>NW_024063166.1:2250000-2850000 GCF_006381635.1 Hibiscus syriacus | reverse complement strand
GTAACAACGTGTATTTATATATGATATGTTTGTTTTGCACGGTGTTAGATATGCATGGTTATAGCCCTTGTTCAATTCACAATGGTTTATTTTGAAATACGGTCTGCGAGCCGTGCCTTTCTATATCTCTGTTGTATTTCTCTTTTCATCTTACTCTCTCGTATATAAAACGAGTTTCTTTTAAAGTTGTAAATATATGAAGATTCACAAGGAGCAAGAATGGCGAGAAGATACCTAGAGAGCAGCCTTAGGCTTTAAGGTTCTTGGTTCTCCCATTGGCTTGGGATGGGCCACCTTAGTCATTGTTTTGGGCTATAACTATTGCATCTTATTTATTGTTATATTTGTTATGTATGCAATGCATCAAATGATATAATAAGAATAAATATTGATGAGATCAATAAGGGCCTAATATTAAAACGAACAATGATGAGATAATTACGTAAATCCCTCTTTATAATCTAAGTTAACTTAACAGTCCAATATTTACCCTCGTTAAGGCTTTGATCAATATTGTGTGGGCTTTGCCAAAGCATTGGCACATAAATCTATCTTGGATAAACGCGAAGAATAAGCAAGTGATATTCAACGGTTGAAATATTGGTAATAACTTAGCTAGGTTATTCTAATAGGATTAGAAACCTAAAGGTTAAATATTTGGATAAGTCATGAGATGACTTGAACAAAAGTTGTTCACCAAAATGAGGAGTTACATGAGATGTAACTAGTCAAGTGTTACTTACCTAAATAATCACTATCCTAAAAGAAAAGCCAAAGCTGATTTAGGAAATTGATGTTTTATGGATCCTCATCCACTATAAAAATTTTCGTTGATTTTTTCTGAAATTAAAACAAAGATGGTTTTTAATTTTGAATAAAACAGTGGGAGTAATTTGTAAATAAAGTCCTATTTATAAATTTTAATTCGGTAAATTTACTTACTTTAAATATTTCCATTTTTGTAGATTTAATGGAAAACAAGACTTTATCACTGCGATCTCTCCTTGAGAAGGATAAACTTAATGGCGTAAACTTCCTTGACTGGTTTCGTAATTTGATAATTGTTCTCAAATAGGAAAGGAAGGAATATGTCATTGAGGAACCTGTTCCTGATGAACCGGTAGCTAATGCTTCAAAAGCTGACAAAGAGAAATTCAAGAAACATATGGATGATATGTTAGATGTTGGATGTCTAATGCTTGCCACCGTGAATCTTGAGCTTCAGAAGCAACATGAGGACATGGTTGCATATGAGATGATTCAAAATCTCATAGAAATATATGAAGGGCAAGCACGTCAAGAGAGATATGAGACCTCTAAAGCTCTATTTCAATGCAAAATGGCAGAGGGAACTCCTGTAACAGCTCATGTTATCAAGATGATGGGCTACATCCAAACGTTGGAAAAGTTAGGATTTCCTCTCAAAGATGAATTGGCTACTGATGTTATCTTGCAATCGTTCCCAGATAGCTTTAGCCAATTTGTCCTTAACTTCAATATGAATGAAATTAACAAAACTTTGCCACAGTTACTTGGCATGTTACAAACTGCTAAAAGTAACATGAAAAAGGTTAGACTTAAGCCCATTCTGATGGTCCACAAGGACAAAGGAAAGGGAAAGAAAATGGTGGTGGCAAAGTCTAAAGGAAATGGTAAGACCAAACCAAAATGGAAAAATGCATTGAAACCCAAAGAGGGTGTTAGCAAAGAAGGAAAATGTTTTCATTGTGATAAGACCGGACACTGGAAGAGAAACTGCCCTGTTTACCTTGAATAGGTCAAGAAGGCAAAAGTAAACGGAACGTTTGTTTCAGGTATTTATGTTATTGATGTTAATTTGTCAACATCTACTTCTTAGGTATTAGATATTGGTTGTGGTTCTCATATTTGTACTTCTGTACAGGGACTGCAAGAGAGAAAGAATCTGGCTAAAGGAAACGTGGACCTACGAGTGGGAAATGGAGCAAGAGTTGTTGCATTATCTATAGGGACATATGTTTTATCTTTGCATAGTGGACTTGATTTAAATTTAGAGGATTGTTATTATGTGCCTAATTTGACTAAGAACATTATTTCTATTTCTTGTTTGGACAAGATTGGCTTTGAGATTATTATTAAGAATAATTGTTGTTCTTTTTATCTCGATAGTGTTTTTTATGGTTTGACACAATTGGTTAATGGTCTCTATATTTTGGATCTAGATAACACCATTTATAACATAAATACTAAGAGATCAAAAACAAATGACTCGAATCAAACTTATCTTTGGCATTGTCGTTTAGGCCATATAAGTGAGAGACGCATATCAAAACTCCATAAAGATGGATTCTTAGATTCATTTGTTTTCGAACAATATGATGTATGCAAATCTTGCTTGTTGGGAAAAATGAGTAAAGCTCCTTTTAATAGTAAAGGTGAGCGAGCAAGTGATTTATTGGGGTTAATACATAGTGATGTATGTGGACCAATGAATACACAAGCCAGAGGTGGATTCTATTACTTCATTACTTTTATCGATGACTTCAGTTGGTATGAGTATATTTATCTTATGCGCCATAAATCTGAAGCCCTTGAAAAGTTTAAGGAATTTAAAAATGAAGTACTAAATCAACTAGGAAAGAGTATTAAGGCACTCCGATCAGATCGAGGTGGAGAATACTTAAGCATAGAGTTTGATGAACTCCGAAAAGAATGTGGTATTGTCTCACAGCTTACACCACCTGTTACACCACAGTGGAATGGAGTTTCTGAAAGAAGGAATCGAACACTGTTAGACATGGTTTGATCGATGATGAGTCATAGCGATCTTTCGACTTCTTTTTGGGGATATGCACTTGAAACAACCGCTTTCACACTAAATCGGTTCAAAAGACACCATACAATATATGGACCGGGAAACGTCCCAGTATGTCTTTTATAAAGATTTGGGGTTGTGAAGCTTATATAAAACATCAGATGTCTACAAAGCTCGAACCTAAATCTCATAAGTGTATATTTGTTGGATATCCTAAAGAAACTAAGGGATACTATTTTTTCAACCCTAACGAAAACAAAGTGTTTGTTGCTCGAACAGGAGTTTTTCTCGAAAGAGAATTTCTCTCAAAGAAAGGGAAGGGTAGAAATATTGAACTTGGAGAAGTTCAAGAACAAAAGATAAATTAACCTAAAGTTGAGCATGTTTCACAAGTTGTTAAGGAGTATTCAACAGATTTAGAAACACAATCACTGCGTAGATCCACAAGAGAACATCATGCACCTGAGAGATTTGGATTTCTCGTTACGACACATGGAGATGTTCTTCTTATGGATCAAGATGAGCCCAGGACTTATCAAGAGGCAGTGTCTAGCCCAGACTATGAGAAATGGCTTGAATTCATGAGATCTGAGATGGATTCCATATCAGTAAACCAAGTATGGACTTTGGTTGAACCACCTGAAGGGGTCAAACCTATAGGGTGTAAATGGGTTTTCAAGAAGAAAACTGACATAGATGGTAATGTACAAACATACAAGGGGCAATTAGTCGCTAAAGGTTTTCGACAAATTCATGGTGTAGAATATGACGAAACATTCTCCCTTGTAGCTATGTTTAAGTCTATCCGGATCTTGCTCACAATAGCTGCATTCCATGATTATGAAATTTGGCAAATGGACGTCAAAACCGCTTTCCTTAATGGAAAACTTGAAGAGGATGTGTATATGACACAACCATAAGGTTTTGTCTTTCCAGGAAATACTGGAAAGGTTTGTAAGCTACAGAGGTCTATTTATGGACTAAAGCAAGCTTCTCCAAGCTGGAATCTTCATTTCAATGATGCAATCAAAGAGTTTGGTTTTATCAAAAATGAAGATGAGCCTTGTGTTTATAAAAGGCTAGTGGGAGCATTGTCTCTTTCCTAATCTTGTATGTAGACGACATACGCATCATAGGAAATGATATACCTACTTTACAGTCTGTTAAGACTTGGTTAAGTTGATGTTTTTCTATGAAAGATTTGGGTATGAGTATATCTTAGGAGTTAAGATCTATAGAGATAGATCAAGACGACTTCTAGGTCTAAGTCAAAGTACGTATATAGACAAAGTGCTGAAAAGGTTCAGTATGGAAGAATCCAATCAAGGATTTTTGCCTATGAGACATGGCATTTCTCTTTCGAAGGAAATGTGTCCTTTAACTCCACAAGAAAGAGAACGGATTAATAAGATTCCATATGATTCAGCTATTAGTTCTATCATGTATGCTTTAAGTATGACAAGTCGGTATCAAGTGAACCCTGGTGAAAATCATTAGGTTGCGGTTAAAAATATCCTTAAGTACTTAAGAACAACTAAGGATAAATTTCTTGTCTATGGAGGAGAGAAAGAGCTTTGTATAAAAGGTTATACTGATGCCATCTTCCAAACTGACAAGGATGACTCACGATCGCAATCGGGTTTTGTGTTTTGTGTTAATGGAGGTGCTGTGAGCTGGAAAAGTTCGAAGTAAGACACAGTAGCTGATCCTACAACAGAGGCTGAATACATTGCAGCTAGTGAAGCAGCAAAAGAGGCTGTTTGGATCAAGAAATTTATAATGGAATAAGGGGTTGTTCCTAGCATATCAGATACTGTAGAACTCCGTTATGACAATAATGGAGCCATTGCACAAGCAAAGGAACCCATATCTCATCAACGATCCAAACATATTCTTAGGCGCTTTCATCTCATTCGAGAGATCATTGATCGAGGAGATGTGGAAATATGTATAGTACACACGGATGACAACATTGCTGATCCCTTGACGAAGCCTCTTACACAACAGAGGCATGATCGTCACACTGAGTCACTCGGTATTAGATATGTGAGTGATTGGTCTTAGTGCTAGTGGGAAATTGTTAAAGTATGCCCAAAGACCAATCATATGATTATTGTAATAATAATACTTTTATTTACCGATTTTATTGAATAAAGGCATTGCCGCTATTATTTTCAGTTATATATATGTGTATAACATAAACTGGAAGATAATAAAGTCCATATAATGACATAATTGTTATTATTAAAAGATCCATAGTCAAGTATTATTATGGGCATGGACAATCATTGGGTAGCGGTTAAAAATATCCTTAAGTACTTAAGAAGAACTAAGGATAAATTTCTTGTCTATGGAGGAGAGAAAGAGCTTTGTATAAAAGGTTATACTGATGCCAGCTTCCAAACTGACAAGGATGACTCACGATCGCAATCGGGTTTTGTGTTTTGTCTTAATGGAGGTGTTGTGAGCTGGAAAAGTTCAAAGCAAGACACAGTAGCTGATTCTACAACAGAGGCTGAATACATTGCAGCTAGTGAAGCAGCAAAAGAGGCTGTTTGGATCAAGAAATTTATAATGGAATAAGGGGTTGTTCCCAGCATATCAGATGCTGTAGAACTCCGTTATGACAATAATGGAGCCATTGCACAAGCAAAGAAACCCAGATCTCATCAACGATCCAAACATATTCTTAGGCGCTTTCATCTCATTTGAGAGATCATTAATCGAGGAGATGTGGAAATATGTATAGTATACACGGATGACAACATTGCTGATCCCTTGACGAAGCCTCTTACACAACAGAGGCATGATCGTCACACTGAGTCACTCGGTATTAGATATGTGAGTGATTGGTCTTAGTGCTAGTGGGAAATTGTTAAAGTATGCCCAAAGACCAATCATATGATTATTGTAATAATAATACTTTTATTTACCGATTTTATTGAATAAAGGCATTGCCGCTATTATTTTCAGTTATATATATGTGTATAACATAAACTGGAAGATAATAAAGTCCATATAATGACATAATTGTTATTATTAAAAGATCCATAGTCAAGTATTATTATGGGCATGGACAATAATAATACGCTTAAGACTAACATGTTATTGATTGATGACAACGAGTTGTCATTGACATAGAGATGTCAGAATTGATACATGATTATATTGTTAGAGAACAATGTATTGGATTGACCCACCATGAGCATATGTCTTGGATTATTATGTGACAGTCATAACATTGCTCATGGTGATGACTATATGTATGATCCTCAGACTTGAGATCGATACTATCCTAACATATATTGTTGTATGTTTTGATGCAGCTAAACAAGCTCCGTAACTGGTTGCTCTATAAAGGCTGTTATTGAATATATCTCAATATATGTAGTGGGTGTGTATGATTAAGATAGGATATGTCCTTCCAACATAATAGGAAATATATCACAAGCAACTTGATTGAGTAAGACTAGAAACGCATGGCCATGCTCAAATAAGTTGATATGAGATATCTTAAACTATTCGTTAATTAAAGTCTACTCTAGAAATCAAGAAACAATAGATGGGCTATACAAGTGTGACTATTCCAAGACTTGTGCCTATTCTTGATATAAAGGACATAAGGATATAATACATAAAAGAGTTAATCACCAAGAGGATATGTCGAATCATATTTTCTTGTAACTTAGGTGACAATGATATATTGCTAGATGTCACTCATTGTATGTAATATTAGAATTGTTCTAATAATTACTTCTAATGTTACAAGAACCTACAGGGTCACACCCTAAGATTGAAACGAGCAAAGATGTACAATTTGTTGTACGTTACTAAAATATATCTATAGTTAATTAAGTATATATTTTAATAATCTTGAATATTTAATTTCAATTAATTAAATATAGATTTAATTAATTTGAAATAATAAAATCCCTGATATGATTAGGGTAACTTGGATATAAAAGGATTATTAAATTCTAATTAATTAAATATAAATTTAATTAATTTGAAATAATAATAAAAAAACCCTAATATGACTAGGGTAACTTGGCTATAAAAGGGTGTGTTAGGTCTAGCAGCCGTTTTAGAGAACACACACAAAACTTTCAGCCACTTTCTCTCAAAACTATTTTGGGGGAAAACAAAATTGCTCTCAATCGGGTGAACTGAGTAGAGGTCGAGACATGTTTTCGTGGAGGCTTGATTCGAACCGATCTACACCACCAGAATTCACTGCTTTCCTTGTTGTTTTTTAAAGGAACCCGCTGTAAGTATTTGCATCTCTTCCACCCGATTTCAGTTTTAGTACTTGGATCGCTGGTGAGACCGTCGAGTTTTGTTTCCGCTGCGCCATGGGGTGCGCCGACGGTCCCAACAAAAAGAAGTCGGAAGATCACTATGACTCATCATCGATCGAACCATGTCTAACAATGTTCGATTCCTTCTTTCAAAAACTCCATTCCACTGTGGCGTACCAGGTGGTGTAAGGTGTGAGACAATCCCACATTCTTTTAGGAGTTCATCAAACTCTATGCTTAAGTATTCTCCACCTCGATCTGATCGGAGTGCCTTAATACTCTTTCCTGGTTGATTTTGTACTTCATTTTTAAATTCCTTAAACTTTTCAAGGGCTTCAGATTTATGGCGCATAAGATAAATATACCCATACCAACTGAAGTCATCGGTAAAAGTAATGAAGTAATGGAATCCACCTCTGGCTTGTGTATTAATTGGTCCACATACATCACTATGTATTAACCCCAATAAATCACTTGCTCGCTCACCTTTACTATTAAAAAGAGCTTTAGTCATTTTTCCCAACAAGCAAGATTCGCATCATCATATTGTTCGAAAACAAATGAATCTAAGAATCTATCTTTATGGAGTTTTGATATTCGTCTCTCACTTATATGGCCTAAACGACATTGCCAAAGATAAGTTTGATTCGAGTAATTTGTTTTTGATGTCTTAGTATTTATGTTATAAGTGGTGTTATCTTGATCCAAAATATAGAGACCATTAACCAATTGTGTCGAACCATAAAAAACACTATCGAGATAAAAAGAACAACAATTATTTTTAATAATAATCTCAAAGCTAATCTTGTCCAAACTAGAAATAGAAATAATGTTATTAGTCAAACTAGGCACATAATAACAATCCTCTAAATTTAAATCAAATCCACTAGGCAAAGATAAAACATATGTCCCTATAGATAATGCAGCAACTCTTGCTCCATTTCCCGCTCGTAGGTCCACGTCTCCTATAGCTAGATTCCTTCACTTTTACAGTCCTTGTACAGAAGTACAAATATGAGAACCACAACCGGTATCTAATACCCAAGAAGTAGATGTTGACAAATTAACATCAATAATATAAATACCTGAAACAAACGTTCTGTTTACTTTTTCCTTCATGGCCTCTTTAAGGTAAAAAGGGCAATTTCTCTTCCAGTGTCCGGTCTTATCGCAATGAAAACATTTTCCTTCTTTGCTAACTCCCCCTTTGGGTTTCAATGCATTTTTCCATTTTGGTTTGGTCTTACCATTTCGCTTAGACTTTGCCACTACCTTTTTCTTTCCCTTTCCTTTGTCCTTGTGGACCATCAGAATGGTCCAACCTTTTTCATGTTACTTTCAGCAGTTCCTAACATTCCAAGTAACTGTGGCAAAGTTTTGTTAATTTCAATCATGTTGAAATTAAGGACAAATTGGCTAAAGCTATCTGGCAACGATTGCAGGATAACATCGGTAGTCAATTCATCTTTGAGAGGAAATCTTAACTTTTCCAATGTTTGGATGTAGTCCATCATCTTGATGACATGAGCTCCTACAGGAGTTCCCTCTGCCATTTTGCATTGAAATAGATCTTTAGAGGTCTCATATCTCTCTTGATGTGCTTGCCCTTCATATATTTCTTTGAGATTTTGAATCATCTCATATGCAACCATGTCCTCGTGTTGCTTCTGATGCTCAGGAGTCATGGTGGCAAGAATTAGACATCCAACATCTAACATATCATCCATATGTTTCTTGAATTTGTATTTGTCAGTTTTTGAAGCATTAGCTGTCGGTTCATCACGAACAGGTTCCTCAATGACATATTCCTTCCTTTCCTATTTGAGAACAATTCTCAAATTACAAAACCAGTCAAGGAAGTTTATGCCATTAAGTTTATCATTCTCAAGGAGTGATCGCAATGGTAAAGTGTTATTTGCCATTAAATCTACAACAATGGAAATATTAAAGTAAGTAAATTTACCTAATTAAAAATTATAAATAGGACTTTATTTACAAATTACTTCCACTATTTTATTCAAAATTAAAAACCCTCTTTGTTTTAATTTCAAAAAAAATCCAACGAAAATTTTTCTAGTGGGTGAGGATCCATAATACATCAATTTCCTAAATCAGATTTGGCTTTTCTTTTAGGATAGTGATTATTTAGGTAAGTAACACTTGACTAGTTACATCTCATGTAACTCCTCATTTTTGGTGAACAACTTTTGTTCAAGTTATCTCATGACTTATCCAAATATTTAACCCCTAGGTTTCTAATTCTATTAGAATAACCTAGCTAAGTTATTACCAATATTTCAACCGGTGAATACCACTTGCTTATTCTTCGCGTTTAACCAAGATAGATTTATGTGCCAATACTTTGGCAAAGCCCACACAATATCGATCAAAGCCTTAACGAGGGTAAATATTGGACGGTTAAGTTAACTTAGATTATAAAGAGGGATTTACGTAATTATCTCATCATTGTTCGTTTTAATATTAGGCCCTTATTGATCTTATCAATATTTATTCTTATTATATCATTTGATGCATTGCATACATAACAAATATAACAATAAATAAGATGCATTGGTTATAGCCCAAACCAATGACTAAGGTGGCCAATCCTAAGCTAATGGGAGAAACAAGAACCCTAAAGCCTAAGACTGCTCTCTAGGCATCTTTTCGCCATTCTTCTGCTCCTTGTGAATCTTCATAGATTTACAATTTTAAAAGAAACTCGTTTTACATACGAGGGAGTAAGATGAGAAGAGAAATACAACAGAGATATAGAAAGGCAAGGATCGCAGACTATATTTCAAAATAAACCATTGTGAATTGAACAAGGGCTATAGCCATGCATATCAAACACCGTGCAAAACAAACATATCATATATATATATATATACACGTTGTTACGCCTTTGTTAAAAATATTAATATGGGCCTTCAATTTGAAAAACAATGCTTCTGTTTCCATGGAAAAACTTCACGATTTGATAACAATTATCAACAGAATCGTTCTTTTGGGATTTTCAATCACGAAGGTTTTCTGCATCGGAACAACCATTGTTCTACTACTAAACACGATCTGCTATCGTACTCCCATAGATCATCCAGTAACAAATCGATTGAAAAACATATTAACAAATTAATTGTTGCGGGTATCGATTCGATCAATGATATCAACATATTTACCGAAATCGATAAAACTAGAACTTGCATCTCATACATATCGCATCAACCAAAAAATTTAACCCAAAATCAGATCGTACAAGTGGCTCTGATACCACTATTGGGACCGTCGGCGCAGCCAATGGCGTAGCAAAAACAAAACTCGACGGTCCCACCAGCGATCCAAGTATGAAAAACTGAAATCGGGAGGAAGAGATGTGAATACTTACAGAGGGTTCCTTGAAAAACAGCAAGGACAACAGTAAATACTGGTGGTGTAGATCGGTTTGAATCTTAAGCCTCCACGAAATCACGTCTTAGCCTCTACTCAGTTCACCCAATTGAGAGCAATCTTTGTTTTCCCAAAAACTCTTTTGAGAGAAAACGGTTGAAGGTTTTGAGTGTGTTGTGTAAAAACGGCTGCTAGACCTAACAAACCCATTTATAGCCAATTTACCCTAATCATATTAGGGTTTTATTATTTCAAATTAATTAAATCTATATTTAATTAATTGAAATTTAATAATCCTCTTATATCCAAGTTACCCTAATCATATTAGGGATTTTATTATTTCAAATTAATTAAATCTATATTTAATTAATTGAAATTAAATATTCGGGATTATTAAAACATATATTTAATTAACTCTAGATATATATTTTAGTAACGCACAACAAATTGTACATCTTTGCTCATTTCAATCCTAGGGTGTGACCTTGTAGGTTATTGTAACGTTAGTAGTAATTATTAGAACAATTCTAATATTACATATAATGAGTGACATCTAGCAATATATCATTGTTACCTAAGTTGCAAGAAAATATGATTAGACATACCATCTTGGTGATTACTCTTTTATGTATTACATCCTTATGTCCTTTATATCTAGAATAGGCACAAGTCTTGGAATAGTCACACTTGTATAGCCCATCTATTGTTTCTTTATATCTAGAGTAGACTTTAATTAACGAATAGTTTATGATATCTCATATCAATTTATTCGAGCATGGCCATGCGTTTCTAGTTTTACTCAATCAAGTGGCCTGTGATATATTTCCTATTATGTAGGAAGGACAAATCTTATCTTAATCATACACACCCACTACATATATTGAGATATATTCAATAACAGTCTTTATAGAGCAACCAGTTACGGAGCTTGTTTAAATGCATCAAAACATACAACAATATATGTTGGGATAGTATTGATCTCAAGTATGAGGATCATACATATAGTCATCACCATGAGCAATGTTATGACTGTCACATAATAATCCAAGACATATGCTCATGGTCGGTCAATCCAATACATTATTCTCTAACAATATAATCATGTATTAATTCTGACATCTCTATGTCAATGACAACTCATTGTCATCAATCAATAACATGTTAGTCTTAAGCGTATTATTATTATCCATGCCCATAATAATACTTGACTAGAGATCTTTTAATAATAACAATTATGTCATTATATGGACTTTATTATCTTCCAGTTTATGTTAAACACACATATATAAATGAAAATAATAGCGGCAATGCCTTTATTCAATAAAATCGGTAAATAAAAGTATTATTACAATCATCATATGATTGGTCTTTGGGCATACTCTAACACCTAAATGCATATATATGATCCTATATGGGATGTTAGATAATCAATAACATAAGTTAAAAGGCCAAAAATATGGCCTTTTTACTGAGTTATCACAACCCCAAACTTAAAATATTTCTTATCCTCAAGTAATGGATAATATTGAGCAGCATAAAAATACCATGGACAGTTCAGTTTCAAGCTAGTTATATGGGATAAAATTTCAGCCCTCAGCACAGTTGGCTTCAATATGCTAGACTAGTTTGAGAAATCAAGTATTGTTCCCTAGGTCAAGATCCTTTGTGTAAGTGTGTATGCGTACTTGTATCAAGTCCATGCTTAAAAATCTTGAAAATTTCTAAGCAAGCTCTCTTATCTTGGCATGACATTTACAAGCTTACTCCCATATTTTTCTTCTTCTTTTTTTAAACTGCTACGAGTGGAGTCAGCCCATCATACCTACCATCCCACACTCTAGGTGAAAGGGAGCATACCTTCCACCCCTGAGCTATTCAGGTAGAGTCATCTCATGACTACTTTCATTCACTCATATTGTTTTTCTACATGTGGGGTTTTTATCATTCAAGTACATTATCAAAGTTTAATGCCAAGGCATGTAAGAGTTCTCTTATAAAAAATTTCTAAGTTCCTTAAGCATGGAAAACATACAATCGTGTATCAAAAGTTACAAATAAGCAAGTCCTAGAGTTGGTTCTATCATCCTTAATAGTCATGTACATTCAATTCTAGCCATAAAGATTTCATCATCATCGGACATCATTAATTTATTCCAGAAAACTAATATGAACAGTTACTAATGTCATGACATATTCATTCTACTAATACTATCTTGCAATGACTTGAGATACCCTACCCCCTCAAACTTGTGAGGAGCATTATCTTCAATGATAAATAAAAAAAATTAAAACTAGACAACATACTATGCAATACAATGCAATGCAAGGTACCTTGACTACATATGTTGCTGGTGGTGCGGCACCCGTGCGACGTAGGAGCTTACGCAATGGTATGGGGCTGGAGTGTTCATAATCTGATAGTGGTGCAGTAGGGGGTCCTAAGGCCTTCAAGGATCGGGGTGAATGTAGGTTTTTACGCTGACACGTCTTCTTCAAACTATGTTTGCTCCTTTATAGAGGGATTTACTGCTGTATTTCTAATTGTGTTACCTCAAGTGGCTTTGTGGGTTACGGGGGTACTGGTAAACTTAAGAACTAGAGCTCGGTTTCTTAAACATTCAGTTGTTGGCACTGAGTGAAATGGATCAGGATCTACTGGATCCTCATCATTAGCGGGCTGGTGAGCATCTTCGAATGCCTCGATATTCATAGATGGACACAAGAGTATATCAGGGAAGACTGGATATCAAGATTAACATGCATGAGGATCTCCATAAAAGCATTCACCATAAACTCATCTCGACGCTTTACATAGGCAAAGAAGGTCATCATATTACTGGATAGTTATTCTACGTGATGTTGGGTTAGCTTAGTGACCTCCTCTAGAGCATCTAGTTTTGTCCTGGCATCTTGGGTTGCATCAACGCGAGAAGTGCTCTCCTCTTTTTCCTTGCCCTTGTTTTCCTTGAATCGAAGCAACATGGGTAGCTTGGCCTTTGTAATACCAGATAGCCTAGAAAATATCTCATCAAACTGCTCCTATAGCAAATTTTTCTTACGACAGAGTGCCATAATGAGGTTTGGAAATACCAAGGCACTGGCGGGTCACTTCAAGCAAGTATGAACTTTTTCCATAATTATATTTCCTATGTCAATGGAATTCTCCACCAAATAGATTGCAACAAAAGGATCCTCTGTAATGAGATCGTGGTGTTTGTGGGCAGTGGGGAGAAGATTGTGCTACATAAAATGATTCCATAACTTAGCACTCGGTTGTAGCCTCTTGTGATCCACCGATCGTCGGCTAGCTTGTTACCCATCCCACTTTGTGTTTGAAAAATAGAGGTCTTCCAATATGCCATAGTAAGTCTCATTATCTGCCTCTTTCACGATTGTTGTGTGGTTATCAACAATATCCTGCAAGTTAAAGTAACGATTAATAGACGAACAGGTAAAGAGAATATAAATACTAGGAACCACCACAACATATTGATTTGGGTCGGTTAAGTTGGCATAAAACTCCTTCACAAGATAGGCATCCAAATTCCTTGGATGCCTAGCAATTTTTTTTCCACTGTTGTTGATGAACAATGTCTATGACATTGTCACTGAGGTTGGCATCTTCAGCGTCGGAGAAGATGAAGCCTAACTCAAAGAAAACTCGACGGTTTTTTAGCCCTTTAAATCGTTCTTGCTTCGCTTCATCGATGAAACACGGTGGAGATGATGGAGCCATGCTTGAAAGATGTGAGCGCACCATTGTTTGGATGATAAAAGAAAGAAAAGATGAAAAAGATTGAAGCTTTTTGGCTATGGCGTGCGCTTTGAAGGAGGGAAGAAGAAGAAAATAAGAAGATGAAGAGAGAGAGTAAAAATATAGAAATAAGATAAATTATGAAAAGATGGTTATTAACGAGTGGATGGGGTGTTAGTTGGGGAAAACATAAAAAACATTATATGAAAAAAATAAAACATAAAAAATTCAAAAATTAAAAATTAAAAATGTTAAAAATTTCCCTCCTGTTTTGTCTTGGTGTCACCCACTCCATGTCCTTAGCCGTACGGGTCTCACATGCCTTCTACGTGGGTCACTAAAAATTCAAAATAACTTTAATTAACCAAAAAATAACTGAATAAAAAGTAAAATGGAATAAAATAAAATTTATTTATGCATAAGAGTAAATCTAAGATGTCAAGGCATCTTCAACATGCTTACCAGATTCTGACATCTTGCAAAAAGAGTATCGATTTGTCACACAAGGGCGGAGCTCCTTGATAAACATTCAGATGCTGACTGTTTTCTTTGAAAATGGACCCATCATCTATATTCTTGATATCAAATCGCCATGAGGGTATAGATGGTGTACTTCAAATGGTCTGGACCATCGTGACTTTAGTTTGTCAGGAAAGAGCTTCAGCCTCGAGTTAAAAAGGAGTACATTCTAGCCAATATGAAAATACCTTGACAAAAACATTCGATCTTGCCACATCTTGGTTTTTTTTTTGTAAATCTTGGCATTTTCGTATGCTTGTGCTCGAAATTCTTTTATTTCATTTAGATCTAGTAATCGTTGCTACTCAACTAGTTATGCGTAAAAGTTAAGCTTCTTGATAGCCCAATATACCTTATGCTCTAACTCCACAGGTAGGTGATATGCTTTTCCATATACTATCTTGAATAGTGATATTCCCAAAGGTGTTTTGAATGCCATTCGATAAGACCAGAGTGCTTCGTCCAACTTCAGGGAACAATCATTCCTTCTAGGATTCACCATATTCTTTAGGATTTTCTTAATATACCGGTTGGACACAACAACTTGCCCATTGGTGTGTGGGTGATATGTCGTGGAATACTCCATATTTTTGTAATTCCTTGGCAATTAGATTGCTATTAAAATGAAATCCTTCGTCACTGATGATGGCTATAAGTGCTCCAAATCGGGTAAAGATGTTCTTGTGAAGGAACATGAGCACCATTTTAGAGTCATTCCTCGGTGTGGCAATTGCTTCAACCCACTTAGATACAAATTCTATAACAAGCAAGATGTACAAGTCTCCAAAAGAAGATGGGAACGGTCCCATGAAGTCAATGTCCCACACGTCAAAGAACTCGATCTCCAGAATGTTTTGTAATGGTATTTCATGTTGCCTGGAAATGTTCCCAGTGTGCTGTCATCTATCACATGCTTTGCAAAACTCGTGAGCATTATTGAACAATGAAGGCCAATAAAAGCTTGATTGGAGGACCTTAGTAGCAGTCCTCACACCTCTAAAATGGACTCCATAAGGGATTGTGTGGCAGTGGTGTAGAATGTTTCTTTGCTCCTCATCAAGGACACAACATCGAATTATTTTATCGGTGCATTGTTAAAATAAGTATGGTTCATCCCATAAGTAGAACTTGGCATTATGCTTGAACTTCTTCATGCAGTGGTTGTTCAATTCATAAGGCAAAATACCACTAACATGAAAATTGACTATGTCAGCATACCATGGAATTGTCGTGGCATATAAAATTTTCTAATCATGGAATTCTTCTTGAATATCTAAAATTTCATGGCATTCAGAATTATTCTCTAGCCTATATAAATGATTTGCAACCTGGTTTTTCAGTACCTTTTCTATCTATCACCTCTAATTCAAATTCTTACAGTAGTAATATTCACCTAATGAGTCTAGGCTTGGCATATTTCTTATTCACTAAGTAATTTATAACTGAGTGATCAGTGTGAATAATAACTTTGGTGCCTATCAAGTATGGCCTAAACTTGTCAAATGCAAATACCACGACAAGTGATTCATTCTCAATGGTAGTATAATTCATTTGTGCTTTATTCAAGGTACAACTATCATAATATATATTTTAGAAAATTTTACCTATGCATTTTCCAAGCACAACTCCTATGGAAAAATCACTCACATCACATATTTGCTCAAATAGTGACACCAATCGGGCAGAACCACGATGAGTGCAGAGATAAGTCTTTATTTTAGCTTGGTGAATGCGCCATGTAAATTTTTATCGAACACGAAAGGCTGATTTTGTTAAAGCTGGGTGCATAAGGGCTTCAATATGATAGAGAAGTCCTTGATAAATGTTCTATAAAACATCGTATGTCCAAGGAAACTCCGAATGCCTTGATAGATATTGGTTGAGGTAGCTTCTCTATCACCTCGATTTTGGCTTTGTCCACTTCAGTTCTCTTATGAGAGGATCTTATGGCCCAATACAATGCCTTCGGTCAGCATGAAGTGATACATTTCCCAATTCTGCACGAGATCAGCCTCCTCATATCGCTTGAGTACCTTGGCCAGATTACAGAGATGTCATCCATAAATATTTTTAGGAAGTCCTAAACCATGTCAGAAAAGATAACTTGCATGCAACGCTGAAAAGTTTTCGGGACATTACAAAGTCCAAAAGGCATCCTCCGAAAAGCATAAGTGTCATAGGGACACATGAATGTAGTCTTCTCCTAGTTCTCTCGTGCGATGGCAATTTGATTGTACCCTGAATATCCATCCAAGAAGTAGTAAAATGCCTTACCTGGCAATCGATCCAGCATTTGGTCTATGAAGGGAAAAGGGAAGTGGTCCTTCTTGGTGGCCTTGTTTAGCTTGCAATAGTCCATGCATATTCGCCACCCAGTGACAGTGCGTGGTTGTAACAGCTCATTATCCTCGCTTGTCACTATGTTCGTGTCTCCCATCTTTGGCACATATTGGATGGTACTCACCTATGAACTATTAGATATGAGGTAAATCACTCCAGTAAAAATCCATTTGAGTATTTCTTTCATCATGACTTTCTTCATGATTGGGTTTAATATTCCTTTTGGTTCTGTGGATTTCCCATGGCATTCTTCCAGCAGGATTTTGTGCATACAAATGGTGGGACTTATCTCTTTCAGATCCGCCATAGTCTATCTTAACGCCTTCTTGTGCTGTAACAAAACACTTAACAAACTCACTGAAATCAAGAGGTTTAAAATGTGTACCTGGGCTAACTCCGAGAAAGATAGTATGTTGTTCCTCCATAGAAAAGTGATTGGACTTCTCGACACTTTCTTCTTCAATAAGCCTCTCATAATTTTTCAGCTGAATGAAATTATCATGGTAAAATTGATCAGCTTCTCTTGCTATCAAAGAATATTCTTCGAAATGCTCTGGCATTCTTCAGACTCATCCATGTGCTTGAGAGTACGAAAAACATTAACAGTGACACATTGGTCGGCTACTCTCATTGTGAGCTCATCCTTCTTACAATTCATAAGAATACGCCCAATAGATAGGAAGGGTTTCCCCAAGATTATAGGTGTCGTGGCATCAACCTCACAATCCGGTATAAGGAAGTCTACTGGAAACATAAATTTGTCCACCTTTACAATGACATCCTCGACTTACCCCTTAGGACGAACATATGAGAGGTCGACTAGTTGCAAGATAACATAGGTGGGTCTCATATTTCTTATTCCAAGCTTCTCGATGATTGACTTAGGCATTAAGTTCACGCTTGAGCCAATATCACATAGTGCCTTTCTAATATAATTTTCTCCTATCGAACATGGAATGATAAAGCTACCTAAATCTTGTTACTTTGCTAGTAGTTTGCTTAAGTTAGAGCAATATGCTTTTTCCTTGGCAACTGTCTCGTACTTCTCAACTTTTCTTTTCTTGGTAACAATCTCTTTGAGGAATTTAGCATATGTTGGCATTTGTTCTATATCTTCAAGAAAAGGAACATTGATTTGGAGTTAGTCCAGAATGTCGACAAACTTCTTGAATTGAATGTCATCATTATATTTCTTTAGTCTTTGTGGGGAAAGGAGATAGGGGTCTGACTTCCTCTAATGAAGAGATGGGAACAAAATTTTCCGTGGCATTTTTGTTTGCTCCCTCAGTTGCTTTACTAGATGAATCCTCATCCTTATCCTTTTCCACTTGCGTCTCTTCTAACACTTCATCCTCAGCTGGCATAGTGACAGAGGGTAAATCATTCATCTTTCTTCCCCCAAACTTATCTTGCACATTGATTCGAGTGCCAGTCTATAGAGTGAGTACATTGTATTGCTCTTTGCCATGAGGTTTAGTGACTTCATTGACACTCGACATACAACCTAGTTGACGTTCTTTCAATGCTGAGATAATTTGACCAGCCTGACTCTCCAACGCCCTCAGAGATGAGTTGTGGATTTAAAGTAAAGCTCCTTGGTTTTTTATGGAGGTCGCATGATATTTGTGGTTATTTTAAAATCTTGCATTGTGGCCTCCAAAGAACTTGTGTTGGATGAATATGGCACTACCTTGTTAGAATTATGACATGGCATATTCATTTGTAAACCTTGGGAGTCATTGAAATTATGCTGTCTAGCAGGCTGATTAGTATTATTGGTTCCTTTATTTCTCCATGAGAAGTTTAGATGTTGACGCCATCCAGGACTATATATGTTAGAATAGGGGCTGTTACCTCGATTATAGTTACCTACATAGTTGATGGATTCCTGATTGGTCGAATACTCGCTCTTATGGTGATTACCATGACAAAATACAAATATTGAATTGGCTGCCTTCACTTCTTTCACCTCACTTGGTCGTTGTAAATTCTTCAACATATTGGTGATAGCAGTAAGTTGGGCAGACATAGAATCCTTAGTATCTAACTCGAATGCCCCATGTGATTTTCATCCAATTCCAAGCCACTAGATAGGAATTAATAATCATTGTTGGCAATCATATCCAGAATGTCGAATGTCTTTACAGATGATTTATCGAGCAACATCCCATTTTCTGAAGCATCTAGCATTATCATCGTGGGTGCATTTACTACATTATAGAACATTACCACTTGAGTTCAATCTTGAAAACCATGATTTGAGCATTTAAGAAGCAATCCTTTATACACGTCTTCTTTGTCTAAACAACCTCTCAATCTCAGGTTCAATTTGTTCTAATGGCTCGTTAGAGCGTCGTTTGGTTATACGATAAGAAAACATGAAAAAAGACAAGGAAAATAACAAGTAAAACTAAAAAGAAAAAGAAAAAGAAAAAGAAAAATGATATGAAAAAACTAATTAACTTCCAGTTGCCAATCCCACTAACAGTGAAAAAACTTGTCTACGATTTGTGACTACTAAATATGGTGGCAAAAATATGTGCAAGTATACACAATCGAACAAGTAATTCAGAGATGAGTGAGTATCGTATCCATAGGGATTGGAGGAAATTTATAAGTTTAATCAAAGCAATTATCTACTTTACTTAAATATAGTTAGTAATGGTATATACAAATGAGAATATTGTGGCAAAATGAAATGGATGTTGGTGGGAATGGAACGATGGAGTAATGTAATATGGTAGGAAATGGAGATGACACGGGAAAGTGGATGGAAATGTCTTGGCAAAACTAAATTGAGTTTAGTTAAATCAAGTAAAAATGAAAAGGCAAAACAAAAATGTAAACACTAGATTTGATTAAAATAACTTT
The DNA here is from genome assembly GCF_006381635.1 of Hibiscus syriacus. NCBI lineage: Eukaryota > Viridiplantae > Streptophyta > Magnoliopsida > Malvales > Malvaceae > Hibiscus > Hibiscus syriacus. Next base: position 2,830,037 of record NW_024063166.1, on the reverse strand, counting down.
AGACTCCTCATACAACAAGCTACTATGGGAATGAATGATAGGAGTCACTTAGGAAACTTAAGTCTATCTTTTCAGGATGGTCTTACTTCTAGGCCTTACTTGCCCGAAAGAGTTTACTAAAGGTGCCCTATGCTATCTCTAGTCAAGGTACTCGACAGGTTGCGGATTCTATGGAAATACCTCTTGGCGTTAGCAAGTGCAGGGATCCTATTAGTTTCGATAACAAAATATTTCATGACAATACCACTCAACATCACCACTAGCATCTAACCTCTCGACTAAGCACTACTCTTTTTAGTCGATTGAAATCCTAGCATTGTGTCTAAGGTTGGATTAGGTCTAGTTACTATCTAGAACCCCTTACTTATGTGGATCCTCCCTAGTTTCTCTCGAACACTAAAGATATGCTACTTAGTCATTTTCCCAAACATTAAGCATTCTCCTAAGGAATGGATACTCTCATATATCCTAAAACCTTAAGGCGTTAAACATCATAAGTAAAACAAATAACAACATACAAAAACAACCATCCATTAAAATAAAACTTCAGTATCCATAAGGAACTCCCACCAAATAAGATTAGTACATGGTGTGGTTCAAATATTCCAAGAAACAAGACATGAAAATAATCTTCTCTATGCAACCCAACTAAGATAAATGAAAGCAAACATCAAAGGGATGTAGGAAAGCCTTTGACGTGCACTTCCGAAGCTCTCCTCGACCACCACGAACTGCCCTAGCTCGTCAGCTCCTATTGGACGCCTAGCTCGCTACTCCCTCTAGCTTGTTAAAAAAGGAATGCCACAATAAAAATGATTTAAGAAAAAAAAAGAGATACCTTTTTCTTTTGAATTTAAGCTCAAATGGCGTCAAAGTATTTTGAATCTGGTGGCTTCATCTCCTTTTTATAATGAGGAATAAACCTAGGAATTTGTGTTAAAATTCCTAGAATACCTCGAGCTGGTCTCCTTCACATAAGGGGGTGTAGCAGAGCTGGCAGTTGGTCTCATTTATGCTTTACTACCTCTTTATGCTTTATGGAACATGTGAATATTGGTAAATGTATGAGTAAGATAAAGTTGGTCTTATTTGTGTAGTTAATGAATTCTTACACTCGATTCAAACACATGAGAAATTTGGCAACTGATTATGGTTCAGATGATTAATATAGGAGATTGAGAGATTGTTAGAATTAAATTACAAGTTTGTGATTAATGATAAATGAATCAGCACTGGATTTGTAATTTATATGTTATATCAACAAAGGTTAAATATTAAAGATACTCGGATGAGAAATCATGAGAATATTCTGATAGGGTAAAATTACGAAAATACCCTTATATTGTAGGATGACAAGAATTGTTCCTGGAAGTTGGTTAATAACTCTAAAAAGACATATTGATCCGATATAACTACTGATGTGCATAAGAAATGTAGTTTACTTGGAAATTATGGATAACCGATTTTTAACCCCAAGAGGATTTATGGAAGATACTAGAAGTTCGTTAAGGAATCATTTCAAGATCAGAGAAGGTTTGAGAAAATAATTAATTATAGGATCTCAAAATTATATTATTTTTGTTAAGAGTTAATACTGAAATTATCTGGTTAATAAATTAAGAAAATGCCATTGAAAGGTAAAATAGTCAGAGTTGACCCTGAATGAGAAAGTAATTTGAGGATTCATACTTAACTCGATTAAGTACGAATTTAATTGTTAAAATCATGTATTTTGTACAGAAAATTCCTGATAACCTATTTGTAACTTCTAAGAAGACAGTGACCTGAAAATTCAGAGTTAAGAATAAATTATCGAGGATGTTCTTGTGTCAGAATTGTTTGAAAGGTCTGGAACAAATGATAAGTTGGAATTTAATAATAAGACAGAATGGAAAGAAAGGGTTCAAATACACCGGATCTGTAAAATGACCAGAATACGCTTGTAATAGAAATGACCCAAGAATATCACCAAGCTCATGAATGATAGGATATCCTCGAGCTCTGTAGTGAATGGAATAAAATTAAACACCAAAATGAACAAAATACCCTTATAGCCTATATTAAGTAAATGTCTTGGATTAATTAAGGAATCCAAATAAGCATTGGTATTGGATTACCTTTAAAAGTAATGGAACATAATTTATGTGAATAGACCAACCCTAAAGCTATGTCAATACCTGAATGACATAGATATTACTTGAATGCGTGTTCGTCTTCTCAAGTTTGGCTCGATGATAATTTTGGAAGTATTCAACTCAGCTCAACTCTAGATCGCATTCAGTACTAAGAATTGGACGTTTGTTCGATAAATCAACTACGAAAATAGAATTGAATGGATCGAAAGTACAATATGTATCTGAAATTATGAATGTTTGAATTACTCAAAAAATCCCAAAGTAACTGGAATGGACTTGAATGCTAAATTAACTACGTAACCTCAATGACTGAGGATTAAGTAAGTGATTAGGATAAGTTTGGAAATTCGGATGAACTTACATGATGTATCATCCCTATGGATTATGAACCATAAATCAAGTATGTCAGTATTTGATGGTATCTTGGAAGCGTGAAAAGGAAATAAAAACCATTAGAGTATTTGTTCGTCTCCTTAAGATATGTTCAGTGATGACTTAAAAGTTGATTTAGGGACAATATTTGTTGGTATTAAAGAGTGAATACCTGGTAGGACAACGAATGGACCGATCAACATGCATTAGTTTTGGGAGTTGTTAATTTTATGTTATTTTAATAATCCGATAAATCGACGCTGACTGTAAATGTCCTGAATCTTCATTTCTTCCTTATCAGCTCAAGTTATAGCTTGAATAACTGATGATTTTGTTAGTTATTGAACTATTCCTATAGTGATTCTAAATACAGACATTCTATCGATAAACTGAAGATCCGTGTTTCTGTACCTTATAAGATTATCCAGTCTCTCTAAATAATATCCATAAACTCTGGTGTGTTCCCTACTCACATGAATATTTTATCTGATTTTCGATTTGAATTATGATATGATACTTGACATGGATTCTGATATGATATCTGACATGGATTCTGATCTGATACTTGACTTGGATTTTTATCTGATACTTGACCTGGATTTTGATATGATACTTGACCTGATTTATGTTTTGATTTTTGATATATCTATTTATGGACGGACATATTTTACTTGGGGGTAATGTTGGAGGAAGTATACCTGGAGGATCCTCGGCTGTGTGCTCAGGGCCTTACTTATCGGCTCCTCGGCTGTGTGCTCAGGGCCTACTGGACTTAACGGTGGGTGTATGGTTCTGGGTAACCTACACATTTTGGACTTGACGGATGGGGGTATATATATATATGTTTTAAAAAGATCTGAAAAGTTACATGATTTTTGGGAACACACTAGAAAACCTGTTCTGATCTACTGAACCTAGACATCCGAAATATTTCCATATGAAATAAATACTATTTGTTACTACATGCGATATCAATGGACCTCAGCTCAACATAAAGATCTGTAAATATCTGAACCAATAAGGAAAATATGTTTATCTATATCTGCATGTTCTTCAGCATCATCTGGTAGTTATGTATTACTGAGCTTTCCGAAGCTCACTCTATTACTCACCATTTGAGGTTAAAAGAATTATACCACTGCAGTTATCGACATCAGTAAAGGAATTCTTCCGGCGTTGTTTCCAGAGAATGGTACATGTGATTAGGGGGCATGAAATTGTATTTTGTTTATGTATGAGTCTGAAAATCTATTTTATCTATACATACTGATAAATCATTTTATAAGTTTACATGTTCTGATAAAAAGTTTTAAATTTCCCGCTATTTATACGGTAGGTCACTCCGGTGACCCTAATGTGACTTCCCGGATCAGATCGAGTTTCCTGCATCGGTCTGGGGGTTTCATTTAGTTGTATCAGAGCTATGGTTTGAGTAAAAAATTTTCAAGATAGACCGGCCGGTCGAATGTCAAAATATGTCTGATCAGTACATACCCTTAGACTGTAATCGTACCTCTCTGAGTCGGAACTCCAGGGCTAAGTCCTTATCTATAATAGGTAATCCTAAGTTTATATTCTTTAAGACTCTACCTTTGCAAAAAGGAATACCAATAACACCTGTCTAAACGCTGTAAAGTACCTCACAAGCCATGTGAGAGTTAATTATCTGAGAAATGCTAACCCGACTCCGGAAATGAAATTGGGCTATTCTACTGCTCTATGAGCCTATTGTCATGACAAATACTGAATTGATTACTCAAGGAAATTTTCGTTCGGATTCTTTTATTGAAATGAGAGAGAGTTCTGATAAGAAGGTATACTCAGCTGGTTAAGGATTAGTGGAGGATCCGTATTTCTATAAGAGCTACATGAAAGATATGAAAGAACTGATGGAAATTTCATTTCTGCAATAATGTGATATGACGAAATTCATTCAAGGAGGGGAGAATTGTAACACCCCAATTTATGGGCTAAATTTAAGAAATTATAAAGTCGTGAATTTAATTGGTATTTTTGGAAGAAATTGGGGATTAAATTATAAAATCGCAAAGTTGGCATACCAAAATACCCTTATGGCCTATATTAAGTAAATGTCTTGGATTAATTAAGGAATCCAAATAAGCATAGGTATTGGATTACCTTTAAAAGTAATGGAACACAATTTAAGTGAATAGACCAACCCTAAAGCTATGTCAATACCTGAATGACATAGATATTACTTGAACGCGTGTTCGTCTTCTCAAGTTTGGCTCGATGATAATTTTGGAAGTATTCAACTCAGCTCAACTCTAGATCGCATTCAGTACTAAGAATTGGACGTTTGTTCGATAAATCAACTAGGAAGACGAAATTGAATGGATCGGAAGTACAATATGTATATGAAATTAGGAACGTTTGAATTACTCGGAAAATCCCGAAGTAACTGGAATGGACTTGAATGCTAAATTAACTATGTAACCTCAATGACAGAGGATTAAGTAAGTGATTAGGATAAGTCTGGAAATTCGGATGAACTTACATGATGTATCATCCCTATGGATCATGAACCACAAATCAAGTACATCAGTATTTCATGGTATCTTGGAAGCGTCAAAAGGAAATAAAAACCATTAGAGTATTTGTTCGTCTCCTTAAGATATTTTCAGTGATGACTCAAAAGTTGATTTAGGGACAATAATTATTGGTATTAAAGAGTGAATACCTGGTAGGACAACGAATGGACCGATCAACATTCATTAGTTTTGGGAGTTGTTAAACTTATGTTATTTTAATAATCCGATAAATCGACGATGACTGTAAATGTCCTGAATCTTCATTTCTTCCTTATCAGCTCAAGTTATATTTTGAATAACTGATGATTTTGTTAGTTATTGAACTATTCCTATAGTGATTCTACATACCGACATTCTATCGGTAAACTGAAGATCCGTGTTTCTGTGCCTTATAAGATTATCCAGTTTTGTAAATAATATCCATAAACTCTGGTGTGTTCCCTACTCACATGAATATTTTATCTGATTTTCGATTTGAATTATGATCTGATACTTGACATGGATTCTGATATGATATCTTACATGGATTCTGATTTGATACTTGACTTGGATTCTGATCTGATACTTGACCTAGATTTTGATATGATACTTGACCTGATTTATGTTTTGATTTTTGATATATCCATTTACGGACAGACATATTTTACTTGGGGGTAATGTTGGAGGAAGTATACCTGGAGGCTCCTCGGCTGTGTGCTCAGGGCCTTACTTAGCGGCTCATTGGCTGTGTGCTCAGGGCCTACTGGATTTGACGGTGGGTGTATGGTTTTGGGGAACCTACATATTTTGGACTTGATGGATGGGGGCATATATATATATGTTTTAAAAAGATTTGAAAAGTTACATGATTTTTGGGAACACACTAGAAAACCTGTTCTGATCTACTGAACCTAGACATCCAAAATATTTCCATATGAAATAAATACTATTTTTACTACATTCGATATCAATGGACCTCAGCTCAACATAAAGATCTGTAAATATCTGAACCAATAAGGAAAATATGTTTATCTGTATCTGCACGTTCTTCAGCATCATCTGGTAGTTCTGTATTACTGAGCTTTCCGAAGCTCACTCTATTACTCACCATTTCAGGTTAAAAGAATTATACCACTGCAGTTATCGACATCAGTAAAGGAATTCTTCCGGCGTTGTTTCCAGAGAATGGTACATGTGATTAGGGGGCATGAAATTGTATTTTGTTTATGTATGAGTCTGAAAATCAGTTTTATCTATACATACTGATAAATCATTTTATAAGTTTACATGTTCTGATAAAAAGTTTTAAATTTTCCGCTATTTATACGGTGTGTCACTCCAGTGACCCTAATGTGACTTCTCGGATCAGATCGAGTTTCCTGCATCGGTCTGGGGGTTACATTTAGTTGTATCAGAGCTATGGTCTGAGTAAAAAATTTTCAAGATAGACCGGTCGGTCGAATGTCAAAATATGTCTGATTAGTACATGCCCTTAGACTGTAATCGTACCTCTCTGCGTCAGAACTCCAGGGCTGAGTCCCTATATGTAATGAGTAATCCTAAGTTTATATTCTTTAAGACTCTACCTTTACAAAAAGGAATACCAATAACACCTGTCTAAATGATGTAAAGTACCTCACAAGCCATGTGAGAGTTAATTATCTAAGAAATGCTGACCCGACTCCGGAAATGAAATTGGGCTATGCTACTGCTCTATGAGTCTATTCTCATGAAAAAGACTGAATTGATTACTCAAGGAAACTTTCGTTCGGATTCTTTTATTGAAATGAGAGAGAGTTCTGATAAGAAGGTATACTCAACTGGTTAAGGATTAGTGGAGGATCCGTATTTCTATACGAGCTACATGAAAGATATGAAAGAATTGATGGAAATTTCATTTCTGCAATAATGTGACATGACGAAATTCATTCAAGGAGGGGAGAATTGTAACACCCCAATTTATGGGCTAAATTTAAGAAATTATAAAGTGGTCAATTTAATTGGTATTTTTGGAAGAAATTGGGGATTAAATTATAAAATCGTAAAGTTGGCAGACCAAAATACCCTTATGGCCTATATTAAGTAAATGTCTTGGATTAATTAAGGAATCCAAATAAGCATAGGTATTGGATTACCTTTAAAAGTAATGGAACATAGTTTAAGTGAATAGACCAACCCTAAAGCTATGTCAATACCTGAATGACATAGATATTACTTGAATGCGTGTTCGTCTTCTCAAGTTTGGCTCGATGATAATTTTGGAAGTATTCAACTCAGCTCAACTCTAGATCGCATTCAGTACTAAGAATTGGACGTTTGTTCGATAAATCAACTATGAAGACCAAATTGAATGGACCGGAAGTACAATATGTATCTGAAATTAGGAACGTTTGAATTACTCGAAAAATCCCGAAGTAACTGGAATGGACTTGAATGCTAAATTAACTACGTAACCTCAATGACAGAGGATTAAGTAAGTGATTAGGATAAGTCTGGAAATTTGGATGAACTTACATGATGTATCATCCCTATGGATTATGAACCACAAATACAATACGTCAGTATTTCATGGTATCTTGGAAGCGTCAAAAGGAAATAAAAATCATTAGAGTATTTGTTCGTCTCCTTAAGATATGTTCAGTGATGACTCAAAAGTTGATTTAGGGACAATAATTATTGGTATTAAAGAGTGAATACCTGGTAGGACAACGAATGGACCGGTCAACATGCATTAGTTTTGGGAGTTGTTAAACTTATATTATTTTAATAATCCGATAAACCTACGATGACTGTAAATGTCCTGAATCTTCATTTCTTCCTTATCAGCTCAAGTTATATTTTTGAATAACTGATGATTTTGTTAGTTATTGAACTATTCCTATAGTGATTCTACATACCGACATTCTATAGGTAAACTGAAGAATCGTGTTTCTGTGCCTTATAAGATTATCCAGTCTCTCTAAATAATATCCATAAACTCTGGTGTGTTCCCTACTCACATGAATATTTTATCTGATTTTCAATTTGAATCCTGATCTGATACTTGACATGGATTCTGATATGATATCTGACATGGATTCTGATCTGATACTTGACTTGGATTCTGATCTGATACTTGACCTAGATTTTGATATGATACTTGACCTGATTTATGTTTTGATTTTTGATATATCCATTTACGGACAGACATATTTTACTTGGGGTTAATGTTGGAGGAAGTATACCTGGAGGCTCCTCGGCTGTGTGCTCAGGGCCTTACTTAGCGGCTCATTGGCTGTGTGCTCAGGGCCTACTGGACTTGACGGTGGGTGTATGGTTTTGGGGAACCTACATATTTTGGACTTGACGGATGGGGGCATATATATATATATATGTTTTAAAAAGATTTGAAAAGTTACATGATTTTTGGGAACACACTAGAAAACCTGTTCTGATCTACTGAACCTAGACATCCGAAATATTTCCATATGAAATAAATACTATTTGTTACTACATGCGATATCAATGGACCTCAGCTCAACATAAAGATCTGTAAATATCTGAACCAATAAGGAAAATATGTTTAACTGTATCTGCACGTTCTTCAGCATCATCTGGTAGTTCTATATTACTGAGCTTTCCGAAGCTCACTCTATTACTCACCATTTCAGGTTAAAAGAATTGTACCACTGCAGTTATCGACATCAGTAAAGGAATTCTTCAGGCGTTGTTTCCAGAGAATGGTACATGTGATTAGGGGGCATGAAATTGTATTTTGTTTATGTATGAGTCTGAAAATTTGTTTTATCTATACATACTGATAAATCATTTTATAAGTTTACATGTTATGATAAAAAGTTTTAAATTTTCCGCTATTTATACGGTAGGTCACTCCGGTGACCCTAATGTGACTTCCCAGATCAGATCGAGTTTCCTGCATTGGTCTGGGGGTTACATTTAGTGGTATCAGAGCTATGGTTTGAGTAAAAAAATTTCAAGATAGACCGGCCGGTCGAATGTCAAAATATGTCTGATCAGTACATGCCCTTAGACTGTAATCGTACCTCTCTGCGTCGGAACTCCAGTGCTGAGTCCCTATCTGTAATGAGTAATCCTAAGTTTATATTCGTTAAAACTCTACCTTTGCAAAAACGAATACCAATAACACCTGTCTAAACGATGTAAAGTACCTCACAAGCCATGTGAGAGTTAATTATCTGAGAAATGCTAACCCGACTCCGGAAATGAAATTGGGCTTTGCTACTGCTCTATGAGCCTATTCTCATGACAAAGACTGAATTGATTACTCAAGGAAATTTTCGTTCGGATTCTTTTATTGAAATGAGAGATAGTTCTGATAAGAAGGTATACTCAACTGGTTAAGGATTAGTGGAGGATCCGTATTTCTATAAGAGCTACATGAAAGATATTAAAGAACTGATAGAAATTTCATTTCTGCAATAATGTGACATGACGAAATTCATTCAAGAAGGGGAGAATTGTAACACCCCAATTTATGGGCTAAATTTAAGAAATTATAAAGTGGTGAATTTAATTGGTATTTTTGGAAGAAATTGGGGATTAAATTATAAAATCGCAAAGTTGGCAGACCAAAATACCCTTATGGCCTATATTATGTAAATGTCTTGGATTAATTAAGGAATCCAAATAAGCATAGGTATTGGATTACCTTTAAAAGTAATGGAACATAATTTAAGTGAATAGACCAACCCTAAAGCTATGTCAATACCTGAATGACATAGATATTACTTGAACGCGTGTTCGTATTCTCAAGTTTGGCTCGATGATAATTTTGGAAGTATTCAACTCAGCTCAACTCTAGATCGCATTCAGTACTAAGAATTGGACGTTTGTTCGATAAATCAACTACGAAGACCAAATTGAATGGATCGGAAGTACAATATGTATATGAAATTAGGAACATTTAAATTACTCGGAAAATCCCGAAGTAACTGGAATGGACTTGAATGCTAAATTAACTACGTAACCTCAATGACAGAGGATTAAGTAAGTGATTAGGATAAGTCTAGAAATTCGGATGAACTTACATGATGTATCATCCCTATGGATTATGAACCACAAATACAGTACGTCAGTATTTCATGGTATCTTGGAAGCGTGAAAAGGAAATAAAAACCATTAGAGTATTTCTTCGTCTCCTTAAGATATGTTCAGTGATGACTCAAAAGTTGATTTAGGGACAATAATTATTGGTATTAAAGAGTGAATACCTGGTAGGACAACGAATGGACCGATCAACATGCATTAGTTTTGGGAGTTGTTAAACTTATGTTATTTTAATAATCCGATAAATCTACGATGACTGTAAATGTCCTGAATCTTCATTTCTTCCTTATCAGCTCAAGTTATATTTTGAATAACTGATGATTTTGTTAGTTATTGAACTATTCCTATAGTGATTCTACATACCGACATTCTATAGGTAAACTGAAGAATCGTGTTTCTGTGCCTTATAAGATTATCCAGTCTCTCTAAATAATATCCATAAACTCTGGTGTGTTCCCTACTCACATGAATATTTTATCTGATTTTCGATTTGAATTCTGATCTGATACTTGACATGGATTCTGATATGATATTTGACATGGATTCTGATCTGATACTTGACTTGGATTCTGATCTGATACTTGACCTAGATTTTGATATGATACTTGACCTGATTTATGTTTTGATTTTTGATATATCCATTTACGGACAGACATATTTTACTTGGGGTTAATGTTGGAGGAAGTATACCTGGAGGCTCCTCGGCTGTGTGCTCAGGGCCTTACTTAGCGGCTCATTGGCTGTGTGCTCAGGGCCTACTGGACTTGACGGTGGGTGTATGGTTTTGGGGAACCTACATATTTTGGACTTGACGGATGGGGGCATATATATATATATATATGTTTTAAAAAGATTTGAAAAGTTACATGATTTTTGGGAACACACTAGAAAACCTGTTCTGATCTACTGAACCTAGACATCCGAAATATTTCCATATGAAATAAATACTATTTGTTACTACATGCGATATCAATGGACCTCAGCTCAACATAAAGATCTGTAAATATCTGAACCAATAAGGAAAATATGTTTATCTGTATCTGCACGTTCTTCAGCATCATCTGGTAGTTCTATATTACTGAGCTTTCCGAAGCTCACTCTATTACTCACCATTTCAGGTTAAAAGAATTGTACCACTGCAGTTATCGACATCAGTAAAGGAATTCTTCAGGCGTTGTTTCCAGAGAATGGTACATGTGATTAGGGGGCATGAAATTGTATTTTGTTTATGTATGAGTCTGAAAATTTGTTTTATCTATACATACTGATAAATCATTTTATAAGTTTACATGTTATGATAAAAAGTTTTAAATTTTCCGCTATTTATACGGTAGGTCACTCCGGTGACCCTAATGTGACTTCCCAGATCAGATCGAGTTTCCTGCATTGGTCTGGGGGTTACATTTAGTGGTATCAGAGCTATGGTTTGAGTAAAAAATTTCAAGATAGACCGGCCGGTCGAATGTCAAAATATGTCTGATCGGTACATGCCCTTAGACTGTAATCGTACCTCTCTGCGTCGGAACTCCAGGGCTGAGTCCCTATCTGTAATGAGTAATCCTAAGTTTATATTCGTTAAGACTCTACCTTTGCAAAAACGAATACCAATAACACCTGTCTAAACGATGTAAAGTACCTCACAAGCCATGTGAGAGTTAATTATCTGAGAAATGCTAACCCGACTCCGGAAATGAAATTGGGCTTTGCTACTGCTCTATGAGCCTATTCTCATGACAAAGACTGAATTGATTACTCAAGGAAATTTTCGTTCGGATTCTTTTATTGAAATGAGAGATAGTTCTGATAAGAAGGTATACTCAACTGGTTAAGGATTAGTGGAGGATCCGTATTTCTATAAGAGCTACAGGAAAGATATTAAAGAACTGATAGAAATTTCATTTCTGCAATAATGTGACATGACGAAATTCATTCAAGAAGGGGAGAATTGTAACACCCCAATTTATGGGCTAAATTTAAGAAATTATAAAGTGGTGAATTTAATTGGTATTTTTGGAAGAAATTGGGGATTAAATTATAAAATCGCAAAGTTGGCACACCAAAATACCCTTATGGCCTATATTATGTAAATGTCTTGGATTAATTAAGGAATCCAAATAAGCATAGGTATTGGATTACCTTTAAAAGTAATGGAACATAATTTAAGTGAATAGACCAACCCTAAAGCTATGTCAATACCTGAATGACATAGATATTACTTGAACGCGTGTTCGTATTTTCAAGTTTGGCTCGATGATAATTTTGGAAGTATTCAACTCAGCTCAACTCTAGATCGCATTCAGTACTAAGAATTGGACGTTTTTTCGATAAATCAACTACGAAGACCAAATTGAATGGATCGGAAGTACAATATGTATATGAAATTAGGAACATTTAAATTACTCGGAAAATCCCGAAGTAACTGGAATGGACTTGAATGCTAAATTAACTACGTAACCTCAATGACAGAGGATTAAGTAAGTGATTAGGATAAGTCTGGAAATTCGGATGAACTTACATGATGTATCATCCCTATGGATTATGAACCACAAATACAGTACGTCAGTATTTCATGGTATCTTGGAAGCGTGAAAAGGAAATAAAAACCATTAGAGTATTTGTTCGTCTCCTTAAGATATGTTCAGTGATGACTCAAAAGTTGATTTAGGGACAATAATTATTGGTATTAAAGAGTGAATACCTGGTAGGACAACGAATGGACCGGTCAACATGCATTAGTTTTGGGAGTTGTTAAACTTATGTTATTTTAATAATCCGATAAATCTACGATGACTGTAAATGTCCTGAATCTTCATTTCTTCCTTATCAGCTCAAGTTATATTTTGAATAACTGATGATTTTGTTAGTTATTGAACTATTCCTATAGTGATTCTACATACCGACATTCTATAGGTAAACTGAAGAATCGTGTTTCTGTGCCTTATAAGATTATCCAGTCTCTCTAAATAATATCCATAAACTCTGGTGTGTTCCCTACTCACATGAATATTTTATCTGATTTTCGATTTGAATTCTGATATGATACTTGACATGGATTCTGATATGATATCTGACATGGATTCTGATCTGATACTTGACTTGGATTCTGATCTGATACTTGACCTAGATTTTGATATGATACTTGACCTGATTTATGTTTTGATTTTTGATATATCCATTTACGGACAGACATATTTTACTTGGGGTTAATGTTGGAGGAAGTATACCTGGAGGCTCCTCGGCTGTGTGCTCAGGGCCTTACTTAGCGGCTCATTGGCTGTGTGCTCAGGGCCTACTGGACTTGACGGTGGGTGTATGGTTTTGGGGAACCTACATATTTTGGACTTGACGGATGGGGGCATATATATATATATGTTTTAAAAGATTTGAAAAGTTACATGATTTTTGGGAACACACTAGAAAACCTGTTCTGATCTACTGAACCTAGACATCCGAAATATTTCCATATGAAATAAATACTATTTGTTACTACATGCGATATCAATGGACCTCAGCTCAACATAAAGATCTGTAAATATCTGAACCAATAAGGAAAATATGTTTATCTGTATCTGCACGTTCTTCAGCATCATCTGGTAGTTCTATATTACTGAGCTTTCCGAAGCTCACTCTATTACTCACCATTTCAGGTTAAAAGAATTGTACCACTGCAGTTATCGACATTAGTAAAGGAATTCTTCAGGCGTTGTTTCCAGAGAATGGTACATGTGATTAGGGGGCATGAAATTGTATTTTGTTTATGTATGAGTCTGAAAATTTGTTTTATCTATACATACTGATAAATCATTTTATAAGTTTACATGTTCTGATAATAAGTTTTAAATTTTCCGCTATTTATACGGTAGGTCACTCCGGTGACCCTAATGTGACTTCCCAGATCAGATCGAGTTTCCTGCATTGGTCTGGGGGTTACATTTAGTGGTATCAGAGCTATGGTTTGAGTAAAAAAATTTCAAGATAGACCGGCCGGTCGAATGTCAAAATATGTCTGATCAGTACATGCCCTTAGACTGTAATCGTACCTCTCTGCGTCGGAACTCCAGGGCTGAGTCCCTATCTGTAATGAGTAATCCTAAGTTTATATTCGTTAAGACTCTACCTTTGCAAAAAGGAATACCAATAACACCTGTCTAAACGATGTAAAGTACCTCATAAGCCATGTGAGAGTTAATTATCTGAGAAAAGCTGACCCGACTCCGGAAATGAAATTGGGCTTTGCTACTGCTCTATGAGCCTATTCTCATGACAAAGACTGAATTGATTACTCAAGGAAATTTTCGTTCGGATTCTTTTATTGATATGAGTGATAGTTCTGATAAGAAGGTATACTAAACTGGTTAAGGATTAGTGGAGGATCCGTATTTCTATAAGAGCTACATGAAAGATATTAAAGAACTGATAGAAATTTCATTTTTGCAATAATGTGACATGACGAACTTCATTCAAGAATGGGAGAATTGTAACACCCCAATTTATGGGCTAAATTTAAGAAATTATAAAGTGGTGAATTTAATTGGTATTTTTGGAAGAAATTGTGGATTAAATTATAAAATCGCAAAGTTGGCAGACCAAAATACCCTTATGGCCTATATTATGTAAATGTCTTGGATTAATTAAGGAATCCAAATAAGCATAGGTATTGGATTACCTTTAAAAGTAATGGAACATAATTTAAGTGAATAGACCAACCCTAAAGCTATGTCAATACCTGAATGACATAGATATTACTTGAACGCGTGTTCGTCTTCTCAAGTTTGGCTCGATGATAATTTTGGAAGTATTCAACTCAGCTCAACTCTAGATCACATTCAGTACTAAGAATTGGACGTTTGTTCGATAAATCAACTACGAAGATGAAATTGAATGGATCGGAAGTACAATATGTATCTGAAATTAGGAACGTTTAAATTACTCGGAAAATCCCGAAGTAACTGGAATGGACTTGAATGCTAAATTAACTACGTAACCTCAATGACAGAGGATTAAGTAAGTGATTAGGATAAGTCTAGAAATTCGGATGAACTTACATTATGTATCATCCCTATGGATTATGAACCACAAATACAGTACGTCAATATTTCATGGAATCTTGGAAGCGTGAAAAGGAAATAAAAACCATTAGAGTATTTGTTCGTCTCTTTAAGATATGTTCAGTGATGACTCAAAAGTTGATTTAGGGACAATAATTATTGGTATTAAAGAGTGAATACCTGGTAGGACAACGAATGGACCGGTCAACATGCATTAGTTTTGGGAGTTGTTAAACTTATGTTATTTTAATAATCCGATAAATCTACGATGACTGTAAATGTCCTGAATCTTCATTTCTTCCTTATCAGCTCAAGTTATATTTTGAATAACTGATGATTTTGTTAGTTATTGAACTATTCCTATAGTGATTCTACATACCGACATTCTATAGGTAAACTGAAGAATCGTGTTTCTATGCCTTATAAGATTATCCAGTCTCTCTAAATAATGTCCATAAACTCTGGTGTGTTCCCTACTCACATGAATATTTTATCTGATTTTTTATTTGAATTCTGATCTGATACTTGACATGGATTCTGATATGATATTTGACATGGATTCTGATCTGATACTTGACTTGGATTCTGATCAGATCGAGTTTCCTGTATCGGTCTGGGGGTTTCATTTAGTTGTATCAGAGCTATGGTTTGAGTAAAAAAATTTCAAGATAGACCGACCGGTCGAATGTCAAAATATGTCTGATCAGTACATGCCCTTAGACTGTAATCGTACCTCTCTGAGTCGGAACTCCAGGGCTGAGTCCCTATCTATAATAGGTAATCCTAAGTTTATATTCTTTAAGACTCTACCTTTGCAAAAAGGAATACCAATAACACCTGTCTAAACGCTGTAAAGTACCTCACAAGCCATGTGAGAGTTAATTATCTGAGAAATGCTAACCCGACTCCGGAAATGAAATTGGGCTATATTACTGCTCTATGAGCCTATTCTCATGATAAATACTGAATTGATTACTCAAGGAAATTTTCTTTCAGATTCTTTTATTGAAATGAGAGAGAGTTATGATAAGAAGGTATACTCAGCTGGTTAAGGATTAGTGGAGGATCCGTATTTCTATAAGAGCTACATGAAAGATATGAAAGAACTGATGGAAATTTCATTTCTGCAATATTGTGATATGACGAAATTCATTCAAGGAGGGAGAATTGTAACACCCCATTTTATGGGCTAAATTTAAGAAATTATAAAGTCGTGAATTTAATTGGTATTTTTGGAAGAAATTGGGGATTAAATTATAAAATCGCAAAGTTGGCATACCAAAATACCCTTATGGCCTATATTAAGTAAATGTCTTGGATTAATTAAGGAATCCAAATAAGCATAGGTATTGGATTACCTTTAAAAGTAATGGAAACAATTTAAGTGAATAGACCAACCCTAAAGCTATGTCAATACCTGAATGACATAGATATTACTTGAACGCGTGTTCGTCTTCTCAAGTTTGGCTCGATGATAATTTTGGAAGTATTCAACTCAGCTCAAATCTAGATCGCATTCAGTACTAAGAATTGGACGTTTGTTCGATAAATCAACTAGGAAGACGAAATTGAATGGATCGGAAGTACAATATGTATATGAAATTAGGAACGTTTGAATTACTCGGAAAATCCCGAAGTAACTGGAATGGACTTGAATGCTAAATTAACTATGTAACCTCAATGACAGAGGATTAAGTAAGTGATTAGGATAAGTCTGGAAATTCGGATGAACTTACATGATGTATCATCCCTATGGATCGTGAACCACAAATCAAGTACATCAGTATTTCATGGTATCTTGGAAGCGTCAAAAGGAAATAAAAACCATTAGAGTATTTGTTCGTCTCCTTAAGATATGTTCAGTGATGACTCAAAAGTTGATTTAGGGACAATAATTATTGGTATTAAAGAGTGAATACCTGGTAGGACAACGAATGGACCGGTCAACATGCATTAGTTTTGGGAGTTGTTAAACTTATGTTATTTTAATAATCCGATAAATCGACGATGACTGTAAATGTCCTGAATCTTCATTTCTTCCTTATCAGCTCAAGTTATATTTTGAATAACTGATAATTTTGTTAGTTATTGAACTATTCCTATAGTGATTCTACATACCGACATTCTATCGGTAAACTGAAGATCCGTGTTTCTGTGCCTTATAAGATTATCCAGTCTCTCTAAATAATATCCATAAACTCTGGTGTGTTCCCTACTCACATGAATTCTTGACTTGGATTCTGATATGATATCTGACATAGATTCTGATATGATACTTGACTTGGATTCTGATCTGATACTTGACCGAGATTTTGATATGATACTTGACCTGATTTATGTTTTGATTTTTTATATATCCGTTTACGGACAGACATATTTTACTTGGGGGTAATGTTGGAGGAAGTATACCTGGAGGCTCCTCGGCTGTGTGCTCAGGGCCTTACTTAGCGGCTCCTCGGCTGTGTGCTCAGGGCATACTGGACTTGACGGTGGGTGTATGGTTTTGGGGAACCTACACATTTTGGACTTGACGGATGGGGGTATATATATATATATATGTTTTAAAAAGATCTGAAAAGTTACATGATTTTTGGGAACACACTAGAAAACCTGTTCTGATCTACTGAACCTAGACATCCGAAATATTTCCATATGAAATAAATACTATTTGTTACTACATGCGATATCAATGGACCTCAGCTCAACATAAAGATCCGTAAATATCTAAACCAATAAGGAAAATATGTTTATCTATATCTGCATGTTCTTCAGCATCATCTGGTAGTTCTGTATTACTGAGCTCATTTCAGGTTAAAAGAATTGTACGACTGCAGTTATCGATATCAGTAAAGGAATTCTTTCGGCGTTGTTTCCAGAGAATGGTACATGTGATTAGGGGGCATGAAATTGTATTTTGTTTATGTATGAGTCTGAAAATCTGTTTTATTTATACATACAGATAAATCATTTTATAAGTTTACATGTTCTGATAAAAAGTTTTAAATTTTTCGCTATTTATACGGTGGGTCACTCTAGTGACCCTAATGTGACTTCCCGGATCAGATCAAGTTTCCTGCATCGGTCTGGGGGGTTACATTTAGTGGTATCAGATCTATGGTTTGAGTTAAAATTTTTCAAGATAGACCGGCCGGTCGAATGTCAAAATATGTCTGATCAGTACATGCCCTTAGACTGTAATCGTACCTCTCTGAGTCGGAACTCCAGGGCTGAGTCCCTATCTGTAATGAGTAATCCTAAGTTTATTTTCGTTAAGACTCTACCTTTGCAAAAAGGAATACCAATAACACCTGTCTAAACGTTGTAAAGTACCTCACAAGCCACGTGAGAGTTAATTATCTGAGAAATACTGACCCGACTCCGGAAATGAAATTGGGTTATGCTACTGCTCTATGAGCCTATTCTCATGATAAAGACTGAATTGATTACTCAAGGAAATTTTTGTCCGGATTCTTTTATTGAAATGAGAGAGAGTTCTGATAAAAAGGTATACTCAATTGGTTAAGGATTAGCGGAGGATCCGTATTTCTATAAGAGCTAAATGAAAGATATAAAAGAACTGATGGAAATTTCATTTCTGCAATAATGTGACATGAATGAATTTCGAGGACAAAATTTATTTAAGGAGGGGAGAATTGTAACACCCCAATTTATAGGCTAAATTTAAGAAATTATAAAGTGGTGAATTTAATTGGTATTTTTGGAAGAAATTGGGGATTAAATTATAAAATCGTAAAGTTGGCAGACTATTTTAAGATGTACAGGAAATTCAGTGGCTAAACTATTAATTTAGCCAATTTTCTATAGGAGAGAATTATAAACTCTCCCCCCGTCAATTTCCAGAGACATTTTCCAGTTTTCCCTTCTCCAACAACCCTCATTTCAACTCCGATCTACTAGCCGTCTGACCTCCGATCGACGAGCCGAAACCACCATCGTGTTCGTTGTCAACCAAGGAACAAAACCCCTCAAACCTTTCGTCGTGAGTCATCTCCGTTCTTTGTTAATTTCAGTTGAAAGTATCGTCAGTAATAACTCGATTTCAATTGGTTTTTCGTCGTTTCAGGACGATCTGATGATCTGTTTACGACACCTCCCGCACCATCGTGTTCCTTGCATCGTTCCGAGTCTACCGGTGTCATATTTGGTCTTCGTCGACGGTGGCGCGTGAGGAGGTGAATCGGTCAAAGTTTCCGATTTGTTAAAATTGAGCTCTCTGCCGTTCAAAATTGTGAACCGAGCTTTGTAAGTATCTCGAAATTGCTCAAAATAATTTTTAGGAATTTTTCCAGGAATTTAGCACTGTTCACGCGCCCCCACGTGCCGCCACTACGTGTGGGGAAGGGAAAAGTGACCGGTTTAACAGGATCACCCGACCCGACCCGTTGACCGGTGTTGACTACTGTTGACCAAAACTTTGACCGGCTTTGACCGGGCATTAAACGACCTTTGACTTCTACGAAATATACCTATCTTGAATTTTTTCGACGTTCCAAATTCGATTCCGCAGTCCATTTTTCAAAATTCAGATCCGAAGGCCTCGAAATTTCCAGTCAAACCCATTGACTTTGATTTTGACCAAAAATTCCAAATTTTTAAAAAGTCATATTTTATGCTTTCGACGTCCTGAATCCGAATCTGAAGTCCGTTTTGCTAAATTCGAACCCGGTAAGTTGTTTTTCACTGATTTATCACCTGATTCGATCTGTATATCGTAATTAAGCTCCGTTTTTATATAATTTATGTTGATATGTATCTGAGGAATTATTGGAAGTTGATTTGAAGATCAAAGGCGTTCGAATGGAATTTTTATGGTCGATCAGTATTGCACGGAAATCGAGGTAATACTTTACTACCTCTTTATGCTTTATAGAACATGTGAATATTGGTAAATGTATGAATAAGATAATGTTGATCTCATTTGTGTAGTTAATGAATTCTTACACTCGATTCGAACACAGTAGAAATTTGGCAACTGATTATGGTTAAGATGATTAATATATGAGATTGAGAGATTGTTAGAATTAAATTACAAGTTTGTGATTAGTGATAAATGAATCAGCCCTGGATTTGTAATTTATATGTTATATCAACAAAGGTTAAATATTAAAGATACTAGGATGAGAAATCATGAGAATATTCTGATAGGGTAAAATTACGAAATTACCCTTATATTGTAGGATGACAAGAATTGTTCCTGGAAGTTGGTTAATAACTCTGAAAGGACATATTGATCCGATATAACTATTGATGTGCATAAGAAATGTAGTTTACTTGGAAATTATGGATAACCGGTTTTTAACCCCAAGAGGATTTATAGAAGATACTAGAAGTTTGTTAAGGAATAATTTTAAGATCAAAGAAGGTTCGAGAAAACAATTAATTATAGGATCTCAAAATTATATTATTTTTGTTAAGAGTTAATTCCGAAATTATCTAGTTAAGAAATTATGCAAATGCCCTTGAGAGGTAAAATAGTCTGAGTTGACCCTGAATGAGAAAGTATTTTGAGGTTTCGTACTTAACTTGATTAAGTACGAATTTAATTGTTAAAATCCTGTCTTTGTACAGAAAATTTCTGATAACCTGTTTGTAACTTCTGAGAATACAGTAACCTGAAAATTCAGAGTTAAGAATAAATTATCGAGGGTGTTCTTGTGTCAGAATTGTTTGAAAGGTCTGGAACAAATGATAAGTTGGAATTAAATAATAAGATAGAATGGAAAGAAATGATTGAAATACACCGGATCTGTAAAATGACCAGAATACCCTTGTAATAGAAATGACCCAAGAATATCACCAAGCTCATGAATGATTGGATATCCTCGAGTTCTGTAATGAATGGAATAAAACTAAATGCCAAAATGACCAAAATACCCTTATGGCCTATACTAAGTAAATGTCTTGGATTAATTAAGGAATCCAAATAAGCATAGGTAATGGATTACCTTTAAAAGTAATTGAACATAATTTAAGTGAATAAACCAACCCTAAAGCTATGTCAATACCTGAATGACATAGATATTACTTGAATGCGTGTTCGTCTTCTCAAGTTTTGCTCGATGACAATTTTGGAAGTATTCAACTCAGCTCAACTCTAGATCGCATTCAGTACTAAGAATTGGACGTTTGTTCGATAAATCAACTACGAAGACCAAATTGAATGGATCGGAAGTACAATATGTATATGAAATTAGGAACGTTTGAATTACTTTGGAATATCCCGAAGTAACTGGAATGGACTTGAATGCTAAATTAACTAAGTAACCTCAATGACTGAGGATTAAGTAAGTGATTAGGATAAGTCTGGAAATTCGGATGAACTTACATGATGTATCATCCCTATGGATTATGAACCATAAATAAAGTACGTCAGTATTTCATGGAATCTTGGAAGCGTGAAAAGTTAATAAAAACCATTAGAGTATTTGTTCGTATCCTTAAGATATGTTCAGTGATGACTTAAAAGTTGATTTAGGGACAATAATTATTGGTATTAAAGAGTGAATACCCGGTAGGACAACGAATGGACCGATCAACATGCATTAGTTTTGGGAGTTGTTACACTTAAGTTATTTTAATAATCCGATAAATCGACGCCG
Source organism: Hibiscus syriacus (assembly GCF_006381635.1). Taxonomy (NCBI): domain Eukaryota; kingdom Viridiplantae; phylum Streptophyta; class Magnoliopsida; order Malvales; family Malvaceae; genus Hibiscus; species Hibiscus syriacus. The sequence goes on along the minus strand of NW_024063166.1, from coordinate 2,808,264 downwards.
ACTGTAAATGTACTGAATCTTCATTTCTTCCTTATCAGCTCAAGTTATATTCTGAATAACTGATGATTCCGTTAGTTATTGAACTATTCCTATAGTGATTCTAAATACCGACATTCTATCGGTAAACTGAAGATCCGTGTTTCTGTGCCTTATAAGATTATCCAGTCTCTCTAAATAATATCCATAAACTCTGGTGTGTTCCCTACTCGCATGAATATTTTTTCTGATTTTCGATTTGAATTATGATATGATACTTGACATGGATTCTGATCTGATATCTGACATGGATTCTGATCTGATACTTGACTTGGATTCTGATCTGATACTTGACCTGGATTTTGATATGATACTTGACTTGATTTATGTTTTGATTTTTGTTATATCCATTTACGGACGAACATATTTTTCTTGGGGGTAATGTTGGAGGAAGTATACCTGGAGGCTCCTCGGCTGTGTGCTCAGGGCCTTACTTACCGGCTCCTCGGCGGTATGCTCATGGCCTATTGGACTTGGCGGTGGGTGTATGGTTCTGGGGAACCTACACATTTTGGACTTGACGGATGAGGGTATATATATATATATATATATATATATGTTTTAAAAAGATCTGAAAAGTTACATGATTTTTGGGAACACACTAGAAAACCTGTTTTGATCTCTTGAACCTAGACATCTGAAATATTTCCATCTGAAATGAATACTATTTGTTACTACATGCGATATCAATGGACCTCAGCTCAACATAAAGATCTGTAAATATCTGAACCAATAAGGAAAATATGTTTATCTGTATCTGCATGTTCTTCAGCATCATCTGGTAGTTCTATATTACTGAGCTTTCCGAAGCTCACTCTATTACTCACCATTTCAGGTTAAAAGAATTGTACCAGTGGAGTTATCGACATCAGTAAAGGAATTCTTCCGACGTTGTTTCCAGAGAATGGTACATGTGATTAGGGGGCATGAAATTGTATTTTGTTTATGTATGAGTCTGAAATTCTGTTTTATTTATACATAATGATAAATAATTTTATAAGTTTACATGTTATGATAAAAAGTTTTAAAATTCCGCTATTTTTACGGTGGGTCATTCCGGTGACCCTAATATGACTTCCCGGATCAGATCGGGTTACCCGCATTGGTCTGGGGGGTTACAACTAACCACTAACTTTTTAATTTTATGTACGGATTTTGGTACGACCTTGTGAAGACCCGTCTAAAGGTATGACTTACATTATTTACGGACTGGGTTAAATGTAAAACTTTTCCTAACATTTTATTTTATTCCACCCTTTTTTATTATGTTATTTAATTTTCTTCTATTTTTCTTCATTATATTTTTCTTCATTATATTTTTCTTCATTATATTTTTCTTCATTATATTTTAGTCTTTATATTCCAACACTTTAAATTTATGTATTTTTTTATTTTTTCTTTTATTTTTAGCACTTCAATTTCATTCCTTTAATTTATGCCATTTATTTTCTACTTCTTTTATTTCAGTCACCACCCTTGTTGCTTGTTTTAATGGAGATTTTTATGTCGAATATATTAGTTTCTAATTCTTTTTATTTCCTCCTTTGTTGTTTAATATTATTCTATTTATTCTTCACTACATATATTTGGTCTTTATATCTATGCATAATTTTTTCCTTCATTTTAAATGTTTGTTTGTTTCTTTAATTAATGTCATAATCCATTTGACTTCCCACTGTAACTTATTTAATATGATATGCATTATATTTCATATATATAAATATGTGTAAAAATTATGCTATAAATATAAATTATATTTCATTACCAAAAAAGTAGATTGTGTTTTAACATATAATAAAAGCATTTTATACCTTTATTATATATATATATATATATATATCCCTTATAAATATTCACTCTAACTATATATATATATATATTGTGTATAGGTATAATATACCCTTTTTCAATTTTTCAATTGTTTATATATGTTATGCATGTTTTCTAATATATATATTGTATGCATGTGTACCTTATTATTTATATAACAAATTTTCATTATTATCATTTTCTTCATTAAATATCATGTAAATATATTATATATTTGTAATTTATCAAAGAGATAACCATTTATGAGGGAAATTTATGGAGACATCTCCCAACTATAATGGATGTGCGTCTTTGAGGATTTTTGGCACAAAAACCCCTTTTATATTCAATTTTTTCTTCATGATGTTACTTTTCCTTTTATTATCTTGGTTTTATTCCTTTATTATTTTTATTTGATTTTTATCTCATTCTATTCTTACTTTATTTTGATATTTTAAAATTTAAGGCAGTGTCTTTTGTGAGAGGAATCCATGAAAAAGTGTTCTAACTATAAAAGAAGTGCATTTATGAGGATTGTTCGTTCAAAGGCATTTTCTCATCCAATCATTTTTTTGAAGATTAAGATAACACTACACTCTTTTAAACTATATCATCCATAAAATTAAAGAAACACCATTTTCGGAGGGATCTATGAAAAAGTCTTTCAATTATAAAGGAAATGTATTTTCAAGGATTATTTGTACAATATGATGTGATTTCTCGTATAAAAATAATTATAATTTTTTTGGGTTAAATAAACAGTTTTATTCTATAAAAATTTATTTGTGCTCTTTAATTTTTTTGTACCCACTGTATTTATTATTTGTCATCATATTCTTATTTCCTTATTTGTAAAGACAATGTTGCTTTAGTTTGAGAGAATTGACAAGTTAGTATCCTAACTCTAAACGATGGCTATCTCTGTTGATTTTCTTGATTCGAAAGGACATCCTTTTAAATAAATTCAAATGAATAAAAGGATTATAATTTAAATATATATTCGAGTTTGCAATTCCAATTTTTAGACAATATATAATTGTTTGGGTGCCAAGTGGGCGTTATAGGGTGTTTTTACTTCATCATGCGTAATCGACTCCCGAACTCTTGAAAAATGATTTTTTGGTAAAAAAATACCATTTTTTTCGACTTTTAATATTTTTAAACTCATTAAAAATATTTTAGGTATTCGACCTACCTCACATTTAATGTTACAATTTACTTTTTCACATACTCATTTCAACCAATCCACCCACTACTTTTCAACTGTCAACTCACTCTCTCTCATTCATTATTTCCTTTAAATTTTCAATTTCATTTTCATCTTCTTGTTCTTCTCTATTTTCCCTCCATAACTGATGCCATTTAAACATAACCAAGCTCTCAACTTTTTCTTCTTTCTACTCTCAAACAGCAAAAATGGTACGAATAATACTCTTGGAAGCTGACACTATTCTTCCTAAGCAGTTTGTCGATGACAATGAGAAGAGGTTCAAAAATTCCAAGAATTGTACACTCTTTTTTGAATTGGGGTTCATCTTCACTAAGGAACATGGCAGTGGCTTTGGGCCATCCGTCATGGACATAGTTGACCCACTGAAATGGAAAAATGTGAGGCATCCCGGCCCCGTCAACGCCTCGTTGGTTAAAGAGTTTTATGTAAATATGTCAAAGACGAACCAACATGCAATTTTTGTTCATGGTAAATATATTCGTTTTACAGCTTCTACGATTATTTTCTATTTTCATTTGCAGGGCGTTCTAGATCAACACATCAGTTTTGAGAAAGATGTTGATAGTGCAACATATAATGAAGTTCTTGAGGATTTATACTTCTCGAATACCACTTGAAACGGCTGTCAAACCAGACATTACTCTATCAAATGGGAACATCTTTAACCGCTAGCAAAGTTATGAAATCATTTCAAGAAACATAAGCTCATGTTGACCGCCCACAATACAATGGGAACCCTTCAACGATTGATGCTATTACACTCCATTATGGTTACTCGTTCCATTGATGTTGGTCACATAATTTTTGATTAAGTGCATGAATGTGTAAGTAAGAAAGCTAACACGTTGGTTTTCCAGAATCTCATTACATCACTACGTCGAAAGAAAAAAGTCATTGAAAGTAGTTTTGATGAAATCTTATCTGGAGTATCGGACATAACAAGAGCACGACTGCCAATGTTGATAGGTTTGGTTAAACCTAAATCCAAGGCAATCGTTACTGAGGAGTAGGAGGATGACAAACCCTCTAACATCGAGGTAAGATTGCTTGTTCTTGAGGAAACTGTCGAAAAGACAATGACTCAATTAAACGATTTTAAAGGTGATATAAAGAGCTTATTTAGCTATGTGAAGCATAAGGATGTTCTGGTGGAGTCCATCTTTCAAGAGAAACTCCCTCACGTCGAACAAAATTTCTCGTGTTTCCCGAATGAAATTTTGTCGGCATTTGATGACGTCGAGGCATCCACTGAGCCTAATGATGCTAACCCTCCTGCTGTTGAGCCCGTACCGGATCTTATACCCCAGTCCCATACTCCTAATTCTCCTATTACGCCGTCCCAACCAGCTCCTAGTCCAGTTGAAGCACCCGTACCTCCTTTTTCACATTGAACCAACAATTGTATTAAGACTTCAAAGGGGTATTTCAATATTTCCCACTACTACTTAATATCTTCATATTACAGTCCTACATCACTAAGATAGATAATAAGGCATGGAACTACGAGCACCTTCACTGCAACACCACCACCATCATAAAAATTGAGGTACCTAATTTTGCATTCATTTTTACATAACATAACATTACATTTAGTTTCAGTAATTAATTAGTTTTTTAAGCATTCAGGAAAATGCTTCTCTTAAGTTTGGGGGAGGTAGTGTTCTTTGTAGAACATATGCATGATAGTATTAACATAATAATATACCATGGAATTAGTAAATGATAGGATAGATAGATGAAATGTTTTGATGATACTTGATGATGATGGACTTTTTAGGCTAGAAATTGAATGTAAACGACATTTGAGAATGATAAAACTGACTCTAGGGTTTGATCATTTGTGAATTATTCTTACACGATTTGAATGTCTTTTATACTTAAGAAATTTAGTCAATTTTTATGAAATAACTCTGATTAGATTTGGCATTAAAATATGGTATTATGCTGAAATGATAAATTAATGAGAACTCCCTTATGTTTAAAATTGTGAATAAATGGTTCGACATAGTTGTATAGGGACACTTTTCTTTTTTCGTGGTATTGCTTGAAACTTTCTTGAATAAATGGCAGCTAAGTGTGTAAGAGTGAATGAAAATAGTCACGGGATGACTCTACCTAACTATCTTGAGGGTGGAAGGTATGCATCCTTTTCACCTTGAGTGTGAGATGGTAGCTGTGATGGACTAACTCTCCTCCTAGCATCATAAAAAAAGGGGTATTAAGTAAAAAGGGAGTATAAATGTGCTTAATTAATGAGTAAATGCCAGAGAAAAACTATGGAACTCAATTAGAAATTGCCTAGATTTGTTAAGTATAGATTGAATACAATCACACACACACAACCATAAAAAAATCTTAACCTAGAGAAAAATACTTGATTTCTTAATATGTCTAGAATGTGGAAGCCAATTTTTCTGAGGGTTGAAATTTAATTTTTATCTTGTTGTCTTATTGTTGAAAATTACATTGACATTTTGGTCGTGTTAATTGTTATCCATTGCTTGAGGACAATCAATAACTTAAGCTTGGGGTGTGATAACTCCGTAAAAAGGCTACTTTTAAGTTATTGTTTGTTTAAAAGTTCATATAGGTTATTTTAGGTTCATAATGGTCATTTTAGGTTCATATAGGTTCATTTTAGGTTCACTATTACGGTGGTTGTGTCATTTTTACTTTGTTAATGTGTTATATATTGGGAAAGATATGGATATTAATGATGTAAAGAAAACAAGGAGAAAAAGGAGAGCTGAGAAGAATGCAGAGGCATCATACGTCGCTGAAGCAGACTGAATACCTCGACATTTCTATTATAGAAAAATACAAACTGGAAAGACACGTGTCTGATGCTTGTAATTACCTGATGGAGACCACTGCTACCTATAGAGATAGACCTTATGTATAAGGAATGAATTTGGGTGTATATGGTCATTTTAAGTGTAAAATTCCCAAGAATACCCTTAGATATTTTTTATTATTAAATAACACCATATATGAGAGAGAGGGACGATTACACAAGCTTAAAAATCATCATATTCCTCATCCTCTTACCCCTTCTTCTTCCTCCATTTTTCTATGGTGTTCCTGCATTAGTAAGCTCAAGGGAGTGGTGAGCTAAGCGCTTGAGAGGAGCTAGCGAGCTAAGGTGGTTTTTGGTGGCATAGGGGAGCTCCGACAGTGCTTGTTGAAGGCTTTTCCTTCATCCCTTTACTGTTTTTCTCACTTATCATGTTTGGGTTGTAAGGAACGAATGTATTTTATGATTTATTTCATGGATTATTTGAACACCACCATGAACTAGCTTTATTTGGTGGGAGTTAATAATGGATGTTTAAGCTTTTTCTTTAATGGATGTTTGTTCTTTTTCTATGTTTTTGTTTATTTTGTTTATGGTGCTTAGTTACTTAATGTTGTAGGAGCTATGAGAATAGACATTCCTTAGGAAAATATTTAGTGTTCAAGAGAAACTAAGTATCTCATCTTTAGTGTTCGAGAGAAACTAAGGAGGATCAACATAAGCAATGGGTTTTAGATAGTAACTAGATCCAATCCACCCTTAGACATAAGGATAGGATTTTAATCGAGTAAAAGGAGTATTGCTCGATCGAGAAGTTATATACTAGTGCTAACGTTGAGTGGTATTGCCGTGACATATTTTATTGAACTGATGGGATCCTTGCACCTGAAAACGCTAAGGGGTATTGACATGGCATTATCAACCTGTCGAGTCCCTTGACTAGAGATAGTGTGATGTAAGGCGCATCTACACGCTTTACTGGAAGTGAGTAGATATCCTTATTGTGTCCCGATCTAGGATTGACAAGTATTGATGTCCTTGAATTATAAGTTTGGGATGCAACAAAGATAAGAAAGAAATATGATTAATGATGGAATAATAAATGGAAAAATAACATAAGTAATGAAATGAAAGAAAAGGAATAGAGATGGTTACAGAATTAAGTAGATGTTTATTGTCTTGATGGATGACGTTGTTGATGTTGATGAGGAAATGGAGATGGTGGGGATGTTGTATCTCAAGCACGCCAAAGAGGAAACAATGCTAGGAAGCACAATCCCGATCTAAACAAGCTTGCTTGAGGGGTGGTTATAGTGTTTTCAACCCACTAGATATAAATCTAGGAATTTAGTAATCAAGATGGAAGGTATGACACCACAAGTATATGAATTATACTTGCTTAATCGATAAAGTTCACAAAGAACTTTGAAGAGAAATTAACTCACAGGAGTTTGTTTAATATATGAGATGATTACAAATAATGGTAAGCCTTTCCATTTATAGGAAATGAGAGGGATTGGCCAAATGGTTACATAGTGTTTCGGCTAAGTACATGTCTCTATGGAAGTACATAATGATTTAAAATGAAAAGAGAAGTCCCTTGGCTTGGTGTTGGTTCAACTAACCCTTCATGAAGGGTCGTGATGTTTCAGAAAAGGATGGGGAGACATCTCCCTTGGCCGAATGTGCATGCTTGTTCATCTTGGCGCCAAAGTTACCTCCCTTGGACGAATGATGATGTGCCTTCTTATGTTTGGCGCCATATCTCTCATGTGCAAGGCATGTGGTGTGGCCGAATAGGTATGGAGCTCTATCTAATGTCTCTTAGAGATTTAAGCCTCCAATAAGTGTGATCTCTTCACCAACGTGCTCCTTGGTAAAAGAGAATCTTCATGGGCAATATCATTCATGAAAGGTCACAATGTTTGGGAAAGGTAACTATTCATGTTTGAGGTAGTTATGGTGTGAATGAGCTAGAGGTGAGTTGGCCATAGGTGAGTTGTAGCATGGTGAACATTATGGCAGCTCCTTGTGAAAGAGTACCTCTTGAGGTGGTAATTATTCGCGAAAAGGTACGATTTTACAAATTTTAACTTAGGGCATATTTCAAGTGTCCTGAGTGTTGATGATGATGATGGTGAATCTCCCCAGCTGAATTGAAGTCATCTTGCAACTCAAATCTTCAGCTCAATCCATTTATGAGCTCACGGGTCTTCAGATAACTTTTCACCAAATGTTTCTTATGCTCTCCTAAACGTCCCCATGTATGTTTCCTTGCTATTGTTTTCTCCATTTAGCTCTAATATAGCTCTCTAGTTGTGGTCGAATGTACCTGCACATGTAACATAAAGAGTAAGTTAAGTATATGAGCTATTATAAAGTAATAAGGATGTGCATATTATAAAGAATGTGAACTATAGATTATAATAATAACTCATGCATCATATGATAATAAATGAATATTATTATTATAACTATAGATTATATGCATGAATATCAATCAATGATGCAAACCATAGGATATAATGAATGAATGCACATGTTATGATAATTCGAGTATAGTCTAATATGCAAATGTATGCTTATAATAATACATAGTGCATAAATGAGTAAATTTAAGATAAAGTAAGGTAGAACTCCCTTAGATTGAACTTGGTGGATCTTCAATGATGTGAGTATCTCATAAAGAAACTTGGTGCTAGACAGGATCACATCATCATCCCCTTGTTTTAGGCGATTTGTCCTTAGTGTCTTTCCATTCAAACTTTGCTGACTTGTCTTCAAAATATATCCATTCAATAGAAACTTGTTCAAGACATTCCCTTTCGAAAAGATCTATGAAAGGATCCTTGTGAAAAGTTCTGAACCTTGAATAAGTACCTTAAACCTCCTTGTCCTGAAAAGAAAGAAGACTTTCACAAGTAAGAGAATGATTCATGATAAATAAGTGAACAAAATACTCCCTCTCTATGTTTGGTGGATGGGAAAGAGTCGTGTCTTTTGAAGACATATTGTCTTGAATAATCATATGTCTTGGTACCCCAAAAGACATATTGTTTGGTTGTTCAAAAGTTATGTTCATTGAATCATGGAAACTAATAGCTTTTGGCATTTGAAAAGATAATTCTCTTAAGCTTCCATGGATCACGCCTCTTGGGTCCTCCATTTAGCAAGTTGTGTCATTTGGAATCTCCTGCAATTCAAAGAAAATTTCTTTGTTGGAATAGACACTTGCAATGTGTCCTTTATTGATGGATCTTGTTTCTTGTATCACTTCCGACACATCATATTCTTTAAAAAGAATATGTAATTCTTCATCTCCACTCTTTGAATCATCATGATGGTTTTTGGAGAGTCTTAACCTTTGAAACTTCTTGAAATGCTTGAGTTCAATGCACGAATCAAGCTTATAACGACAAAGGATCTTGTCATTAACGTTTGGTTAGATAATACCATGCACATAACAAAAATTTCTGCAAAGTAAATCAAAGTTAGAATATGAGAAATTATAAACAAAATGAATGGAAATATCAAACCAAGGTGGATGTTTAATGGGAGTTGGTTGCTGAATTATATTCAGGATTGGAAATGCACTTAGAATATCAACGAACTCAACTCTTGGCACTTTAAGTAAGGTTTCTTTTGGAAATTCAAATGGCATTATTTTTGAAATATCAAGAGACATGTTTCGTGGATCACCAAAAGTCACAACAACTTATCTTCAAAAGTCCCATCTTTAAATCCTCCAAAAGCCATGATTCTTGAATCATCAACTTGAAAAGATACGTCTCTTGAATTGACCTGCAAAACAATAAGAAGAATAGATGAAAGAGTAAGATTAGTTAAAATATGTTCTTCATTTTCCTGTTTATCTCCAAATTAATCCTTTTCAACTCTCTCATTTTCAACTCCAACGTCTTCTTTATCCACTCTTTGATTCTCACCATTTTTCAATGTTGTGTTCAATTTCAAAATGTATTCCTTCATTCAAACTTTCTTCCAAACGTTCTTTTTCAAGTTGCTCATTCATTGCTTCAATGTTTTTCCTCAAGGTGTTTTGATCTTCATTTACTCGGTTTGGTGAAAGAGGAGTCAAGATGATTTTCATTTCATTGTGAAAGAAAGAGTATCGGTTTGTGAAACCATCATAGACAACCCACTTATCAAATTTTCATGGCCTTCCCAAGAGTAAATGACTCGTATTCATATACACCACGTCACATAGAATCTCTTCTTTGTACCTTCCAAGTGAGAATGGAACAAGTACTTGTTCAGCAACCTTCAATTCTTCATTGTCATGCAACCATTGCAGTTCATATGGCCTGAATTGTTTAATTTTTGTAAGCCCCAATTTGTTCACTATGTATGTGCTTGTAATGTTTGTACAATTTTCTCCGTCAATAGCTACAAGACACACTTTACCATTTACATGGCAATGAGTGTGAAAGGTGTTTGTCCTTTGTTGTTCGTCCTCTAATGTTTGGAAAGACACTCACAATGTCTCTCAAATTTCGCTCCAAAGAAAAGATAGGATCACTCCACTTAACAATCGTGTTTACTCTCGGGAATATGATTTTGGATTTTATAATTCCCCTTCTGATCTCACTCACTCAAATGGCCTTTTCCACTCGATCTCTCTTGTTGAATCCTTTGAAGAACTTACTCAAGATTAGAACAAGTTAATTCTCTACTTATGTGTGTCGGCTGCAAATAGGTTAGGGTAGAAAGGAAAAGAACAAATGGAAAGGTAGAAGAAAGGATTAAAGGTATTTAAAAGAAGGAAATGGTTGAAGACAATGAAAATGAAAGTATAGAAAATGAAGAAGTGACTTACAATTCAAGAAACAACACTTACTGCAACCTTTCTCAAGAAATAATAAGGTTATCTTATCTTAGTGTAGATAGGCCTCTTTGATGTACTTGCAATAGTAGAGCACTTTCCTTGGCTTTGCTTCTCTTTTTTTTTTTCTTCTTTTTTTCTTTGAACTCCCTTGATTGTTGTAGGAGTCTTACTTTTCTTATTGAATTTCTTTTTCTTTTTTGCTTTGCACGCCAATGACATTTTTTGTAGTCAATCCAACTATGCTCTAAATACCGCTTGATGTAAGGAGAATCTACTCGCTTTGATGGAAGTCAGTAGATAGCCTTATTGTGTCCCGATCTAGGATTGACAAGTACTGATGTCCTTGAATTATAAGTTTGGGCTGCAAAAAGATAAGAAAGAAATAAGATTAATGATGGAATAATAAATGGAATAATAAGATAAGTAATGAAATGAAAGAAAAAGAATAGAGATGGCTACAGAATTGAGAAGAAGTTTATGGTCTTGATGAATGATGTTGTTGATGTTGATGAGGAAATGGAGATGGTGGTAATGTTGTATCTCAAGCACATCAAAGAGGAAACAATGCTAGGAAGCACAATCCTGATCTTCACAAACTTGCTTAAGGTGTGGTGTAGTGTCTTCAACCCACTAGATATAAATCTAGGAATTTAGGAATCAAGATGGAAGGTATGACGCCATAAGTATATGAATTATACTTGCTTAATCGATAAAGTTCACTTAGAACTTTTAAGAGAAATTAACTCACAAGAGTTTGTTTAATATATGAGATGAGATGATTACAAATGATGGCAAGCCTCTCAATTTATAGGAAATGAGAGGGCTTGGCCGAATGGTTGCATAGTGTTTCGGCTAAGTACATGTCTATATGGAAGTACATAATGGTTGCATACTTGTTTCGGCTAACCCTTCATTAAGGGCCATGATGTTTCGGCAAAGGATGAGGAGACATCTCCCTTGGCCGAATGTGCATGCTTGTTCATCTTGGTGCCAAATACACCTCCCTTGGCCGAATGATGATGTGCCTCCTCATGTTTGGCGCCATATCTCTCATGTGCAAGGCATGTGGTGTGGCTGAATAGGTACGGAGCTGTATCTTATGTCTCTTGGGAATTTAAGCCTCCAATGAATTTGATCTCTTCACCAACGTACTCCTTGGTGAAAGGGCATCTTCATGGGAAGCATCATTGATGAAAGGTCACAATGTTTGGGAAAGAAAACCATTCATGTTTGATCTAGTTCTGGTGTGAATGAGCTGGAGGTGAGCTGGCCATAGGTGAGTTGTAGCATGGTGAACATTATGGCAGCTACTTGAGAAAAGGTACCTCTTGAGGTGGCAACTATTCACAAAAGGTATAATTTCACAAATTTTGACTTAGGACATATTTGAAGTGTCCTAAATGGTGATGATGATGGTGCAGCTTCCCAGATGAATTGTAGTCATCTTGCAGCTCAAATCTTCAGCTCAATCCACCTATGAACTCACGAGTCTTTGGATAACTTTTCGACAAAAGTTCCTTATGCTCTCCTAAACGTCCCCCATGTAAGTTTCCTTGATATTGCTTTTTCCATTTAGCTCTAATATAGCTCCCTAGTTATGGTCGAATGTACCTACACATGTAAAATAAAGCGTAAATTAAGTATATGAGCTATTATAAAGTAATAAGGATGTGCATATTATAAAGAATGTGAACTATAGATTATAATAATAACTCATACATCATATGATAATGAATGAATATTATTATTATAACTATAGATTATATGCATGAATATCAATCAATGATGCAAACCATAGGACATAATGAATGAATGCACATGTTATGATAATTCAAGTATAGTCTAATATGCAAATGTATGCTCATAATAATACATTGTGCATAAATGAGTAAATTTAAGATAAAATAAGGTAGAACTCCCTTAGATTGAACTTGGTGGATCTTCAATGATGTGAGTATATCATGAAGAAACTTGGTGCTAGACAGGATCACATCATAGTGTCGACACCCGTTTTGTCCCTGTTCTAGTTTTATTATTATTACTAATGTTATTTATTATTATTATGATTATTATTATTATTATATTTTATTATTATTATTATTTCTGTTTATGTTTTTGGGCTTTACAATAACCCAACCGGGCCTAGAAAAACCAACCCAAGGCCTAAGAAACCCGAATCCAAAATACAAGTCAAGCCCAATGAAACAAGCCCATCTAACTAGAAACCCATCTCGGTTTGATCCCAAAGAAGCCCATGTATGACACAAAGCTCGCTAGGGTTTCTTCTCTCAACTCTAGTGTCGCTCCTTCACAACATTAGGATCTGGACCCAAATAAGCAGTCTAGATCAGTGATCACTTTGGGCTTTCTAAACCCTCATCAACCGTTTCCGTTTGCCCACTCCCCAACAACCGTCTCTACGACCAACCGAAGGCCCTGCAAATGTCAGACATCCCAAATCACACAAGCAACCATAAATCAAAACCAAAATGCAAGCTCTTTCTTTTGCAATGATTTTTGTAGTAGAAAAAGCTAAAAAATTAGGTTTTTAAAACCCTAAACAAGTTTAAAAATAATAAAGAGGGAGAAAACTGGATCATTTGAGGAGAAAATCAAGGGATTTTAGAGGAGATTTCTTGAGAAGAATTCAAAAACCCATTCGAAAAAAAGAAAAAAGAAACAGATTCGAACAAAAAATATCCATTATTTGAACCAAAACGAAAAAACTGAAACATGAAAGAAATGAGAGCTATTCCGTTGTGTGGTTTTCACCTCCGTACGATATAGTTAATTGCTCCTGGGGCTCACACCTTATGGTCCTCGTGATAGTTTTCACCTCCGTATGGACATAAGGAGGTGTGTTTCCTTGAATTGAACTGGATCTGAAAGCCTGTGATAGGCCATGATTGAGGATTTGACAGCTCAAGTGGTGACCAACAAAGACAATTTGAGGACCTTTTAATTTAGAATCAAACCGATCATATAGTAAACTTATAACACAGATAGAGCCTTACCCAAATCATAAGATTATTACGAGGAGAGTACACAAGGAAAAGCCTGTTTGAGCCTTTTAATTTTTGTAGTGTAATTTTGATTCCTAAATAAATGTATGTGAGCTAGAGATCATACGATTAGGTTTCATTTTTTGAACAAGCATGTGAACTAGATGGCATAAGGTTAGGATTTATAATAGCATGAGGCTAGAAAACCTGTTTGGTTGAACTATTGTAAAAGCATGTCAGGGTAGGTACCATGTTGGGTATGATCTTTTCTTTTTGTAGATATTTCTTCTGTTCTTTTTTTAAGTGGTTCTAACAATTTCTTTTGTTTTATCTTTTTTTCTGTCTTATGTTTGTATTTGCATTTTCACATCATAACAAAACAAGGTGTTGAATTGCAAGTGATAGACTAAATAAGAAGACTGTTCATAATGAGACAAGAAATTCTTAGCCATGTAGTCAAAAACAGGTGATCCAAGAATGTTTAAACGATCTATAAAGAAAGACATCCGGTGAATGAATGAATTTGAAGCTGGTTGAAGACTTCCTTTGAAAGCACCAAAGCCAAGATGTTTCCTCAAGAGATGGATGCAATTAGATCAAGGAAGAGAAAACCCTTCATAAAGGCAGGAAGACCACTTCTTAAAATAGAGATCTCACGAATAAACCAAAAATAATTTAAGGACCTCAAACGTTATCAAACGTGATAAAGTACCCTGAAAACTTTGGGTACAATGCTAGTTTCCATGAAAAGTACGACTCAAGAAATTAAAGAAGTGAAAAATCAAAATTTTATTTTGACTACCTGGTGTAATGAAATCTTGTTGTCTAAATGAAGGTTGTTCTATAGTGGTCATTTTTTGGAATTAACACCTTGCATTTGCATTTGCATTCTCGTTTTACATTAGCTTATTAATTAATTTATTTTGTTATTTGCTTCTATAATAATTCTTGTCATCTTATTATCTTATTTGTACTAATTGGTTTATACCTTGCTTTTTCTTTTTGCTTGCATCACATGTTCATGACATAATCAAGGTGTTTATTTGTGAGTGGTCATCAGAGTAAAAAGGTTCTCATGATGGACAAAGGGTTTCATGATCAAGTAAACTATAACACAACTAGGGAATGACATCTTGATCAAACACCGAGAATAATTGAGAGCTATGAGCTCGAGGATCGTGTGTCAAACGAAGAGAAAAATGAGATAAGAGAGCAGATGTCCAAGATGATGGATAAAATAACTTCTTTGGCGAAAGGAAAAGAGACTTCTGCGAAAGAAAGGAAATAGCTCGATTAGAACGATCCTACAATGTCAAGTACACAAAGGGATACTTTTGAACAATCTAATCCTAGCCAATTTGAGAAATCACGTACAATGACCATTCGTATCAACAAGTTGTCTGGAGATCCAAGGAAACGGTGACAACTGTAGAAGTCCAGAAGGATAAAAAGAAACCATGTAATCAGATCTTGTGGGCATATAAGAGTATATTTACAACTTCAGGAGGAATAAACCTAAAGACTCCAGTTTAATCCAAGCTGAGAGGTGGCTCTCATTTTGTTTTTATCCCTATATCATATAAGGAGTTGTATGATAAACTTTTAGAAGCTCGGGAGGTGGCCCTACATTATGTGCAATCTTTGCAGCCTCCGTATCCAAATTGGTATGACGTCAATGTTCGTTGTGAGTATCATGCTGAGGTTAAAGGATATTCCATTGAGAATTGGATCGACTTCAAGCATTGAGTCCAACATATTTTGTATCATGAAGTATTAGAGTTTGAAGTGAAATGTCAACCTAGTTTGGTAATCAATTGTCCTATTAAGGCGGAGCCAAAAGTATTTAATGGTAAGGATATTAGTGGGGGCATCCAGGAGGAAGAAGATTTACTAAAGGATGAAGCTCAAGTTCCTCATTTAAGGAATGAAAATGATAAACTGAATAGAGATATGAAAACCATGCATGATGGTTTTCAAAGGATCAGTTTAGCCTTTAAAAATGCTGGTATAAGAAATACCTCAGAAGAGTGGACTACAGGGATCACTAAATTGAAGAGAAAAGCTGAACACTGGAGAAAGAATTGCAAGATGCATGAAGGTCGAGACAAGAAGTTCTCTTATGATTTATATTTTGCAAAGAAAAGATACGATACAACTATTAATGATTTGGGAAGATATCAAGCCAAAAATCAGATGTTAAATTTGTCCATAGCCAACATGGAGTTTTCATATCAATGCCACAAGTGTGAGGTTGATATTGAGCTAGAAACCACTAGAGCCAGGAACAAGAGATTGATGAGGATGGTAGATAATTTTAAAAATATTGCCCAAGGATTTTATAGCAATGAAGACTTTCTTACGAGGAAAAATGAACAACTTTGTTTACAACTCCGAGAAATGACACATAATATGGAGGAAAAAGACAACCTCGTGAAAGAAGTTATGATCCAATCAAGCAATGTGGCTCACAAATTGGTTGATTTAGTTGGCTTTGCAAGATAATTGAAGTAGATTGACAACTCAGCACCTGAACATGAGTATAAGTTAACTTGGATTTTGAAATAGATAGAGAAGTTAGGAGTTAAAGCTATTCTTTATATGTAAAGTTGTTTGATGTATAAAAACCTATGTGTTCAATGAAAGTTGTTTTAATATGACCACTCTGGAATGACACCTTCTGCATACATGTATTTGCATCACAATTGTTTATTTAAGCATTTTATATGCGCTGGTTATGAATACATGAAAATAAATTTATGGAGGGTTATGTGATAGTAACACCAAGATCATTCATTCATACTACTTCCTCGTCATCATGAACAAACAAATGGGAGTGATGGAGTAATCGCATGAGGGATCTCAAGATCCGTTACAAGAGTAGTTGGTCGAGTTACAATAAGATATGAGGAATCAAACATCGGTTTCTCTACAAGATGTATCGAATCAGGTGATCCAATTGATGGCAACCAAGGTTACTTATTGAGAGAAAGCTAATAAAGGATATAAGTGTCATCATACTAATACGTCAAAAATGATAACCCACCCTGGAGCTTCACAGTCACACCTAGGGAAGAGCCTCATTATTCATGAGCAATTTGAGGATAAATTCAAGTGGTTGAGAGAAGTAATTGGACCTATGAAAAATGTTAATGCCTCTCACAAAGAACTAGAAGGAGAGAGCTTAGTTTGGTACCAGATTTGGTTATCCCACATGAATTTAAGATGCCTAATTTTAAGAAATATGATGGCAACAATTGTCCCATAATTCATTTTGGAATGTTTTGTAGAAAGATGGAAAGGTACTTAAATGATGATAATCTGCTGATTCACCACTTCCATAATAGTCTTACTGGGCCAGTTATAGTATGGTATAACAGTTTGAACCTAGAGCAAATCAAGAGATGGATCAATCTAGCTGACTCTTTTGTGGGAAAATATCGATATGTTAACGGCTTAGCTCCAAAGCGTCATAATCTTTAGGGGATAAGGATGAAAGCCACTGAAAGCTTTAAAGAATATGCCTTAAGATGAAGAGGAGTGGAAGAACGAGTTCAAACTCCTATGTTAGAAGAAAAAATATCATATACGTTTCATAATTCTCTTCCAGATCCTTTCTTCGAGTTAATGCTGGTAAAGCAGGGGACTTCAAGGATCTTGTGACAGTTGGGGAAATAATTGAAAATGTAATAAATAAAAGAAACTTAAAAGTTACCTTCAAAAACTCGATCGATCAAAATGCAAAAGCAGATGATGTAAATGAATGTCACATCTAGAGCCCCCATAACCGTAAAAGAAAAGGAACAGCTAGTCGTACGGACCGACCAAGGAAAGTCTTACAATCGATAAATACTTTGAAGGTGTTCCAATCTTCTATCTCGGATCTGTACCCCCATTTGATTAAAGGTCAATACCTCACACCGAGTCCAATGAAAGTACAACTAAATCTTTCTGCCCATAGCTATGATCAAGATAGTGTCTGTGATTTCCACTTGGGGCATATGGACATTCAACGGGGAATTGTAGGCCACTGTTAAAGGAGATAGAGATGCTTATTGAAAATGGGATGGTGAAATAAGAATTGGTGGAACAGTGGATGACGAACTCGAGTGGGGCATCAAAGCACAATATGTAGTATCATTGAGTCAAGTGTCACTGCATTAGATGAGTAATGGGGCATCCTAATTAAGAAGAGACCAGTTCATTCATCGTGGGGCTTTATTCCATTTACAACATCTTGTTTGATTTTTTATCCTTTCTCAGCTTTTTTGTAATGATATTAAGATCAACTTGTATTATTTTAAGGATATGAAACATTGAATCAAATTTGTAGTCTTGCAGTTCTTTGAATATCAACTGAAATAAAAACTCTTTAAATAATTAGTTATGGATCTATGACAACGTGACAAGATTGAAAACTGATAAAACAAAGACCCTTGACCTTACCCCAGAAGATACACTTGAACACCATACCCTTCTCTTACAAGGACCAAGTTAGCATTCTCTTCGCAAACAGATAATTAAGGGCTTGGTATTTAGGTATGTAATGATGTTAACAAAATGGGACATCATGCACATGAGATTGCAAAGCTGGTTGGTTTCTACTTTTGTTGATGAAATTCAATGATGATCATGATATTCACAGATGAAATAGTCGAGTAGGTAAATCTAGTTTAGGTTAGTTGCTTGGAAATTGAACTCTAAGGATGAGATTTTTTGACTTTCAACAAAATCTATACTATAACAGGTTCTTCTTTACAAGCTTAAGAAATTGAATTCGTATACCCAAAATGTAATTATATATGTATACAATAAAGCTTGAGCTATCCCTATAGAGAAATTGATTAAACACCCTAACTTTATGGATAAGATTCAGCTAGCCTAATAAAGACGATTATAATAAATATATACAATAAAGCTGAATTTAGCTAGCCAAACAATGACCAATTAGATTTAATTTGCTAAATAAGTAGTTTCGATTAAGATGAACTAATGGAGTTAAGGAACACCTGTTATAATCAATTTCACACGAGCACTCAGGAATTTAATTTTTAGACCGATAATTTTGCACTACCTTTGTTAGTGGAGTCTACAAAGCTTGAACAAATGCAAGATTTCAGAGAACTGAAATAGAAATGTTCTAAAATATTTAGCAATTGAATATGCTAGTTACTTCATTTTGTTTGTATCCACTTAATATGACAAGTCGTGAAAGAAGGGCATGTCACAAGGTTCACATGGACGTATAAATAAATGAGGATGTCTCAATGGCTGAAACATTAGAAAATAGGAAGCCAACCTAAAGCCAACCCAACAATTTTAACACTTGTCAAAGAGCTATAACTTTGAAAATATTAAAAGAGATGATGATTCTTTTGATATTCTATGAACTCATGTTTATGATTTACTTCAATTGTGAGCTTGAATTAAGGGGAAATACTTTACAAAATTCTTTCATTCTTTGATTTCTAAAATAAAAGAAAGGAGAAAAACATTTTCAAATAGGAAAATCTCAAATGCAAAAGGTCCTTGAAGAGGGTGAGGCCCATTCTGTCTTTATTTGAGAAAAAGTATAAATGATGCCAAGAAAAATGAAGCACTCCACAATCTTGAAAGAAAATGGTTTTAAAGATCAAAATGACTGGAGGATAGAACTTTTAACACTTCCTCATGACGTTATTGGTAAACCATCGAGAAACTAATGATTGCCTTATTTGGAAATGGAACATGTCCCAGCTCATTAAAAAATATAAGAATGTGACCAATCAAGGATGAATGTTGGTACCCGAGTAGGGAGGAGCCATAAAGGTACTCACATTGGGGCATGAACAAAGACCCAGATCATGTTGAGATAACAAGGTTCAGACCAAAAAGATATTGAGAATGAGCCTCATAACTTAGAGTACCAGGGGAAGAACATGAATTTGAGTAGAGCTCACCTTGTAAAGCAAACCAACCAAGCATCAATTAACTGTAGAGTTCCAAAAAAACAACTCTGAAAGTGTAATCGAGCTGAGGACGGAAAAGGGGAATCAAGATCATATTATTGACCGTATCATGAAATCAAGAGAGTAAATATTTCCTCCGAAATGAAGACAAAAAAACAAAGACACAAAGATGATTGGGCAGATCTTCAAAAATTGCAAGCTTAAAATTAGGAGTTGTTACACCATTATCTGAGTAAACCCTAAAGATAGTGATCAAGAGGAAGAAGGAATGATTCTCCACTTTGGAGTCAAAAGAAATTTGAATAAGAATTTATGCATGCATGAGAACATCATTGGCATAAAATAAAAATGCATTACATTGCATTCACAATTCATACATAAACATATGTTTTTTACAGACCTTTCAATGAAAAGAGAGAATTCATGATATCAAAATACCAATAAGTGGAAGCTAGAATTCAAACCTCAAATACATGGATCATGTTTAAGGTGGTAGAACCTGAAGAACAAGGTGGGTTTAATCTACGGAGGAAGCATTACTTTAAAGTGGGACATATTGCCCAACCATTAAGTCGTTTTATAAAAATGAGAAATGTTTCTCATTTAAAAATAAAAAATAAATTTTTTGAAAAGTAAGAAAGGTTTCTTACATAGTAAATTATTTTCAAAAAATTTTAGTCCTTCGGGCCATCAATAAGTCTTTCGAGTACGATGCTTAAGTCATTCGGGTCATCTGTAAGTCTTTCGAACAAGATGATAAGTCCTTCAAGCCATCCATAAGACCTTCGGGCAGAATATTTTCACATGTCTCTCGAAAAATGAGAAATGTTTCTCATTTAAATATGAAATATGAAAATTTTGAAAAAGAAAGAAAGATTTCTTACCTAGTAAACTATTTCCAAAAATTGAAAAGTTATTCGGGCCATCAGTAAGTCTCTCGATCATGATGATTAAATCCTTTGGGTCATCTGTAAGCCTTTCGAGAAAGATGATAAGCCCTTAGGGCCATCCATAAGACCTTCAAGAAGGATATTTTCACATGTTTCTCAAAAAATGAGAAAGGTTTCTCATTTAAATATGAAAATTAAAACTTTTGAAAAGTAAGGAAACTTTCTTACCTAGTAAACTATTTCTAAAATTAGTAAGTCATTTGGGCTATCAGTAAGTCTTTCAAGCATGATGCTTAAATTCTTCAGTTCATCTGTAAGCCTTTCGAGTAAGATGATAAACCCTTCAGGCCATCCGTAAGACCTTCGGGCACGATGTTTTCACATGTCTCTCAAAAAATGAGAAAGGTTTCTCATTTAAATCTGAAAATTGAATTTTTTTGAAAAGTAAGAAAGATTTCTTACCTAGTAAACTATTTTCAAAATTTATAAGTCGTTCGGGCCATCACTAAGTCTTCTAAGAATGATGCTTAAATCCTTTGAATCATGTGTAAGTCTTTAGAGAAAGATGATAAGTCCTTCTGGCCATCCACGAGACCTTCGAGCAGGATGTTTTCATATGTTTCTCGAAAAATGAGAAAGGTTTCTCATTTAAATCTAAAAATTGAAATTTTTGAAAAGTAAAAAATGGTTTCTTACCTAGTAAACTATTTCCAAAGTTGGAATGTCCTTCGGGCCATTAGTAAGTCTTTCTTGTTCTTGTTCTTGTTCTTGTTCTTGTTCTTGTTCTTGTTCTTGTTCTTGTTCTTGTTCTTGTTCTTGTTCTTGTTCTTGTTCTTGTTCTTGTTCTTGTTCTTGTTCTTGTTCTTGTTCTTGTTCTTGTTCTTGTTCTTGTTCTTGTTCTTGTTCTTGTTCTTGTTCTTGTTCTTGTTCTTGTTCTTGTTCTTGTTCTTGTTCTTGTTCTTGTTCTTGTTCTTGTTCTTGTTCTTGTTCTTGTTCTTGTTCTTGTTCTTGTTCTTGTTCTTGTTCTTGTTCTTGTTCTTGTTCTTGTTCTTGTTCTTGTTCTTGTTCTTGTTCTTGTTCTTGTTCTTGTTCTTGTTCTTGTTCTCATTCTTATTCTCATTCTTATTCTCATTCTTATTCTCATTCTTATTTTCATTCTTATTTCTATTTGTGTTTTCAGGCTTTATAACAACCCAACTGGGCCCAAAAAAAAACAACCCCAAGGCCCAACAAACCCAGATTCAAAATACAAGTCAAGCCCAATGAGACAAGCCCATCTAATTGCCAACCCATCTCAGTTCGGGCCTAAAGAAGACCAGGCGTGACACAAAGCCCGCTAGGGTTTCTTCTCTCATCTCCAGCGCCTTTCCTTTGGAATTATAGGATATGGCCGGAATCAATGATCCAGAACAGTGACCACTTAGAGCTTCCTAAACCGAAGGCCCTGCAAATGTCAGACATCCCGAATCTCACAAGCAACCATAAACCAAAACCAACACGCAAACTCTTTCTTTTGCAATGATTTTCGTAGCAGAAAAAGCTGAAAATCAGGTTTATAAAACCTGAAACAGATCTAAAAACAACGAGGATGAAGAAAAAAAAGATCATTCGAGGAGAAAAACAAGGGATTTTCAGAGGAGATTTCTTGAGAAGCATTCAAAAACCCATTCGAAAAAAAGAAACATATTCGAACAAAAAAAACCATTATTCGAACCAAAACGAAAAAACTGAAACAAGAAATAAAGGAGAACTACCTTATCGGAAAAAAGACTGTCGGCCGTCGTTTTGTTGGACTTGGGCCTCTATCGTCGAAGGTTAAGGTCTTACCTTTGGGGTTGGATTCTTTTTATTTTGGGTTTTTGGGTAGAGATTAGGATCCTAGGGTTGGTGACTTGGTCCCGTACGATTGTTGTTGTATTTGTTTAAATATTCACATTTTGATTGTTGATTTGGTGTAATATTTGTTATAGTCAATGTCTTTTAGGTGTTATGTTTTTGGTCAAATGTCTATTAATAACTTGACATTTTTTAATTTTTTAACTTTAGTTTAGTCAATGTCTTTTAGGTGTTAGTTTAGTTGATTTGGATTTATTGCTAGTTTAGTCCCTGCTGTTCAGTCTACATTAAGTTTTAATTCCTGTGATTATTATATAACATGGTTTATTGTTCTTATACTACATATATTTATAATTATGTTTATATGCATTATCGGTTATATTATATATTTGTATATATCTTCGCTTATGAATATTTCGTATACTAAATAATTGTTTTCACCTTTTTATGTTTTTTTAAATTAGCATATTTTTGTTTATTTATTTTTATGTATTTTACTACTATGTTATATTATATATGAACGTATATGTTTAGTTAATTTCCTTAACCCCCATATGTTTATAGACTTTGATATTATATTATTTTATTTCATTGACATTAATTTAATTTATAAATGGTTTAATGTTGTTACTTTCGCATGTTTGTTTGCATGTATGTTTGTTTGCATTTTATTCGTATGTATGATAGCCTCATGAGCATAATTCGACTTCAATCGAAATACTTTGACTAAGGGTAGTATTCATTCATTTTAAAATTATCGAAGTGACTGTCTTGACGTATAAGAAAGTTACTTTCAAATATTTTAAAATGAAAGTGTATCCCATTAAGTGAAACATTGAAAATTAATCACACCTAAATTTTGGGGAATGAGAGAAAAAGAAATGTTCGTCTATTTAAATATGTCGAGAAAAGATCGTTGGAAGTTATACAAGGTCCGATCTCGATATTTTTAAATAATTGAACATTCTCCTTCTTTCTAATAGGATTGGTATTCATATTTAATTAATTAGTTTTTTATGCTTTTGATAATTAATATTGAGTTTTTGAATTATAGTGATATTTCTTTGTTTTGGTCGAAGAAATATATAATTGTTTCGAAGTATGAAAGGTTGTTTCTTCTCGATAGGAAACAATTAAATATTATTGTTTTTAATTTCAAAGTTCAAATAATGTTTTGGTTAAATTAATATATTGTTTAAATTTGAAATTAATATTGAACATTAAAATGGAATTAGAATATTTCTTTATTTCGGTCGGGGTAAGAATTGACTATTCTAAGGTAAGAAAGTTGATTCTTCTCGATCGGAAATAATTAAATATTATTGTATTTCGTCCTAAAATTCAAAGAATGTTATTTGTATGGGATCTTAAATTAAATTAAAATCGAACTTGTATTTTCACTGCAAAGACAATTAATTAATCGACTAAGTACCGATTTAGGGTGCTATTGGGGTGCTGCTAATCCTTTCCCACACGTAACCGACCTCTGAACTTGAATTTTGGTAACTCAGACCGCAAATTTGTTGTTTTAATTAAAATTAATATTTTTATTAAAATGAAAAATACGTTTTTGGGTGCAAAATCACACCATAATCAAAGATTGGCGGCAACTCCTTGAACCACATTTTATCACTAACCGATAAGCCAAAAATGATTTTCAAAATGAGACCCCCCTTTTCCCCCTCTGAAAATGACCATTTCCACATATATCATATGGCATTTTCGTAAACTCTATTTGGTAAGTAAGACGTAGAAATGAGACCATCCTGAGAAGCTAGACTTAAGTTCTCTAGTAACTCTTATCATTCATTCCCATATTATCTTGTTGTGTGAGGATTATCAAGTCATTTTATTCAAATCCAATAGTTAAATTTTGTTTTGCCTTTGCATTTTCATTTGATTGCACTGCACATAATTTATTTTGTCACGAAAATTACATCATTTTTACCACAACATCTCCATTTGTTATTACATCACACCATCATTCCATCTCCACCAACATACATTTCATTTTGTTTTAGCATTGTCATTGATACATACCATCACACTAACTCTACTTATATAAAGTAGTTCTTTGCTTTGGCTAAACTCATAATTTCCATCAATCCTTGTAGAGAACTTAATTACTTATTGTGATTGTGTATACTTGCACAACATTTGCGTATAATTTTATAGTACTCACAACATGCAACAAGAAACTTCATAAATACTTATTTCTTAAAATTGGCTACACTATAGAATCGAACTGATCACATTCAGAACAATATTTGGATAGATCATAAGTAGACGAACATGTATTTAAGAAATATTTATGTACTTCCCGTTTGGTAATAATATTAAGGATGGTCGACCTACTTACTTCGTACTCTAAAAACCTCTAGGACATTACAACATTTTAAGCTTCACCGTTATCTTCAGAAGTTATCCAAAGGAATTTACTTAGTCAAAGTCATGATGATATTTAGATAATTATGGAATTTGAGGTAGATTTATTCAATCCAGAGCATAAGGATATTCAGTCATTCCAGGGCTTAGGACATTTTCTGTTATTTCACACTTTAAGGGTATTTCAGTCATTTCCTTCAATCCAATATTTCCATTTAATTCAAACATGTCTTTTTCAATCATTTCAGATAATTATGACAATAAGAGTACTTTTGATAAGTTAGCCTTCGGGTGTATGCTTATAAATCAGAAATAATGGGTTTAATGCCTTCTTAGGGGTTACAAACTGTTTATCAGTAATCTTCCGTACAAAATAAGAACTTAATAGTTAAATTAGTAATTTATCGAATTAGATACGAATTCTCAAGTACTTTCTCAATCAGGGTCAATCCGGACTATTTTTACCTCTTAAGGGTAATTCTGTAATTTATCATCTAGGTATTTTCGATGTTTTAAATTTTTTACAAGAGTAACAAATTTTATGGGTTATGAGGCTAAACGCTTCACTAGTTAATCACAAAACTTGAAATTTTTCCATAAAAATCTTCTAAATTCTTATACGAGCAATTATATTTTTATTAAGTTACTTACTTTTTATCACATTCGAATCGAGTTTAGAAATTATTAACTACACAAATGAGATGAGACATATTAATCCATGTACTTAGCAATACCAACATGTACCATAACACATGTATATGGTAGTAAAGTATTACCTTGATTCTTAAGCTACATCGATCGAACATTCAAACTCTATTCGATTTTTCTCAAACTTGAATCCAACGTCCAATAATATCTCAGATAAATATCAACAGAAATTAAATCATACACATATCTTAATTGTGAAAAATGGATTGAATCCAAAATTTAATCAGTGAAAAATAGCTTACTAGGTCTGAATTTGACGAAACATACCTAAAAATGGACTCATTACGTCAAAAAAATCAAGATAAGTGTTCTTGGGAAAATTTAATGGCCAATCAATGACGGTCAACGAACGGTAAATGCCAAGTCAACAAATCGGAGTGTCTTGGCACGGTTCGACTCGGTTTAAATAGTTAGTTCCAGATCGAGCCAACCAGTTTAGTCGGTCAATAAACCCCCTAGATGACAGAAGATGCCCACGCATAGGGAGTGATGCATACGGCCTCTCTTGTTGTCAGACGACTATAAAAATTTCTAGATCAATAGATCATTGGCCTAAGCGTCTCATACAAGAGTTGTTTTCTAGAGATGAGCGATGGAAGATGTCAAAAAAAAGCTATTTCAAACGATCGAACTCCTCACTTCGATCTCTTCCATAACGACAGTGATAGTGACACCACTAGAATCTGAAGAAGTGGAACAATTAGATGGTTCACCTGATGTGGACAGTGAGCCTCATCGGTGGTTGGATAGAGACAAAACAACAAAAAATAATGGTGGGTATTTAGGTTTTTAGTCCCACTATCGAGTGGCAATTTGCGAGGAACGACGTTGTTGTTGAGTGGAATGGTGCTCGAGTTTTGGTCACCGATCAAAGACAATTCAAACGAATGTGGTAGCAAATTAAACGGCGGTCGGACTGTGGAGAATTTTGGAGGCGATGGGGGACGACAACAACTTAGGTTTTTGGAGGTTTTAATTTGGGGATTTTAGGGATTTAAATAATGAACCTTAAACATTAAAAATTATATATTTACTTAAAAATATCAATAATAGTGCTTAGCCTAAATGGTTAGGGCTTGAGCAACTATACCCCGGGGACAAGTGTTTGAACCCCTCAGGTCATTAACTCTGTTTTTATTTTTTCCACTATCGACAGAAAAAGGTAAAATTCAGGGTGAATTACCCAAACTTTCTACATATTCTAGATCGATCAACAAGTTCTGAAAACTTGCAATTTGGTCCCTAAATTTTAAAAAATATATATTTTATTTTTTATTTCAAAATAGGGTTGTGACAATTCTCTTATCCTTAAAAGAAATTTCGTCTGAAATTTACCCAAGTTTAAGAAATGTGAAAACTGAGCTTGCAGCAATTCTTCGATCTCTCAGGTATCTTTTACATGAATATGATTCCTCTAATAGACTTTAACCAGCTGAATAAGTGTTCTCGACAAAATTCTTCCGTATCAAAATTCCAAAATCTGAAAAGAATTCTCCTCGCAAAACCAAACAAACCTTAAATACCATCTTTAATCTGACTAATACTTGCTTAACTTCAGTTCAACATTGATATATTCCTGAAAAGGCTACTTTTAAGGCCTTTTTCACTTAAGTTATTATTTTTTTAAAAGCTAATTTTAGTCATTTAGGACCATGTAGTTGCATATAATTGCATTAGTGGTTGTATTGCTATTTTATCTTTTAAAGATGTTGTGTGAGAGGAAGGTACAGTTGTTTATGGTGTCCAAAAATAGAACGCAAAAGGTTGCACTGGGAAGGAATCCTGTGACATCACACGTTGCTGAAGCAGATTGAAATGCCTTGGCATTTCTGGCGCAGAAAAGGACAAAAAGATATTTTTTGTAAAAGGACAACTAGAAAGGCGTGTGTATGATGGTTGTAATCGCCTGCTGGGGAC
The DNA here is from genome assembly GCF_006381635.1 of Hibiscus syriacus. Classification (NCBI taxonomy): domain Eukaryota; kingdom Viridiplantae; phylum Streptophyta; class Magnoliopsida; order Malvales; family Malvaceae; genus Hibiscus; species Hibiscus syriacus. Next base: position 2,780,868 of record NW_024063166.1, on the reverse strand, counting down.
CACTGTTACCTAGGAGGATAAGACTCATGCCCAAGGAGTGACTCTAGGGGTATGATATGTATTTTGAGTACAAAAATCCCATTAATACCCTTATATATTTTTTTATTTAATACACCTCACATGAGAGAAAAGAAAGAGATTACCTTCAATAAAATTTGCTTACCTTTTTTTTGTATCATTATTTCATTCTCTAGTGGTTTTCCTCCATTTTCGAGCTCCAAGGAGTGGCGATCTAGGCATCCAAGAGGAGCTAGCGACCTAAGGTGAGTTTTGGTTGTTGAGTAGAGCTCTGGTTGCGCTCGTCGAAGGCTTCTTCTCCCTTTCCCTTTGCTTCTATTTTTCCATTTGATATTGGGTTATTTGGAATGGATAAATTTCATATCTTGTTTCATGGATGATTTGAACCCAACCATGAACTAATTGGTGGGGTTGTTTTTATGGATCTTTAACATTATTTTAATTGTAGATTTATATTTATCTTTTTTATTTACTTGTTTTACTTATGAATGCTTCATCATCTAAGTTTGTAGGAGGCATGAGAGTGTCCATTACTTAGATGACGGCTAGATGTTTAAGAGAAACTTAGCTAATAATATTTGTAGTATTCAAGAGAAACACAAGTAAAATCCACATAAGCAATGGGGTATAGTATTTTCTTTAGCTTTGAACTGGCCTAGTAATACTATATTCTAATCCCTTAGTGCTTGAGAGAGGCTAATATAGGATTTCAACAACTAAGAGGGGTAGTTTTTATCAATACTATAGGTTGCCATAGCTGATACTTAGAGGAGATGTTGTGGCATTCAATTCTATTAGGTTTCTTTGACTAGAGATAACGGGAGTATTTTCAGCAAACCCTGTCGAGCAAGTGAAGTTTAGATAGATTAAATCTTCCTGAGAGATAAGTTTTCACATCCTTAAATCAATCCCTACCATTCATTTTCGTGGAAGCTTGTTGTGTGAGGATTGTCAAACTATCATTTATTTGATGTTTTTACTTTTTCATTACCTTGACATTTCAATCATTTTCAATATTATAATATTCTATTGCCACTACATTTCCATTTGTTACCCCATCAGACTATAAATCGATATCCACCAACATACACTTTCCATTGTCTTTAATTTTCTATTATTAGTACATATCAACACTAACTATACTTAGATAGAGTAGTTCTTTACTTTGGTTAAACTTTGTAATTTCCACCAATCTTTATGGAGATGATACACACTCATCACGTTATTACTTGAGCGATTGTGTATACTTGCACATTATTTGCAAATAATTTTATAGTACTCAGAACACACAACAAGTTTTTGGCACTGTTACCGGGGATTGGCAGCGTGAAGTTAATTAGTTTTGCCATAGCATTTTATCTTTATTTTTGTGTATAGTTTACTTGAAATTTTTGCTTTATTTTTTTTTCAGTTTTATTTAGTGTATTCCTAGAAGACATTCTGAAGAGCCATTGGAACCGATAGAACCTGATATTGAAAGACTCTTAAGACAAATGAGATGTGCTCAAGGAAATATTTATCAAATTAGAAATCAGGGCACTGATCAAGATGATAGAATTCCTAATGCCGAGGCATTACAAAATGTTGGACATGTTGATAGGCCTCATGTTATTCGTGATTATTTAAATCATATGTTAGATTATTTGAATCCTAGAATTTTGCTAGCCAAAATTCAAGTTGTACATTTTGAGCTTAAATCAGTTATGTTTAATATGTTGAATTCTATAGGATAGTTTGGAGGCATGCCAACTGAAGATGCCAGACAACATATTTGAATTTTTCTAGAAGTTTATGATTATTTTCGACAAGGAGTGCACGAAGATGTTCTGAAGTTAAAGTCATTTACATATTCATTACATGACTTAGCAAGGGCTTGGTTGAGTGTTATTCCATCCGGTTCAATGGAATCATGGGAAAATATTTGTAAGAGTTTCTTATTGTGGTATAACCCACCGATCATGAATACCCAGCTAAGGAATGATATAGCATCCTTTCGTCATAATGACGACGAATCTATGTATGAGTGTTGGGATCGTTATAAGAGTTTGCTTCGAAAGTTTCAAATCATGGTTTTCACGATTAGACTCAAGTAGTTATGCTTCATAATGGAGTTAATACACCCACGAGGATGATGTTGGATGCATCGGAAAATGAGACATTGCTGGATAAATAACCTACTGAGGCGTTTTCTATTTTAGATAGAATTGCTAATAATGACTATCAATTTCTTTCCTCAAGGCTTGGGAGTGAGAGGAAAGTTGAGTTAGATTCCAAGGATTCAGTGTTCGCTCAACTTTTAGCTATCACTAATATGCTAAAAAATTTACAACGTTCCACTGATGTGAAGGAAGTGAAAGCAACTAGCTTGGCATGTCTGTTATGCCAAGGCAATCATCACAAGAGTGAATGCCTGACCAACCTTGAGTCCATCAACTTTTTAGGTTATTTCAATCGAGGCAATAATAATCCTTATTCTAACACTTATAATGTAGTATGGCGTCAGCATCCCAATTTCTCATGGGGAAATCAAGGAGCCCACAATGCTAGCCAGTCCACTTGGCACCAGAATCACAATGAATCTCAAGGTTACAAAAATGCCATGCCTTGGCATAATACCAACAAAGGAGTTTCATCTTCAGCGAGTATTAGTTCATTGGAATCTACAATTCTAGATTTCATATATACTACCAAAGATAATACTGCAAGAACATCCTACTTCAATTAAGAATCAAGGAGTTTTACTTCATAGTTAAGGTACCTTACTTCAAAGCCATAGCTCGTCTTTGAGAGCTTTGGAAGGTCAAGTTGGTCAGATTGCTACAACATTGCAAGAGCATTAGCAATGACATTTTCCAAGTGATAATGAAGTTACTAAAATGCATGGAAAAGAGCATTGTAACGTTTTAACTCTTAGGAGTGGAACACAAATTAACCAACAAGTCAAGGTTAGTGGGACACAACATGATGATTCTACTCCCTTTACTGAAATGGATGAAGCTAAATTACATGATGATATCGTTTCTGAGAAGGACAAGGAGAAGGGTTCTACTAATGAGCCTCCCAAGGAACAAAATTTTGATGCCAATGCAAAAGCAGTTCCTATTCATGTAGATAAGGAACCTAGACTCCACTACCCTTCTCGTAAAGATTAAAGAAGCATAATGATGAAGTTTAGTTCAAGAAGTTTATGGACATTCTTGATCAGCTCTATATTAACGCACCTCTCTTGGAAGCTGTTGAACAGATGCCGACGTATGCCAAATTTCTTAAGGAAATTTGTACCAAGAAGAGGAAAGTAGAGACTTATGAGACAGTTGCCATGACAACAGAATTTTGTTTTTTATTGAGTAAGTTGCAACCAAAGCAAAATGATCAGAGTAACTTTATTATTCCCTGTTCTATATGAGCTAATTTCGTTGGAAAGAAACTATGTGATATTGGTTCAAGTGTAAATTTAATGCTGAAATCTATATTCTTGAAGATTGGCATAGGAGATGCAAGACCCACGTCGGTTATTTTAGAACTTACCGAAAGATCCCATGTTAAACCTGAAGAGAGAGTCGAGGATGTAATAATAAAGGTGGATAAGTTTGTTTTTCCAGTCGAATTCTTAATTATGGTTTGTGAAGTTGATGCCAAGGCACCCATCATTCTGAGAAGACCTTTCCGAGCCACTAGTCTTATTTTGATATATTGTAAAAAAGGTGAACTCACCATGGGAGTGGCTGATCAGTGTGTGATTGTAAATGTGTTTCGAACTCTCAAGTATGTCGATGACACTGAAGAATGCCAAGGCATTTATGAATTGAACTTAGTAATTGATGAAGAAGCTGAACAACTTTACCAGAATAATTTTACTCAGCTAGCAGAAAAGGACTATTGGAAGAATGATGAATGCTTAGTGGAGTACGACAACTTCCCAATTTTGGAGGGGCAATCTAGCTTACTTCTAGCTAGATCAGGTATGAATTTTGATGAATTTAATCCTCCTAATCTATAATTATTGCATACACCTACCCTAGAGATAAAAACCTTGCCAGGGCACTTTAAATATGTTTACTTGGGTAGCAATAAAACTTTACCAGTAATTATTTCTGCTAATCTTACTATTAAACAATAGAAAAGTTTGTTAAGTGTTTTGATGCAGTATAAGAAATGGCTTGGTTAGACTATGGCTTACTTAAAAAGAAATAGTCCCACAATTTGCATGCATAAGATTCTGCTGGAAGATTGCCATGATAATTTGGTAGAACCACAAAGAATACTCAACCCTGTTATAAAGAAAGTGATAATGAAAGAAATTTTAAAATGGCTTGATGTTGGAGTAATTTACCCTATATCAAATAGTTCATGGGTAAGCCCTGTACATTGTGTGCTGAATAAAGGAGGCACTACTGTGGTTACCAATGAGGATAATAAGTTATTACCCACTCACACTGTTACTGGATGGAGGATATGAATGGCTTATCATAAACTCAACAAAGCTACAAAGAAGGACCATTTTCCTCTACCTTTCATCGGCCAAATATTGGATCATTTTGCAGTCAAATCATTCTATTTCTTTTTGAAGGGTACTCAGGGTATAATCAAATTGCCATCGCACCAGAGAACCAGTAAAATACTACATTTACTTGTCCCTATGGCACTTTTTCCTTTAGGAGGATACTTTTTGGACTTTGTAATGCCCTAGCAATATTTCAATGTTGTATGCAAGCTATATTTTCAGACATGGTTGAGTATTTCCTTGAAATATTCATAGATGAGTTTTCTATTTCTGGATACGATTTTGAGCGATGCCTCGATAATTTGGAAAAAGTTCTCAAAAAGATGCGAGGAAGTTGATTTGGTTTTGAATTGGGAAAAATGTCACTTCATGGTAACTGGAGGCATTATGTTAAGCCATAAAATGTCTCACAAGGGCATTGAGGTAGATAAAGAAAAAATTGAAGTAATTGAAAAATGCCACCACTAACTTCGGTCAAGGGTATAAGGAGTTTTCTTGGACATGCTGGATTTTATAGAAGATTTATCAAGAATTGCTCTAAGATTTCTAAGACTGTGTACATTGCTTCAATAAACCAACCCTTTGTGTTTGATGAGTTATGCCTCGATGCATTCACTAAGCTGAAACAATGATTGATCTCGACACCTATTATAGTTTCTCTTGATTAGACATCACCATTCGAGCTGATGTGTGATGCGAGGAATTATGATGTAGGAGTTGTCTTGGGGTAACATCGAGGTAAACTTTTTCATGTTATATATTACTCTAGCTGTACATTGAATGAAGCACAATTGAACTATACTACCACTGAGAAAGAATTACTTGTCGTGGTATTTGCTTTTGATAAATTTAGACCATACCTAATGGGCAATAAAGTTATTGTTTACACTGATCATTCGGCTGTAAAATACTTAGTGAATAAAAAGGATGCAAAGCTTAGACTTATTAGGAGAATCTTACTTTTGCATGAATTTGACTTAGAGGTTGTAGATAGAAAAGGTACTGAAAACCAAGTTGCTGATCATTTATCTAGGTTAGAGTAATTCTGAATGCCATGACAATGTAGACATTCAAGAGGAATTTCCTGATGAGAAAATTTTATATGCCACGGGAATCCCATGGTACGCTGACATTGTTAATTTTCTTGTTAGTGGAATACCACCTTTTGATTTGAACAGCCAGGGTAAAAAGAAATTCAATCATGATGCAAGGTATTATTTTTTGGATTAGCCATATTTGTTTAAGCATCGTGTTAATCAGCTCATTAGACAATGTGTACCTGAAGATGAACAACGTGACATTCTATACCATTGTCATTCAGCCCCAAGTGGAGGCTATTTTTGAAGGAGAAATGATTGTTGCTAAGGTCCCACAATTAGGCTTTTACTAGCCAACTCTGTTCATAGATGCTCAGAAATTTTACAAATCTTGTGATCGATGGCAACACACTGGAAACATATTCAGGCGACACAAAATTCCACTGCAAAATATTTTGGAAATAGAGTTGTTTGATGTTTAGGCCATCGATTTCATGAGACCATTCCCATCTTCTAGAGGAGATCTATATATCTTGCTTGTTGTGGATTATGTATCCAAACGGGCAGAAGCAATAGCAACATCAAGGAATGACTCTAAAACCGTACTCAAGTTTTTGCACAAGCATATTTTTACTCGGTTTAGAGTACCTTGAGCTATCATTAGTGACGAAGGAACCCATTTCGATAACAAGTTGATTGCCAAGTTATTAAAGAGATATAAAGTTCGTCACAAGATTTCCATGGCATATCATCCTCAGACAAATGGTATAACAAATATATCTAATCATGAGATCAAACAGATTTTAGAAAAAGTAGTGAACCTAAGGCGAAAGGATTGGTCACCAAAGTTAGATGAAGCACTTTTGGGCGTATAGAAAAACTTTCAAAACTACTCTGGGCATGTCATCATTTAAGCTGGTATATGGGAAGGCTTGTCATCTCCCAGTTGAACTTGAACATAAGGCGTACTGGGTAATTAAACAATTGAATTTTGATGCTCAGTTAGTTTGGGAGAAGAGATTATTGGAACTTAATGAAATAGAAGAGTTTAGAGCACAAGCATGCGAAAATGCACGAATATACAAGGAAAAAACCAAGAAGTGGTATGACCAAAAAATGATGCCACAACATTTTCATGTTGGCCATCAAGTATTGTTTTACAATTCCAAACTTAAACTTTTTCCTGGGAAGCTTAAATCTCGATGGTCATGACCATTTGAGGTGCATTATGTTTATCCTCATGGAGTTGTTGACATCAAGAATACAGATGATGGGACAATTTTCAAAGTCAATGGTCAGCATCTGAAAGCTTATAATGGAGTTCTACCACTGGACGATAAGGCAGTGTTGTACCTTCACGATGATGATGTGTGCCTAACTGAAAACCAAATTTCAATGACATGTTATTTAATTCCGTTGGCTGTTCATAAAAAATAAATTTAATCTTTCCTTTATTTTTATTTTTTATTATCTTGTTTCGTATATAATTAAGGTTTGTTTTATAGGGGACCCACAATAATATAGCCATGCAAGGAGCGATTATCAAGGGAGGAAAGGACAAAATAATTAAAAGGGTAAATGATTCTTTTTGATTTATTCATTTCTTTTATTTTATTTCCTTATTTTAACTTTTCTCTCTCCATTGTCTTGTTACATCACATTTAATTTTATAGTTTCTTTTTCCCACTACCCATTTACCCCATCCACTTATTTCTTTTCAACCGTTCACTCACTCCATATTTTCTATTTTTTTCCTTTAATCTTTACACACATCTTCTTCTTCCCTCATTTTCCTCCATAGTCGAAACCTCTCAATTTTTACAAGCACATAATGGTCACTCTTTTTTTATTTTTCTTTCTTCAAAACACTGAGAAAAAAATGGTACGTACGAGACCCACAGAGGCAGAATCTCTTATGACTCAGTAGTTCGGAAACGATGAAGCAAAAACAAGGTTTCAAAACTTTAAAAATAGGATGATATTTTTTGAGTTAGGGTTCATATTTATAGATGAATAAGATGGTGGTTTTAAACTAGACATAATGGATATAGTTGTTCCATACAAATGGCATAAGTTTGCAAGGCACTCTATTTCAGTGAATGCATTATTGGTGAAAGAATTTTATGCTAATATTTCCAAACCAAACCAGCATGCTATTTTTGTGCGAGGTAATTATATTCGGTTTTACACCAACTGTTATTAATCGATACTTTCATATACAGGGTGTTGAAGATCAACATGAAAAGTTTGAAAATAACGCTGACAGTGCCACTTATGATGGAGTTTTGGAAGATTTATGCTTTATAAATTCCTTCTGGAATGACCGCCAAACAAATCACTACTCGATTAACTGTGAACATCTTCAACCGCGTGCCAAATTGTGGAACCATTTCCTGAAGCACAAGTTAATGTCAACAACCCACAATACGATGATATCTATTCCCTGATTAATGCTCTTACATTCTATTATGGTAACCCATTCTATTGATGTGGGAAGGATTATTGTTCAACAAGTGCATGAATGCTTAGGTAAAAAGGCTAGTACTTTATTTTTTCCAAATCTAATTACTGCTTTGTGTCGCAAGAAAAAGGTATGTGAAAATTCTTTTGATGAAATTTTATATAGAGTTTTGGGTATTACTAGCGCCTGATTACCATTATTGTTGGGTCCTGAAAACCCAAAATCTAAGATCTAAGGCCCCTATTAATGAGAAGTCTACAGAAGATGCACAATCTAATGCGAAGGCAAGAATGCTTGCTCTCAAAGAAGTTGTTATGGAAACTCATACTTATTTACACACTTTACACGGTGATATAAAACATTTCTTTGGTTATGTGAAACACATAGATGTTGTGGTGGAAACTATGTTCCAAGAAATACTTCCCCACATGCAACATAATTTTCCAAGTTTTTCAGATGAAATTCTACTGGCGTTCAATGCCTAGGCATCTCCAGAACCAGATAACGCCAATCCTCCTATTGAAGAACCGAATCCAAACCCTCAACGTAGAAGCCGAATCCAGTTGAAAAACCCCCAGTCCAGTTCTTGTGCATGAACCCTCTCATGTACGACGTAGAAGCTGACGCACAAAAACATCGACTGGACACATCAATGTCTCACATTACTATTTCGAATCTTCATATTCCATTCATGTACCAATGCGAAAGTGAACAAGACGAGGAGCTGCCAGTACCTCCACGGCAACACCACCACACAAAACTTGAGGTACCTCAATTTGCATCTATTTTCATTCATTTTGCATTTCATTGCATGCCATATAATTTTATTTCTTTTAGTTCTCCTTAAGATTGAGGAAAATGATTCCATTAATTTTAGGGGAGGTAGTGTTTTTTTGTAGAACATGTACATGATAGTATTAGCATAATATTATGCCATGGCATCAGTAATTGGTAGGACAGTTAGATAAAATGTTTTGATGATACTCGATGATGATGAACTTGTTAGGATAGAAACTGAATTTAAATGACAATTGAGAATGATAGAATTTATCTAGGGATTGATCCTTTGTTAATTATTCTTACTCGATTTGTATGTTCTCTATACTTAGGAAATTTTGAAAATTTTATGAAGGAACTCTAGTTTGTCTTGGAATTGAAATTTAGTATTGTGCTTGAAAGATAAATAAAAAATAACTCCTTTACATCTAAGATTGTGAATAAATACTTTTGCATAGCTGTAGAGGGACATTTCTCTTTACTGTGCCATTGCTTGAAACTCTCTTTAATAAATGGCACCCACGTGCATATTAGTGAATGAAAGTAGTCATAGGATGACTCTACTTAACTAGCTTGGGGTGGAAGGTATGCTCCCTTTCACCTATAGTGTGGCAAGGTAGGTGTGATAAGTTGACTCCCTTCATAGCAGAAATTGAAAAGAATAAGTTAAAAGGGAGTAAAAATGTGCTTAATGAATGACTAAATGTCATGGAAAAAACTAGGGGAGTCGATTAGAAATTGTTTAAATTTGTTAAGTATAGACTAGATACAATCACGCACACACACTACCACAAAGAATCTTGACCTAGGGAAAAGTACTTCAATTCTTGATATGTCTAGCATGTTGAAGCCAATTTTTCTGACGGTTGAAATTCAATTTTTGTCCTGCTATCCTATTATTGAAAATTGCAATGACATTTTGATTGTGTTAATTGCTATCTATTGCTTTAGGACAAACAATAGCTTAAGTTTGGGGGTGTGATAACATCCAAAAAATGATACTTTTAAGGCCTTTTTCACTTAAGTTATTGTTTGTTTGAAAGCTCATTTTAGTCATTTTAGGACCATGTAGTTGCATATAGTTACATTAGTGGTGGTATTGTTATTTTATCTTTTAAAGATGTTGTGTGAGAGGAAGGTGTAGTTGTTTATGGTGTGCAGGAAATAGCAAGCAAAAGGTTGCACTGGGAAGGAATAGCGTAACATCACAAGTTGTTGAACAATATTGAAAGGCCTAGGCATTTCTAGTGTAGAAAAGGATAAAAAGATATTTTTTGTAAAAGGATAACGGGAAAGGCGTGTGTCTGATGGTTGTAACTGCCTACTGGGGACAACTACCACCTGAAAGGATAAGACTCATGCCCAAGGAGTGACTCTAGGGTATGATGGGTATTTTGAGTGTAAAAACCCTATTCATACCCTTAGATATTTTTATTATTTAATATACTTCACATAAGAGTCATAAGAAAGAAGTCACCTACAATAAAATTTTCAGACCTTCTTATATTTATCATTCTTTTCATTCTCTTTTGGTGTTCCTCTATTGACGAGCTCCAATGAGTGGTGACCTAGGAGGTCGAGAGGAGCTACCGAGTTAAGGGGAGTCTTTGTGGTTGAGGAGACATCCGGTTGTGAGCGTCGAAGGCTTGTTCTCCCTTACCCTTTGCTTCTATTTTTCCATTTGATATTGGGTTGTTTGGAACGGATAAATTTGATGTCTTGTTTCATTGATGATTCAAACCCCACCATGAACTAACCTTATTTGGTATGATTATTTTTATGGATGTTTAGCATTATTTTAATGGCAGATTTATAATTATCTTTTTTATTTACTTTTTGTACTTATTAATACTTCATCGTCTATGTTTGTAGGAGGCATGAGAGTTTCAATTACTTAGATGACGACTAGGTGTTCATGAGAAACTTAGCTAATATTACTTGTAGTATTCGAGAGAAAGAAAAGTATGATCCACATAAGCAATGGGTATAGTATTTTCTTAAGTTTTGAACCGGCCTTGTAATACTATTTTATAATACCTTAGTGCTTGAGAGATACTAAGATAGGATTTCAACGACTAAGACAGGTAGTTTTTATCAATAGTGTATGTTTTCATAGCTGAGATTGAGAGGAGATATTGTGGCATTCTATTCTATTAGGTTCCTTTGACTAGAGATATTGGGAGCATTTTCAGAAAACCCTATGGAGCAAGTGAAGTTTAGATAGATTTAATCTGACTGAGAGATAAGTTTTTGCATCCATAAATCAATCCTTACCATTCATTCCCTTGGAAGCTTGTTGTGTGAGGATTATCAAACTATCACTTATTTGATGTGTTTATTGTTTTTCATTGCCTTGACATTTCAATAATTTTCAATATTATAATCTGCTCTTGCCACTATATTTCCATTTTCTACCCCATTAGACTATCAATCCATATCCACCAACATATACTTTTAACTGTCGTGACATTTCCTATTAGTACATATCAACACTAACTATACTTAGATAGAGTAGTGCTTTGTTTTGGTTAAACTTTGTAATTTTCATCAATCCCTGTGGAGACGATACTCACTCAACACTTTATTACTTGAGGGATTGTGTATACTTGCACATTATTTGCGTACAATTTAATAGTACTCACAACATGCAACAAACATCCGGACTTAACTATTTTCTTTCAGATGTAACAGAATCGTCTTCACATCTATACTTTTTCCAAGTATAGTAATATTTTCTTTTAATCTCATGCAGGTTAACTCATTGAAGTACATGGCTTTTATCTATTGGGTTTCAATCTCATAAAATTAGAACAAGAATGATTCCAAAAAAATTTCAATTTTTTTTATCAATGCAGAACATTAGAGGGAAAACACCTTGTTGAAGCTCGGACCAAATACCTTGCTCCTCGATCCACTTGAATAGCAATTCTTAATATCGAAACTTCATTTATAAGGTTTGGCTATGAGCATATCATCACAAAATTTTTAAAGAGTAATAGAACTCAAATTCAAGTCAGGAGTTGGGTCAAAATTCTCGAACAAATAATCTCCCACATTACTAGAGAGGTAACTTCCAAAATTGGGACGAATATTGATAATATTCTCTTTTTTGCATAAATTGAATCATAACAGATAAGATACTTTGGTATAGTTTTTACTCGCGTGGTAACTTTAATAATTAGGATGAATACCGACAATATTCCATTTTTTTGCACAAATTGAGTTATAACAGATAAGAAATTTTGGTATACTTATTATAGAATGATTATTTGACATCAAAGTTTCGGCTTAGAAGAGTACATACATAATATAGAGGCATCTATAGACCAGACATTATATGATAATCGATCGACCAATCTACCCAAAAGACTACACTCGATTCAACCTAAGCTCTGATACCACTAAATGAAACACCCTCAGTCTGATACGGGTGATCTGGTCTAATCCAAGGTGTCATATTAGGGTCACCGGAGTGACTTAGACTGAAAATATTAGAAAATTTAAAATTTTATTAATCCATTTAAACTGTAAAATAATTCATAAATAAAATACAAGTTCAAAAATTATTTATATATTAAAAAATAGAATACAATAATATCCTATAATAAAACAAGTTCAACGTTGAATATAAAACATAATACAAACTCCATGCCCTTTAATTTACTTGCACCATACTCCGCAAGCAACGTTAGTGAAACTCCTTTATTGATGTCGATAAAAGCACATGATCAAACTCTTTCACTTGAAATGGTAAGTAACAGAGTGAGCTATGGAAATCTTAGTAATACAGAACTAATCGATGAATGCAATAGGTCATCATGTATATGGTAAAGTATAGCTTCCCTCAGCGGGACATACATCATCAAATTCTAGCAGTGATTTTAGATTACCTTAGCTAAGTCTTTAGTTACAAACAGGAATTTACGGTCTAAAGGAAGTATTCAGAATGATAGATTCAGAATATTGAATTATGAGTCTTGTGTGTTCCAACAAAACAGAGAAATGTGTACAAATTATTTAAAAACATTAGTAGTTTAAAACTTATTTTCAAAACATAGTAATACCCTCTAACCAAACATCAATATGTAGTTCCACAGAAATGCATCCATAAGGATTTACCCTAGGCTCATTCTGCATAGGAGCCAACCTAAGGGATTATTTTGGGGCCCGAGAGCCTACCCAATAGTGTACCTTGGGGCCTGAGAGCCTACGCAAGGGAATACCTTGGGGCCTTAGAGCCTACCGAAGGAAATACATTGGGGCTCTAGAGCCTACCCAAGTGTTACCTTAGGCCCTTAAGGATTTACCAGCTTGATCAGAGCTGAACCTCCACACTCCAGAATCCTACCCAAAAGTATCCCAATAAATCGATTTATATTGTAATCCAATAATTTCCATCATCCGTAAATCATGCATAATTATATTTTCTAGTGAAAATATGTATCCAGATAGTACATATCATGTAGCCATAGTTCATAAACAATAAATCAATACATCAATAAGATAAAATATCAAATAGTTAAAATATTCAGTAATTCAGTAAATTCAATGAATCACATTTTAGAATAGATAAAACAATATTTAGAAAAATGGGAACACACTAGAGGATCCATTTATTTTTCGAAGGTACTTAGTAATTATCAAGCAGTGAAAACATGAAACTATTGTAAACTGATTGAATTTTGGAAATGAGATCCCTATAAAAAGAAGTTTGATATCTAACGAATTCATCAGTAATTCAGGGAGTGATTTATTAAGATCATAGTATTTAGATATATCAACAAGTTATTCAGGAATTATTGCATCAAAATTTATTTAGGATTCCGATATTCCTAAAGTGATTCCATCAATCAGGCTTATAAGGGTCGTCATTTGATTCATGAGAAATCAGTTTAATAAGGGTATGAAACGATTTATAGAATTCCAAATTTCAAGCATCTTAACTTGTTTTCAATTTCAATCGCACTATACAATTCATAGCAAAGGCGACACTTATCAATTATGCAGGTAGAGAAACATCACAAATACTTATTTCTTAAAACTGGCTACATTGCATAATTGAACTGATCACCTTCAGAATAATATTTGGACGAATCATGAGGAGATGAAAAGGTATTTAAGCAATATTTATTTACTTCCCATATGGTAATAGTATTAAGGATGGTCGACCTACTTAGGGCATACTCTAAAAACCTCATGGGCGTTATAGCATTTTATGATTCACTATTATCTTCAAAATTTATCTGAGGGCATTTACTTAATCCAAGTAATAAGGGTATTTAGATAATTCTGGTATTCGAGGTAGATTTATTCATTCCAGCGCTTAAGGGTATCCAATCATTCCAGGGCTTGGGGGTATTTTATGTTATTTCAAACTTCAAGGGTATTTCAGTCCCTTTCTTCTTTCCATTTAATTCAAACATATCATTTATTTCAATAATTTCAAACAATTATGACAATAAGAGTACTTTTCATAAGTTAGCCTTCGGGTGTATGCTCATAAATCAGAACTTTGGGTCTAGAGCCTTCTCAGAAGTTATAAACTGTTTATAAGAAATTCTTCGTACAAAATAGAAACTTAATAGTTAAATAAATAATTTATCGGATTAGATACAAATTCTCAGGGAACTTTCTCAATTAGGGTCAATCCAGACTATTTTTACCTCTAGAGGTTAATTCTATAATTTCTCATCTAGGTATTTTCGGTGTTTTAATTTTTAACAAAAGTAATCAAATTTCAAGGGTTATGAGGTTAATTGCTTCATTGGTTAATCACGGAACTTCGAATTGTTCCTCATAAATCTTCTAATTTCTTATACGAGTCATCAGAGTTTTATTCAGTTACTTACTTTTTACCGTACTTGAATTGAGTTTTGAAATTATTAACTATAAAGATGAGACGAGACATATTCATCCATGCACTTAGTAATACCGACATGTATCCTAAATCATGCATAGGGTAGTAAATTATTACCTCAATTCTTGAGCTACACTGATTAAACATTCAAACTCTCTTCGATCTCTGTCAACATGAATCCAATGTCCAAAAATATCTCAGATACATATCAACAGAAATTATAGCATAAACAAAGCTTAATTCCAAAAAACAGATTGAATTGAGAGGTTAATCAGTGAAAAATAGCTTATCGGGTTCGAATTTGGAGAAACATACCTAAAACAAACTTAGGATGTCGAAAAACATCATGATAGGTGTTCTTGGAAAAAGTCGACGACAGATCAACGGTGGCTAAAGGTTGGTCAACGGTAAGTCAACATCTAGTCAATGCTCGGTCAATTCTCGATGAATGCCCATTTAACACCTGGTCAACTGCTTGACTTGACTCAAACAACTTGGTTAGACCGATCAACTAGTTGAGATCAATTTAATTGGTTTAGAAAGATTCATACGGTTAACAAACCCCCTGAATGACAGATGAAGCCCACGTGCAGGGAGCAGCACTTGTGGCGGCTTCGGTCGTCTAATGACGATTAAAATTTCCAGATCGATAGATCGTTGGCTTGGGAGTCTTGTGTAAGCTTTGTTTCATGGAGATGAGCGATGAAAGATGTCGAAAGAAAGCTGTTTCAAATGATTGAACTCCTCTCTTTGATCTCTTCCACCGTGGCAGCGACGACGACTCCACCGAAATTTGAAGAAGCGGAATAATTAGATGGTTTACCTCCCAAGGGCAGTGAGGCTCATCAGCCGTTGGACGGTGACGAAATGACAAAAGAAAATAGTGACTATTTGGGTTTTTCGTTGCACTATCGAGTTGGCAATTTACGATGTAAGGTGTCGTTGTTCGATGCAATGGTGCTCGGGTTTTGCTCACCGATTGACGATAATTCAAATGAGGGCGACGGCGGGTTGAACGGTGGACGGATGGTGGAGAATTTGGGAGGCAACGTGGGCAGCAGTAACTTAGGTTTTTGGGGGTTTTTAATTTGGAGATTTTGGGGATTTAAATCTCGAACCTTAAAAATTCAAATATATATTTACTTAAAAATATTAGTAACAATACCTATCCTAAACGATTAGGGTATGCGTGACAATACTTGGGGGACAGGGGTTCAAACCTCCCATGCCACCAATTCTATTTTTTCCCTACTGATAGAAAAGGTAAAAATTAGGGTGAAGTCCTTAAACTTTTGATAGATTCTAAATCGACCTGTAAGTTTTGAAAACTTGCAATTTGGTCCCTAAATTTAAATAAATTTATATTTTTTATCTTTTTAATTTCAAAATGGTATTTTGACAAACAAAATGGGTTGAGATGATTGCCTTTACCTTTGCAATACCCGATCTAGATTAGTTAGTCAATAGATCGGATACCAATGATTAATTCAAAAAAAAGTAAAAGCAGTTATTGTTTGTATTTGTAACTCTGTCCCTTATCAAATTATAAATACAACTTTAATAGTTTCTACACTTTTATTTCGATGACACTTCTAATACCTTATGAATTTATAATATAATTACGTAATTTATGTTATATTTAATGAAAACAATATACATTAAAAATATGTGCATAATTATAGATTTTAATCCAACATCTCGATGATATACCAAGCCTTGGAAGTATTGTGCAAGGAAGATTGAATGGGATGGTGATGCAAGTGATAGGAGAGAAGGAGATGTCTATCGAATGGCCAAAGATACCCTTTCCAAAAAATGTATTTGGTTGGAACGTACTCGTATCCGATATGTACTCGTATCTTACTTTTAATAGTAGTGTTCATAACAATGGCCTCACATATTATAAGACAACCATAACAATAATAATACAATAGTTCCTATATTCAACTTCAAAATTCATTCAAGTATTGGAGACATCGAGCTCTATAAAGTACAATTCAAGTATGAAAACTGCTCAATTTTGGAATGCATATGTGCCTACAAATAATGATATGTAGCTTATTAGATATGGAGAAAAGAGTTGATTTGCTAGGCATAAATTTCACAAATGCACTAAAACAACAAAAAACAAATAGAAACCTAAACAAACTAGTCATCTTCTTCAACATATATAGAATCACATGAAATTTAAAAGAATAAATATAAAGAAATCTAAAATATAAAAGAATTTGAGAATTTCAGGACGAAGACTGCCCCCGCCCTTCCCCTCGTTCTATCCCTAACTATTGTATGTTTTCATATACATTTACATGAAACAATTAAACTTATAAAGATTTTGTTTAAAACAATAAATGAAGTAATAAGCAAACAGAAAGGAAATATATACAATCACTTGGATTTTTTAAGCCCTGCCTAACTCCTAATGTAGTTTTCTACCACATTATTATATTCAATACTCGACGATATTTATAATGTTTTCTATTGTAAATTCAGTTACTTTTTATAACTCTTATAAATGTTGCATGCAAGTACCTTGCTCTATATACTTTATATATATATATATATATAATGAACATGTTATTTTTTTCATTTTCTTATTGTTGTGACCAATGGCGGATGTATGCTTTGTCAAGGGTGGGCATTGAAATTCAAATTTTTTTATATTAGTATTTCATTTTATTGAGGGTGTCCACCCTAAAATTTTATTTGTGTCTACCTCATACGAAAAATTTATATTATTAATATACATGTATCCATCCTAAAAAATATTTCTAGATCCATCACTGGTCGTAGCAATTTTTTTATTCTTTATCATTTGCTTATTATTCTAGCTATCTTTTTTTGTCATTTAGTAAAATTATTTTATTTGTACATTTAGTTCTATTAATATGATTATACTTTATAATAATTTGAAGATTATTGTTTGATCAGAATTTATAGCAAAATAGTAAGAGAATATTTTATCAATAATGAAATCTAAGATATGTCTCTTTGTTTTTATTTTTTAATTATTATAAATTGAGTTGACTTGCTTTTTAGTCGGATATTTGATAACCTTGTAAAAATATCATATTTTGTGTTCTTTTACTTAGGTTATTGGTTGTTTAAAAAGCTCATTTAACTACATATAGTTGCATATAAGTATATAAAGTTAGATTTGGTGGTTTTAATTTTACTGCAACATTTTATTGTTGAAACTGTTGTTGCATAACGGGAAAGGTCGTGTTTTGTTTATGATGTATAGGTAACTGATGCTAAAGGACTGAGGGAGAATTGGAGAAATGCTACAAAATTTTAGACGATATTTCTGGCCGTAGAAAAAGACAAAAATGACGAAGATATATTTAATAGTTACCAGTTCTCCACATGTGAAACCTCCTCTGCCAGCTGCTCAGCCCAAGAATATAAAGAGAATATTTACTTAGGTTATAAAAGTAATTAAAATCCCATATTTAAGGGGCTAATTTAATAGTCTCTTGAGAGTTAGAGTGTTTTATAGTGAAATGAAGATTCTCTTGGGAGTTAGAGTGATTTATTGTGAATTTAAGAGTCCTTGGAAGATGGAGAGTTTTTTTAGTATAAATAAGATAAGAGTGGAAGAGAAAAGGGTGTGGTAAGAAAGGGGCAAAACAAAGAGCTCCATTATTTTCTTCCTCTTTTCGTGGTGTTCTCCATAGCCAAGCTCCAAGGGGATAACAGGCTAAGGTGGTTCACAGTGGTTCAAAAAAGCTCACAGCAATACTTGGGAGTTCTCATCTCCTTCGTTGTTTTTCACTTATATTTATTTGTGGGTTTTAGAACAAATGATTATTCTTGTGTATGATTAGTAACCCACCATGAACTAACCATATTTGGTGTGGGTTTGCTTTGATTAATTATATTTTTTAATGAATGATTTATGCTTCCATGTTTAAATGTTGTTTTATTCATTGTTTGAATGTTAATAGCTTAGATTTGTAAGAGCTTTTAAGAGTTAGCAATTTTCTAAATTTTGATGCCTAATATCGAGAGAGTTAGGTTAGATCGAAGTAAACAATGTAGCTAAGCTGGGATGGCAAGGTTTTAACTTGCCTTAGAGAGAAGGATAGGGTTTCAATGACTAAAAGGGGTAGAAATTAATTTATAGGATTATTTTGCAGTTTACACTGAGAGGTATTGCCGTAGCATTTTCTCTGTCAGATTCCTTACTAGAGATAACCTAGGAACACTTTAGTAAATCCTGTCGAGCAACATACTCATGGGAAAGGTAAACCATTTTAGAGACAAGTGTAGGATTCCTTAGTAAACCCAGTCATTTATACCTATTGTATCTTGTTTGTGAGCTTTCCCTTGCCCAGATGTTTGTCTTTCTAAGTCAAGTAATGGTGACCCACCGAAGACTGGAGCCTCGCAACATGTTGATGAAGACCTTCAAACTTTATTTCATACTCCAATGCTCAACTTTATTTTGTCATAACAATTTTTTGACTTTATTTTACTATTTTCATAACATTTCACAATCCACACTTCAATACTTTGCCACAACATTCTTACTCATTTGTTTATACTGCCTTATAGACTATATTTTATTAATATATTTTTGGTGCATTAGCTTAGCTTGGAAATACCTCCAATTTCTATGGAGACGATACTCACTCACTACTATATTATTAGTTCGATTGTGCATACTTACACAAATTTACGTTTAATTTATAGCACTCACATACGCAACAATTTTGTAGGCATAAACTTTTTTCCCAAATGAAGGAGTTGGAAATTTATTTTGAGATCTAGGTCATTTGTTATAGTAATTATGGAATTATCTATAAAAAAATAATTCTTCGAAATATATTAATTTAATGGAACTCGTTGTTTAAGCAGGATGAGTTCTACGAGATTTATTTTTTAAAATTCAATTTAATAGAACTTCTTGTATCACCAGGATGAGTTCAAAAAAAAAATTTTATCGTTGGTATTTTTTAGTTTTTCAATTTTTTTAGTATTTATTCAGTTTTTCAATTTTTTAAAATTTAAAGGGAAAACAACATTCCATTAGGACGAGTTCCCATACATAGCCATTGCGATGTCCATTTGAAAAATTAAAAAAAAATCAAGGGGAACCCATCATTCCAGCAGGTTAAATTAAATATTTAGAAGAAAATTTATAATAGTAGTTGCTTCGATGGTCAATGTAACACGTTAAGTCTATAAAGATTTTAGGATGTTATATTAATTCAATCATGAAAGTAAACATATTTATATTGGGCATGCGGTAAGGTTTTCCCCTATGCACCAATCTAAGAGAGCACATTGGATCTAGACAAATTTCCCTATGCACAAGGCAAAGGAGCATACGATAAAGTTTTCCCCTATGCACTATACAAAATGGGCATGCGGTAATGTTTTCCCCTATGCACGAAGCAAATGAGCTTACGGTAAGAACTTACCCTATGCACAAAGCAAAGGAGTATGCGGTAAGGACTTACCCTATGCACAAAGAAAATGAGTCTGCGGCAATGACTTACCCTAGTCGTAGCATAGAAGCCTACCCAAGGGTCACTTTAGGTCCATAAGTATTTATCAACTTGATTGGAGCTACACCTCAGAGACTCCATGTCGGATTCTAGATAAATGCCAATAAAAAGGAATTTTCAAACAGTAAACAATAATATCATAAATCAAGAATCGAGAATCAGATATACTATATCAGATACATAAATCAAAAATCATACTTCATTTTATCAATCATACTTAGAAGGGTATTTTAGTAATTTGAGTCTTGATAACTTTTGGTAATTCATATCAATAAGGGTAAGCATTGATTTATAGTATTTCATATTTCAAGCATTTAAGAGGTTTCCAAGTCCAATCGAACTGTAAAAATCCCATCAAAGGTGATACTTACCAAGTATACATGTAGATAAACTTCACGAATATTCATTTCTTAATGCTAACTACACTATAGAGTTAACTGATCACCTTTAGCACCATCATTGGATGAATCTTGAGGAGACGAATAGTTACTCAGGTAGTATTTATTTTTATTCTCATATCAAATAGTAGAAAGCATAACCTATATGTTTGGTTCATGCTTCAACCTTTAGGGGCGATACAACCTTTAATTTTATTAGTACTTTTAGGATTTATCTAAGGCATTCACTTATTCCAAGTCGTAAGAGTGTTTAAGTTATTTGAAACCTCGAGTGTACCTCAGTCATTTTGAAGCCCAAAGGCATTTCGATCATTTCAGAGCTCAGGGTATTTTGGTTATTTTAGAGTTTAAGGGTATTTTAGTCATTTTATAGTTCAAGAGTATTTTAGTCCTTTCATTTAATCCATGCTTTCCATTTAATTTAGTCATTTTTTATTTTTTTTCAATCATTTCGAACAACTCGAACATAAAGAGTACTTACCGTAAATTGGTCTTTAGATATTTGCTCACATATAAAAAATTCTAGGTCTAGTGTCTTATCAGAGGTTAGCAATCGATTATTAAAGTTTTCCAAACATAACAAGAATTTAACAAGTGAAACAGTAATTTTATCGAGTCGATTGCAAATGCTCAGGTCAAATCTACTGTCAAGGTCAATCCATGTCATTTTACATCTCAAGAGTAATTTTGTAATTTCTTATCCAAGTATTTTATGGCCTTAAAAATCTTTCATAAGAATAATCAGAGTGAAGATTTCAAGGTTAACCAATTTATTTGTTGATCATTGAACTTAAAATTTCTTATTGGTCATCAAATTCTATTACATGAGTCCTCCAAGTCTTAATTAGTTGTTTATCACTTTACCGAAATCAGATTAGGTTTAAAATAATCAAACGGAACTTATATCCAAATTATATTCAATCATGCGTTGACCAATTACCGACATGTACAGTAAAGTATGCATAGAGTAATTAAGTACTACCTCAATTTTCGAGCTACATCGATCGACCATTTACTCCATTCGATCACCCTCGAACTTGAATTCGATGTCTCATAATATCTCGGATACATAACAAAAGAAATAACATAAAAAATAGAACTCAATCATGAAAATAAAATCAAATAGAATGTAAATCAGTGAAAATTGCTTATCAGGTTTGAATTTGGCAAAACATACTTTAGATTTGGACTCATGACGTCAAAAACATAAAATATTACTTTTCAAAAAATTTAACTTTTTAGTCAAAGTCAACGATAAAACTTGATCGAAGTCAAAGTCAACGGAACAAGTCAAAGGGTCAGACCGATTTGGGTTGACTCAAAATGGTTCAGCTTGAATCTGTTCGATCCGAGTAGACTCAGTCCAGTTCGAGTTGACTCGAGCTGATTCTAGAAGGTTTCAAAATTGGTCACAATACCTACGTGTGCAAGCGGCACATGATGATGCGTGAGGCGATAGGAACGGTGTTTGGCACGGTCTGATTACTCCATGGGAATCCAGTTAACAAAAACAACCCAAATCAACTTTATTTCAAGCTTAAAAACAAGTTGAAACAACAAAAATAAGTGGTCGGAGTTCTTAACCAACGATGAAAACGAAAGATCTACGACAAGGAGACATACCCGATTGGGTTTTGGTTGGAATCAGTTGAAGATTACAATTGTAAGGACGGTGAGGCTCTTGGAAATTCGTTGTGGCATGGATCAGGGAAAAATAGCAAATCGTTGGGTTTTATCGAGTGGATCTTTGATGGGTCTTCCATGACTGACGCGACGATTCAACAATGATGGTTGATACGGGTTTGCTCGCGGTAGCCCGACACGCCTGATGGTGATAACCGTGACAACCACCGGTGAACGATGGTCGAGATCAATGGTGTGTAAGCCGAAAGCCTCTCCCTTTTTTGAGACAAACAGTGGCTGCTAGAGGTAGTTGACGGTTGCGGTTTGGTCGAGGAACAACAACAATGTTCAAGGTGATGATGGTGCAAACCACGAATGCCAGGGCAGGGATGACCGATAATGAAATAGCTTGGAGGCGATGGAGATTTCTAGGAGTTTGGGTTTTTCACGAGTGAGCGGGAACTGATTTGAAATCTTATTTGGTATTTGGGTTAACTTATTTTATTTTGTTTAAGATATATTTCTCAAATCTTATCTCAGCTAATGTATCCTAGCCTAAGTGGCTAAGGCTTAGGTTTAGTTATGGATTATTACATGTTCAAGTCTCCTCACATGGAAAATTTTATTGCCTTTACCCACTTTATTTCATTTCAGCAAAAACCATCAAATAAATGTAAGACTGAGCACCAATCTGTCCAGGCTACTCATATGCGTATGTATCTCGTGTTCGTACATTTTAGGACATATATACAAGAATAAGATTCTCTAAGTACCCTCCAATTACATTAAGAAACTATCAAAAGACCCATATTCGAGATGTTTGACACTTGCATACAAGCATGAACAATGTAAAACAAGACCTCTGTAAGAATGTAATCCATTTACCTCAAAAACAAATAACTGGGGTCCAGAATGAAAATCATTTCACACAAAAAGGTATGGAATTCTAACTATTAAACGAAAAAGAAAACATGCAAAACCATGTAAATTCTCTATATGCACATACAAAAGCTCATGTGAATTATTATATATATGCAAAAAAAAAAAAAGAACAAATTCCAGAAATATTCCACAAAGGAAACAAAACCAATCCATTGATGATGTTTCATTGGATCTAAAGTACAGACAATAACACATCATAACAATACCAACAATAATAGTTCTTATATTAAACTTCAAATGAAATTCAACTATTGGGGACATTGACTTCTATGAAGCAAAGTCAAGTAGGAAAAGTACTCCGAGTCTAGTATATATACGTACCTGCAAATCATAATATACAAGACAATAGAACTGTAGATAGGAGTTAACAACTAAGGAAATCTGTAAGGAGTAATTATGTGCATCGACAGAAAAAACAAAAAGAAAACGGAAACCTAAACAAGTCAACATTATTTGAGAACATCACAAGACATTATAGTTAAGTGCATGTCAAGACACCAAATCCCATT
This sequence comes from Hibiscus syriacus, assembly GCF_006381635.1. NCBI lineage: Eukaryota > Viridiplantae > Streptophyta > Magnoliopsida > Malvales > Malvaceae > Hibiscus > Hibiscus syriacus. The sequence continues at coordinate 2,757,229 of NW_024063166.1, read as the reverse complement.
AGATCTTTCTTTTTCTCTTTATAGTTCCTTATCAATCTTTGTCTTCAATATTTTCATATTATAAGTTCCTCACGTTCTAATCTTCCATTCAATGGAACCAAGCTCTGAACATAAGCAATAATGTGCATTCTTTCCTTATAAACGTGAATACCACGATTTCTAAGCTCGTTTATGGAGCGATCAAACAACACCAGTTCATGATCAGAGCTCTCAAGAAATAATGTCATTTTTCCAAAACCCCAAAGGCCTCTCAACTATAAGAACATATTCAACACTGAAATATTTTGTCCATGACTTTTTCATAACCCATAAATCAAAAGACTTGTTAGTTCCTTCCATTGGGTAAAAAAATAACACCAAGCAATCCATTGAAGTTCATATCAAATGAAAGAATAAGGTCATCACTCATCAGAATCCCCAACTGTCTCCGTATAACTCAATTTGAATCACTTTTAAGGAAAAATAACTCAACTTGGTTGTTCAGATCTGCCATTAACCCTTCAACTAGATTCTCATCAAAGTAATTAGTGACAAATCTTACAACTTTGAAGTCATCAGTTTGAGAATCATACCCAAAACCAAGGAAGACAAATCTAGTGGAATATACTGTAGGAAGTTCTACAAGTGCTCTTTCAATCCATATATTTTGCTCCGAGACAACAGTTTTCAACTTTTTTTTTATGTTTTCCTATTAAAGATTCATCAAGAAATATAAATTAACGCGTCTGCAATGAGATTCTAAGTAACATAAATATAGGATATGAATATTTTCAGAGAAATACATATCTATGTAACATACCAAACCTTATTTTATTCTGCTATCATGTGATGTATGATAGAAGGTGTATCTCGTTTCAGCAAAACTATCAAACCAATGAGCACTAATTTGTCCAAAATCTCAACAGGTACCCTGTAAGGGCTATTTGATTATGCATGTATCTCGTATCCTGTGTTTGTACATTTTAGGATATAGGTACGAGAATATGATCCTCTAAGGACCCTCCAACGATATGAAAAAAACTATCAAAATACTCATATTTAATGATCACATCCAAGCACGAACAACCTAAAACAAGATCTTTGCAGGACTGTAATTCATTTACCTCTAAAATAAATAACTAAGGTCGGGAATGAAAATCATCACACATAAAAAGTTCTGGATTTCCAACTCTTAAATTAGAAAAACAAACACGTAAAACCAACCTAACTCTTTATAAGAACAAACAGAAGCTCAGATGAATTATCATATATATGTAGAAAAAAAAACAACAATTTCCATAAATATTCCACAAAGGAAACACTTTCAAGAAAGTAGTGCTAACCCATTTACCCCTGCAAATACCCTTAACAATGGCCACACAAAACAAGACCAAACCATTGACACTGTTTCATTGGATTTAAAGTAGTAATAATAATAATAATAATAATAATAATTATAATAATAATAATAATAACAATAATAATAATAATAATAGTTCCTATGTTAAACTTCAAATTACATTTAACTATTGGGGACATTGAGCTCTCAGAAGCAAATTCAAGTACAAAAAGTACTCCGTGTGTGGGATTTATATGCACCTGCAATCATGATATGCAGGTCAATAGAATTGTATATCAGAGTTAACAGCTAAGAAAAATTTGTACGACGTAATTTCGTGGATCCACTAAAACAACCAAAAGCAAATAGAAACCTAAACAAGTCAATATCTAGGGCATGTATATACAATTCAAACAATGACAACAATATTTGAGAACATCACTAGACAATATAGTTGACATAAAATGTATTAGAAGAGACCAAATCCCATTAAATCTTACTTTTTTTTGTTGTAGCTCCCCATACGTCTTAGTGTTCAACATCAATTTGATTCTCCTCCGGCTGGCCGTCGTATTATACATTCCTCATGCTCTGATCTTCCATTCAATGGAACCAAGCTCTCAACATAAGTAGTAATGTGCATTGTTTCCTGATAAGAATGAATACTAAGATTTTTAAGCTCCTCTATGGAGGGATCAAATAAAACTAGTTCTTGATTCGAGCTCTCGAGAAACAACTTGTTATTTTTCAAAAACCCCAAAGGCCTCTCAACTCCAAGAACATATACAACACTGAAGTCCAAATGTTCCAAATAATATTATTCTAAACTCCCACCAAATTCAAGCAGTGGTGTAGTTGAAAACGTTTCATTAACCATATCAAACGAAAGAATAACGAGATCAATTGCAACTGCCTGACAATAAATAAACCCAATGACATAATTATTAAACAAAGTTAAAGGAAAACCATCAACCCCAGGAAATGAAATTTCCTACCATGAATCACATTTAAGCGAATATAACTCAACTTGGCTGTTCCAATCTACCATCAACCCTTCATCTAGATTCTCTTTAAAGTAATTAGTACCAAATCTTACAAATTTGAAGTCATCAGTTTGAGAATCATACCCAAAACCAAGGGAACTAAAACTAGAGAAATCCAATAGTCTAGGCGGGCGTTGGACTGTGGATTGAGGAAGGAATTTAAGCTCTCTAGTAGATGGGTTCCAATAAGCAACAATATGTCCAATACCACCTAGATCTGCTAAACACAATATTCCATTACAAGGGCCATGTATGAAAGTTCCATGCATAAAATTCTTTAAAAAGGGTAAGTAAATATTGTGTTTTACTCTAAAGTTTGGTCTTTCACAGTCAAAAGTTGAGAGAAATAATGGATGTCATCAGGGGTGCCACCATGACAACATTTGAGGAGGAGATTAAGGTTATTGTTTTTGAGGTTGTTCTGATGATGTTTGGCAATAAAATGAGGAGTTTCAAAAGATGAAGACCAAGGATAACAAACGCTCCTAAAATGGGTCAATGATTTAACAAGAAGCTTTGAGAGAATCTCCAACACCAATATCTATGGTAATTCGGTTCTAGTTTTGATCAACCCTTACATCTTCCCTCTTTATCTTCTCTATTTCCTTTGTGTTTTTCAATAGACGATTTTGTTTGGGGAAAGATGATGAGAACTAATATGAAAGAAAACGAAGGCAAATAAAACTTATAACAGGTAACATCAAACATTTTTCTGTAACAAGAAAACTACAATGGAAACTGAGCATTGGTTACACTACTTTGATGGGTTTGGTCGAGCCCTTTTAAAACCCATGAGCTTATCATAGACATGGTTTGCACAATATTAACTATATACAATAAGAGATTACTTTTATTAGTATGAATAAGGACGAGAATGAGTAGGTTTTTTAACAGTTTTGATCCTGATTTCAAAAATATAATATTTATATATGATATTATCTCGCTCGTATGATTTTTAATTTTTTTTCTTGTCCCAAATTTGTCAAAGTTTTTAGATTAAAATACTATCCTCGACTTGATCCAATCTAAAATTGTAACCTAACTATTAAACTCTATATGAATTGGCCACTAAATTCAGTAAAAGTGAATGCCTCTACTCGCCACTGATCGTCGTCGTCATCCACTGTCAGTTTTCATCACCAGTCATCGTCTTCGATTGTTATGTCAACATGCAATTTCATGTAAGATTGATACTACATCTTCATATGTTGATTGTTTGTTGACTAATTTTTTCTTCATAGGAACTTTTTTCCTAAATGAAATGTTAGAGGTTAAACTGCTTGTCTATATATATAGGGTCCAATTACACAGTGTAATATTTGTTAGTTTTACATAGATTTAGTACTATTAGATGAGTGGAAATAGAATACTAAGATTAACAATAGAAAATATGAAGATATTCAATGAAAAAAAATAAAGAATTAATCTCATTTAGCTATCTCTACTGTATAAATGGATCTTCAAATCCCTTCAATAGAAATCATTAACAATACTGGTAAACAATTTAATTCTCAATCCTAGACAACAATTTAATGAAACAATACCAATCATATTTAATTTCAGTTTAATATTAATATCATATGGGACAATTATGCATATTTGAGTGAGCTCAAATTTTATTTTATTAGAATTAAATAAGTATGTAAATGAACTAAACGAACACGAACAAAAATATGTTCATGTTTGTTCTTTTAACTTTAACTGAACATTAACAACTAAATAAATATAATTTTTTATTAAATCTCATATTCAAATTTGATCTGACCTATTAACATTTGTTAATAATAAATTTTATTAAATCTATAAATGTATTTAAGATTTTTATTATTGTTACTTATTTTATTAATTTTGTTCATGAAATATAAGGGAGAAATCATAATATCTATAAGACAAAAGCTCATAATTGCATCATTTTCCTCTTTCCAAGCCTTCACCCACGTGAATTGCTTTGACACCAAGATCCACGTGTTTTTATATATGTTCTGTTAACGTTCAAGTTGATGACTAGGATGATGGAAGGACTTAATTGAAACGATATTAGTACTTTGAGAAGTAAATTAGAACAATTAAAATTTAGGGACCAATTCTAAATATGATACATAATTTAGGGATATTTAATGCAAATAACATAAGTATTAATTTTACAATTTCTAATCATTCTCAATTTCTAACATTGATTTTTTTAATGATCTCTATTTTTTACCCTTATAATTGAGGGTTCCTGATTTATATTATTTTTTATATAATTTTTAAAGTAATAAATTTTACATTCATTTTATAGAGTCTAAATTAACATGAGATTCAATCAAAACAATATTTTATTCAAAGATTTATTTAATTATCTTCTAATTTGATAGGATAAATTTATTATAAAAGCATTGATTATTTTTAGAAAATACTTTATAAAAGTAGGTCTCCTAATTTCGGGTTGATTAAGATTAAATTAACATAAGAAAGTATATGTCATTATCAACAAGTAACTTAATCACATTACTTTTCTTTGAATTCCTATTCTTTGAGGTTAATGTTTTTTTCTTCATTAGTGCATGCTGATGATTATACACGAGGAAAATTAAATAAAAATATCAAGGAATGGGTTTGATTTAAATCAATATATTATTTTATTATTTTTATAATTTAAACACTTTTATATTTTTAAAGTTAATTTTATTATTTATTACAAATATCACAACTTTGAAGGTTTATTGCAACCTTTATTCAAAGTTTTTATATAGAAAAAACTACAAAATCTTTCAACAATGTTTTGGAGCCTGTAGGTTTACCATTTTTAAACGGCAATTTATGTTGACAGTTTTGAATTTTTGTAATCATTTGGGATGATGAAATCAGTCGAGCGTAACACAAATGAATCTCCCTCAGCTGTAGTCTTCCAGTTTTGTTTCTGTTACAAGCAATATCAGGTGAAGCTTTTGTAAGGCCTGAATTATTTTTATAACATCTTGAATCATATAAATGTTTCCAGGTGGAAGTCCCATAACTGAATCAATCAAAGTAAGTTAGAAAATGTGTTAGGAAGATGAATTATCAACTATTTTATTCTTAAAAATTGATGTATATATATAATAATACTAATAATAATATGATAATGAAACCCATAGAAATTATATCATTCCAACTTTTCAACCATCTTATACATAAACTCAATAACAGAAGATATAAGAGCAAGTACAAAGGAAACATACTCACCTGGATTTATTAAGCCTTGTCTAAGCGTTAAGGCTGATTTGAAGTAATAAAGAGGGTTATTAGGATAGTCAGAACGTTTTCCATGCTTTAACTAATCACTCTCCCAAAAGCTAGCATTCGGTTGAGTAGGATTCTCATAGTCAACATTCACTTTGAGTATAATATTTGCAAAGGTCAGTTCCTTCTTTTTTTTTTCCTCGGCAAAATCCAGAAACTTTATTACTCTTAGCTAAAAGCAATCTCATCCTCAACTAAGAGCCTCATTAAAAACCACCCTAAACCTATATGGGGGAAAAGAGTGCTCCACATTTAAGGGATATTACAGTTGAACATCAACAATCAGGAAAAAACGAAAATCTAAATAACATCGCCTACTAAACATTCAAGCAAAAACCAAACCAGTCCACCCCACTACAATAAAATTTAGCCTATTATTTTACCAAGAAGCTTTAAACATAACATTTCTTCTCAATCCAATTTTGCCTAGATGATCGGCCATGTTGTTTCTTAACCTTGGCTTGAACTCAAAACTAACATCCTTAATCTTTAATACCATCCCATCAATTTCTTCAAAGGTTTCTTCCCACCTCCAAGGACGACCGGAACAAGATTGTATCCAATTTAATACTACTGCAGAATCAGATTCAATGATCAAATCTACCTTCTTTAGCTACTTAGATCCACAAAATAATTCTAGTGCAAATTTAATTACAATCAGCTCTACAAAATAAGCATTAACCAGAGAAACAGGCCCAAAAAACATTGCCACCACATGTCCCTCAGAATTTTGTAGCACACCACAACACCCTGTTGCCTCTTTATTAGTCGATCCATCCACGTTAAATTTCATTTTCCCCAATCCTGGAGGCTGCCAAATTAAAATCTGTCTTCTATACTCTTCACAAGAATCAACACAAGACCCCAGACACACCCACCAACGTTTCTCATCCATATCAATAAACTCCTTAAGTGACTTACACCAAACCAAAGCTCAAATTTTGACTATACAAACAACATCTTTAAGTTTTTCTCTTTTCTCCCTGAAAACAAATTCATTTCGGACCAGCCAAATACTCCACAATGTTGTCGCAAAGCTAACTTACCATGCTAAAATTCTTGGAACATACCATCGAACTTGGAAACCGAATTCAAACATATCATCTATAGTAGTCATGTTACACCCCTCAATTTGCCACCACCTGCAAATAGACACCCAGAAAAATGACATATATATGCAAGAAACAAACAATTGATCCGAATCTTCTTCAATATCACCACACCATGGACATAAGCATTGATGCTATTTTAACTTAATCCCTCTGCTTTTAAGAAACACTTTTGTTGGTACTCTATTTTGTTTTAACATCCATAAGAAACATTTCACCTTCGGGGGAACCTTGAGACTCCATGTTTTATCATATTTAGGCTGATCAGTTTCAATGATGTAATCATTCTCCAACAATAATTCAGTCAATTTTTTAACTGAGAACTTCCCATCCTTCTCGTGAATCCATATAATATGATCAAATACGTCCGGTTTGATTTGAGCTTCACCTATTTCTCCTTTAATTACATTGAAAATGCTTCTTTCTCTATCCAAGAGCTGTCTAACAAATAACTCTGAAGAATCTCGCCACTCACTACCCTTTAACACCTCGAAAACAGTCCGAAATTTTGTTGAGACTAACCTGTAGATTCGAGGAAACCTATTCATAAACAATTTCTCACCAACCCACACATCCTCCCAAAACCACACTGTATTTCCGTCACCCACTTGCCATCTAAAGGAATCAAAGCTCATTAATTTAGATAATTCTTCACTCCATAGCTTGTTAATAATCCCTCTCTAAATAATAAAAGCTTCCTTGATTTTATCTGTACTCACCATCCAAGGAGGCTTGTCCGAACCATATTTAAAACTTATCACCGACCTCCATAAGGCATCTTTTTCATTTGCAAACCTCTACCCTTATTTTGCTAATAAGGCCTTGCTTTTAGCTCCTAAATCAATGATATGAGCCCCTCCTTTCTTTTTCGATTTACACATCTTTCCCTAATTAATTCTTGACATCTTCCTGCTCAAACCATAAGAACCCCACAAGAAATATCTTCTTATTTTATCTCTCTTCAATAATACTGCTTTTGGTACAGAATATAACATGTAGTACAGTGGCAGCGAAGATAAAGCATAGTTAATAAGAAATATTCTCCCTACAAAGGATAAAAATATGTTTTTCCATCTCGACAGCTTTGTTCTGCATTTCTCAATAACCAGATCCCACACTGAAACTCTTCTCGGATGAACACCTAAAGGAATGCCTAAATACTTAAATGGTAACTTACTCGCCGTACATCCACACACAGCTGCTAACTGACACACTGAATCCTCCTCCATCCCCACCCCTTCTTAACATGACTTTGTAAAATTTATTGTTAACCCCGAACCCAACTCAAAGCATCTTAAAATTCTCCTCGAATCTAACTCAAAGCATCTTAAAATTCTCTTAACATTCCTGAGACCATTCTGATCTGGCCGAAGAAATAAAATTGTGTCATCCGCGAACTGCAAATGCAAAATAATTGAATTTGAAGCCACGTTATGAATCCCTTCAATGTAAACTTGGCTCACTGCTACTTCCAAAATAAGAAGAAGTGCCTCTGTGACCATCAAGAACAAAAAATGAGATCTCCCTGCCTTAGTCCCCTAAGTATTTTAAACTCTTTGGTAGGAGAACCATTTAAAAAAACAAATACTCTTACTGTCGAAATACATTCCCATACCCACCTTCTCCACCTGCTTCCAAATCCCATTTGCTGTTGAACCGAATCAAGAAAATTCCAACAAACATAGTTGTAAGCCTTTGCGAAGTCAAGCTTTAAAATCAATCCACCTCTCGCATCTGACTCCTTATGCAACGAGTGAATTACCTCATTTTCTACCAAGATACCATCAAACCTTTGCCTTCCCGCTAAAAACACACATTGTGTCTCACTAATGACTTTCCCAATCACCCTTTTCAGTCTTCCAGCCAGTACCTTTGCAATTATTTTATATAAACAACTTACTAAAGAGATCGGCCTATATTCTGTAATTTCGGAAGGACTATCCACTTTCAAAATTAGAGCCAAGAAGGAACTATTAACATTCTTTCCCAATTTCCCAAATTTGAGAAAATGCTCCACTGACTTCAAAAGATCGCCCTTTAACCATTTCCACGATTTCTTAAAAAATAGTATATTAAAATTGTATGGACCCGGTGCTTTGGACTCGTCATAGCTCTATACTGGTTCTTTAATTTCTTCGATTGTAATTGGCGCTTCCATCTCTTCAACATCTGTTGCTGATACTCTCTTGAAAGGAAGTTTAAGAACCGTGTTCCACTGTTTCCTTCTTCTTTGAAAGTGATTACTAAAAAAAATTAAAAACTTTCTCCCTCAATTTTAATGGATCTGTTTCGTTTGCCTCCCCTAGATTTACACCTAAAATCAACCTCTTTGTACTTCTTAATTTTACAGCTCCGTGAAAGAAAGAAGAATTTTCATCCCCAAGTTTCAACCACTTCAATCTAGATTTCTGCCTCCATATCTCCTCTTTCTCTTTTAACAACTCCCACAACCTTCTTGTGCACTCAACCACCTCCTCCCTCTCATGATCATCCAAACCTGTAATTTCTCCTTTTCTATTTATCTCATTAATCCTATTTTCTATTTCTTTAACTTCATTGTCTACATTCCAATAGCTTTCTTTGTTCCATTTTTGCAGAGCACCCTTCACTCTTCTTAATTTTGTACTCAAATCTTCGTTTTGTGTAGACTCGAGATGAAGTGTATCCTTGATGACCTCAACACAATTCTTCTGGTCAAGCCATTAATCATCTTGAATGGTGTTGGCCCCCAATCAATCAACTTATTACCCAATACAATGGGTATATGGTCTGAAACGGTTCTCTGTAAACCCCACAGCGACAATTCACAATTTTCCCGAACCAAACCAAACCAAGTAAATTTCCTCCCCGCTAGTGGCATATCCAATAGATTGCAATTTTCTATAAATTTATTAAAGGTTCGATCTCAGTCTTATTAAAATGACATCCACTTCTCTCGCTCCGATTTCTAACAGTGTTAAAATCTCCAGCCATAAACCACCTATTCATAACTCTTCTATTTTCCAACTAAATCGCATTCCACAATATGTATTGATCTCTACCTTCACATGGAGCATACACATTTACAATTGAAACTACCGAATTTTCCATCGAATACTTCCCACTTATCAGTATGAATCTGTCATTAATGATACTGCTTTCCACTTTGAATCTGTTTTTATCCCAAATTAACAGTAGTCCCCCAGATTTCCCAATAGCTTTTGAAAATATAAATTCAAAATCATTGTCATTCCACATACACCCTATTTCAACTTCATTAAAAACCTCTTTCTTCATCTCCTTAATTAGCACAAATTTAATCTTATGAAACCTAATAATCCTCCTAAGTTTAGAGATTTTAACTGCAGAGCCCATACCTCTTATATTCCAGGATAGAATCTTCAACCTAGAACCTCCCCCTCCAATATCAATTTAAAAGGTAATATAAAGCGATTGACAGACACCTTATGATTCCTCCGCTGCTACAATCTCATGCACTAAAAATTCTTCTGAACCTTCAAACTCTATCCCCAAAGCTCTTCCAATCTACAGAGTTTTCTTTTCTTCCCTCTTTTGTCTCTATCATCTAGCTTGAAGATCGGAATCTGATAAAGATCTTCATTTTATTCCAGTCCATTCTTCCTCGCATATAATCTTCTTCTTGTTCTTCTTTCCACGATTTCTTCTGTTCTTCCTTGGATTATTTGTTAAACTATCTTCAATACTTTGTAAAGAAACATACTTTTTATTTCTCCTGGCCCTCGCTATTATATTTTGTCTATTTTTATTCATCTTAAAATCCTTACCCAACTGCATAGGGACATTATTCCTCTGGACCCGATCCTCCCCTTCACCCTCGAACTGGGCTTCACTATAGTTTGATCTGTTAGTATCTCATCCTCAATATCTCATTTCATCTTTGTTGAATCTTTATCACAATTAGTTTTCAGGCCCATACCCATAATATCCTCCAATATCCTATCATTACATTTACCCTCCCAAATAGATAAATCTCCATAATTTCCTCCCTCCTCCACGTTGACACGCGATAGATCATTTGAAAACCTTCTATGATTAGCATCAGCTTTCTCCACATTTTCAGTTTCCCTATTGATTTCCCTATGCACCTTTCCAATGTCAACATCATGCGTTCTCAGTTCTGAGATTATTTCTTCCCCGATATTCCTTTTTCCCAACACCTCACCCAACAAACAACCGTCTCCTGATAGGTTTCCGATTCAACATAATTGGACTTCATCTTCCCCAAACCACTTTTCTATAGTATCTTCCTCCGATGAAGTATTGATTTTTCCAGCTGATGATAGAGAATCACCGGCTATCTGAAACTCTTTTTTATCTCTCTTATGAATTCTCGTTTCACTACTGACGATTATCTGCTCCACAATTCTAACTTTAAACACATCTCGACCCGCTTCCAATTCGATTACATCATCGATTGTTCCTTTCCTATCTGTGGCAATGAGATTTGTTACCTCATCGCATCCCATCTCTTATAAGGCGTTTTCTCCCATCGCTAAGAATTCACCCTGTTTTTCTACTATCCTCTTAAAAGTAACATGATTCCAACAATGTAACAGAACTCCATATAATTTGATCCATGTTATTATTTAAGGTGATCTATATGATTCTTTCGAGTATTGTACCTCGATGAAAACTTCCTTCAGATACGACCAATTACTCTCCTTCAGAATCCTGTGTAACTCATCGTCATCAATTTCTACCAAGAAGTCTCTCCCTCCAAAGAATTTAGTTCTTATTTCACCTAAACCTCCAGCCCGTAGTCTATCTTCCACTTGACTCGAAGAACATACTGTCGCCATTATCCCTACCAAGCATTTTTGAAGCTTACATACAACATTTTCATCTACTTTCCCCTGAACACATTTACTTCTCCTTAAGGCTTGCTCCTCCTTGCTATCTCTATCTATACTAATCTTTTCTTGTTCTGTCGATGATACTGCTTTGGAGTCTGATGCCGTATAAACTTTCCTACCTGGTCTTTTATCTCTGTATCTAGCTTCTTTAATTGTAAGCGATATCCGAATATCCAAAAACCATTTAACCTAAAAGCTCCTCTATCTACATCCTTCCTGTTAGAGAAACTGATAAAGCCAAAACGATTTCCAGTTCTATCATTCTTCCTTGCTGTGAACGAACTCACCACATCTCCTTGCCTGCCAAAGAGTTACCTCAAACCTCTCCAGTGATATCTCGGTGGAATATTCTGAACAAACAATGTTGTTGTTTCGATTGCCTCAAATATCTCCATGCCTAACAAAGATGGATAAAAAGGTTGATGATGAATTGCAAACCTTGTTGTTACTAAGTTCTCAATCAGTAAGTTGAGACACTCTAGTTGACACATTAAGCAACTATCAGTTCCTTCTTATATTGCAAATGTAGCATCAAACTTGTTTCTGTTTCTGTTTCTATTTCAATATGTTATATTGAAAATGTTGCATCAAACGTGTTTCTGTTTCAGTTTGTTTTAAGTGGGTTACACATGTGTTTTAGTTTATTCAGTCTTTGTAGTGGTGGAATACACATGGTTTTCAATTCGAAAGTTAGGCAGCAATAATTTACAGCCCTTAAAACCCAAACATCACATGTAATTTACTAAAATAAAAGATTTAATAATCACATGTCCTGCAATTTGGTAGCAACTGTGATTAATCACGCATTTTTAAACCATTAGATCAAATTAAAGTCCATTTATAAGAACCAAATATTAAAAAACTAAAAACCAATTTACAAAATTAAACCCAGACATATTAAACCCATCAGCCAGGCCCACGTGTGAATACCCATTAAATTAGGGTTTCCTCACATTCTAATAGATGCCCCAACTTTTAGATCTAGGGTTGATCCAATGACTGATATTAAAAATAAAACCAGAGTTTTATTACTAACCATAATTGCTTCCATCTACCGCAAGCTTCTCTACCGTTGGATCAAATCTGATCCAATGGCCCTGGATGTGTCCTCACCATTTCCCTATGTAACCCCACCATTATTATCATCACCGTCGCCACATCTCTTTCCGGTCACATCAGAGGAAAATACGAACGCCTCGAGGTAAAAAAATTTACCCCGTATTTTGATGCAATCAAAGCTGCCGAACCCAGGCGTTATCTTGTCGGTGTGTCATCGTCAGGTCAAAAAGCCCAAAAATGTAGAAAAGCAGGCCTTTTCTCCATATATAACATGCAAGAAGATTCAAAGAAAGGATGAGTTTTGGAGAGAAAGAAAACATGAAAAAAGAACTCCAACCCAATCATCATCTTCCAACAAGGGAGAAAAATCAAAATGAAAAACACCATTTCTGAACCAGATACAAAACCACAAAAGAGAACAAGGAAACCCAGAAAATGATACCTTTGAGGGAGAGTTCCCGTTACTTCTTCGTTGTTCCCAAGGGTAAAACCTCATTTTTAAGATATTGAGGCTTGTATAGGTAGTTTAGGGGTCTCAAAAAAGGCAGGTTTTTAAGGTTTAGTGTATTTGAAAATTTGTTTTTGGCTTCAAATATTTAATTTTTGGTTCAAGGAGAGGCTCAGTGATATTTGGGTTTCAAAAGGGGTCGTTTTAGGGAAGTTTTCCAATAACGTTGCTAATTTACGGTGACATTTGCGGTGGTCAGCTTCTTCTCAATGGATGAGAAGATGAAATGGAGAGAGCATGGGATTTATACTTTTAGGAAAAATATAAAAGAGATACAAAGTGTTTCTTAGCCATTTAGGGCATAAGTTTGACTTACATTTAAGAAACCAAATGACGTCGTCTTGAGAGATAGAGACCATGGGCTATTCATGAGTAAGGGTCTCCACATTTACAATCTTCTATTTTATTTACTAAATGAAGCTTTAATCTTTGTATTTTGAACCTGTTATTTATTCTGCATTTTATTTCAGTCCCTCGTATATGGCTTCATAGTGTCAAATTTCAGCCGGTCATGCTCATTGAGTTGTTGGAGTTGCTAACACAACCAAACAATCCAATGTTATACTATAAATTCAATATAACATAACATGAAGGCATTGAACGTTTATTATGAGTATAATATTGTATGTTGTTCTACATTCGAAATGGAATTTAGAAACATATGAGGAGATAAATAGTGCAAAAACTGAATTAATTACCTTTAGTCGATAATTCATCCTAAGGTTTCATTGCTGGAAGGAGAAAAACCTCATGTTCAAACATAGCATGCAACAGGTTATGAGTGTCGATTAAAAGTCAGTTGAATCTCATTTGTGAGTGATTTATATGCAGATACACAAACAATTAGAGAGAACCTTCATATAGCAAGAGAAATTTGGAGTACATAAATAAGAAAACACATCTTATGATGAAAATGGTCATATACCTTGCATCATCCATAACTTGCGCTTTGGCTCCGCCACCATGCAAGTAATAGAAGAAAAGCTTTGAGTTGGATGCTCTTTTGCTCATAATTCGTCCTAACATAAAATAAATACAATATAGTCATTTCAAAATAAATAAATGAACACAACCATGATACATTGGATGGTATATGATGGAAGTAGGAGACCTCGTTAAATACCAACCAACGACACTACAAAATCCTCAATAGGTTCCCTATTGCTCGAGCTTCCATATTCATCTATATATTCGACTATAAACATTGATGTGAAGAATTTACGAGGATATGGATTTTTTCCTTCTGCCTTTTGAACTGCAAGAAACTTCAGCCTATTCTCTTGGAATTGTTGATAAGAAAAGGTTAAGTTTAACATTTTTCAAAGAGCTCGCTTAAATCTTTATGAATATTGCATTGTGATTTGTGAAAAACATCGTTATAGCAAACATTAAACTATACCGTGGGATCCATATCTTCATCATTAGCGGTTACAAATTTCTGACTTTGTGAGCTTGGCTTGGCTGTTGCGTGAAGAAAAATATAATTTGGTTATCAAAGATATCATAATGAAATCGTAGGATTTAAGCAATCACAAAAAACACAATGAGAAATATAATATTGGTCATGCACTTCCAATATTTAAAATTAATTAAAACCCCATGATTATTATGGATTCTATTTTGCATCTGCCAATTTAGTGATCAGTACAATGTACAACCATAGATGTTTTGCTTTAGGTATAGAACATTGCATTTGATTGCATTAATATATCAGTACATACACACTGCATTGGATGCGTTTAACTTCCTCTTACCATCATAACACTGCTTGTATTTTGAACTCTTTTCCTTTTATTTCCTAAAATATGGATAAAAAGGGGGGAAAATTAAAAATCTAAAATATAACTTTAGGGAACAACAAATTTTATTTTTTATCGAAATACTTGTTATATTTTTTGAAAATTTTTAAAAAATTATACTTATCACGATTTTTCTAAATATTGTGTTAGAAAGCAGTAGATATAAGTAACTTGAAATTAAATAATTGATAAATTATCAAAACTAAAACTGTATTTGTATATTCAAAAGGAAAATATTTTTCATTAATTTCTAGCATTCAAGTATCTACTTCACTTTCGTATCGAAGTTCACGTTTCACATAATGAATAGGATGAAGAAAAGATCTAGAAAATAAAATGTAATACACTTTCTTGGTTGTCTTTCCTCCTCCTTATGGCGACGCTCCTCTTCCCTGTTCTTATTTTTAAGTTCCTTTTTACGAGCACTGGAAACACATTCAATGCAAGTAAAAAGAAGTTAGATTGATAATCAAATTAATTCTCTTTCGATTTCCAAGTTTATTTTCTCATTAAACAAACAAGTAGAGACAGAGAGAGGAAAGGAAATGTACTTTTTGCTCTGAGTTTCATCGGGAGCAGAAAAATCCAATACTAAATCGGAAACAACTTTCATCATTTTTTCGACGGAGCCTTCCATGTTGACAGTATGTGATAAATAGAGTGTGGCATCCAGATAAATAGAAATGTAAAAGAAAAGACGACCTGAGCTAGAGTTTTAAAATAATTTGTTTGGCAAAGCATACAAATTGTCTCTCAATTATAGGATGTTACTTTTTTGAGTCCCTAGGTTATTAAAAGTTATAAAGTGGTCCTTCAACTATAGGGTGTTGTTTTGTTGAGTCTCTCGACTATTAAAAGTTATAAAATGATGATTTGACTGTTCATATGTTCAAAACTGATCATTTTCTGTTAAAAATTTATGGTCGTCTGATCTAGACGTTAGCCTATTGATTGAGGGCTAAAATCAGTTAACACAACAATAACAAATGGTAAAGATGTTATTAATGGTATTTCCAACTAAAATTTTGGGAACCTTAAACTCTTTCTAGAGTTTCTAAAATGTAACTCATGTATGAATTTCATGTAGGGTGAGTAAAACTTAATTCGACTCGAAAAATTGATCTTTTTTATTCGAAAAAAATTCAAACTCAAGTTAAATTATAAAATAGAACTCGAACAATTCAAATAATAACTTGAAACAAAGGCTGAAAATATTGTATTAATGGCATTTCTAACTACAATTTTGGGAACCATAAATTTCCAAAAGCATTTCATCAAGGAAAAAATTGAATTATTATGTGTGTATAATCCTTAACAACAGGGTTCATAACAATGGCTTCACATATAATAAGACATTTCAATAACAACAAAAACAATACTAATAATTCCTACATTCAATTTGGTGTCTTGTTGATTTTGGTTGTTCATTGTCAGATTGTAACTCTTTGAGTTATAGATTATACCGAGTTGTGTTGTACTCCTTTTCTCCATATAAGTTTAGGGAGGTTTTTAACAAGACATACAACTTTGGTTTCGGTATTATTCAAGTACTAGAGACATCAAGCTCTATAAAGCACAATTCAAGTATGAAAACCATTCCATAAATTTTACAAATGCACTAAAAAAACCAAAAACAATCAGAAACCTAAACAAATTAGTCATCATCATCTTCCATATATATAAAATAACATGAAATCATACATCTTTTGAATGTAGTTCACTAACCACCTTTGTCTTCAATACCATTTTGATGTGCCTCCGGAGCCATTGTATTATACGTTTTGTTGGGAGCATCGGCGCACCCCATGGCGCAGCGGAAACAAAACTAGACGGTCTCACCAGCGATCGAAGTACGTAAAACCAAAATTGTGAATAAGGGATGCGAATACTTATAGCAGGTTCCTTGAAAAACAACAAGGATAATAGCGACTACTGGTGGTATAGATCGGTTCGAATCGTAAGCCTCCACGAAATCACGTCTCAACCTCTACTCAGTTCACCCGATTGAGAGTAATATTTGTTTTCCCCAAAACTGTTTTGAGAAAAAGGGCTGAAGATTATGTGTGTGTTAAAAAATTGTTGCTAGACCTAACACATCCTTTTATATCCATTACCCTTACATCTTAGGGTTTTTAAAGTTATTTCGAATTAATAAATAAAATATTATTTAATTAATTCAATTAAATATACATTAATGACTTATGATCTGAATTACAATCTTTAATGTTTATTTAAAACTATTTAATTATTCCGAATTATATATATACAAATTAAAAGAATTGTAATCTAAATTACATTCTTTTAATCCTTACTTACTATATTCAGGATAATTAAAATCATATGTATATCAAATATACATATCTTAACTCTAGATATATTTTAGTAACATACAACAATTTGTACATTTTTTGCTCATTTCAATCCCTGGGTGTGACCCTGTAGGTTCTTGTAACATTAGTAGTAATTATTAGAACAGTTCAAATATTACATACAATGAGTGACATCGAGCAATATATCATTGTCACCTAAATTGCAAGAAATTATGATTCGACATATCATTGTCGTGATTAACACTTTTATGTATTACATCCTTTTGTCCTTTATATCTAGAATAGGAACAAGTCTTAGAATAGTCACACTTGTATAGCCCATCTATTGTTCTTGATATCTAAAGTATACTATAATTAACGAATAATTTATGATATCACATATCAACTTATTCGAGTATGGCCATGCATTTCTAGTCTCACTCAATCAAGTGGCCAGTGATGTATTTCCTATTATGTAGGAAGGACAAATCCTATCTTAACCATACACACCCACTACATATATCGAGATATATTCAATAACAGTCTTTATAGTGCAACCACTTACGAAGCATGTTTAACTGTATCAAAACATACAACAATATATGCTAGGATTACATTGATTTCAAATCTTAGGATCATACATATAGTTATCACCATGAGCAATGTTATGACTGTTACATAATAATCCAAGACATACGCTCATGATGGGTCAATCCAATACATTGTTCTCTAGCAATATAATCATGTATCAATTTTGACATCTCTATGTCAATGACAACTCGTTGCCATTAGTCAATAACACGTTAGTCTTAAGCGTATTATTATTGTCCATGCCCATAATAATACTTGACTATGGATATTTTAATAATGTTATTATATGGACTTTATTATCTTTCAGTTTATGTTAAATGCAGACATATAACTGAAAATAATAGTGGCAATGCCTTTATTCAATAAAATCGATTAATAAATGTATTATTGCAATCATCATATGATTCATATTTGGACATACTCTAACAATCTCCCACTAGCACTAATACCAATCACTCACATATCTAATATCGAGTGACTCAGTGTAACGATCATGCCTCTGCTGTGTAAGAGGCTTCGTCAAGGGATTAGCAATTTTGTCATCCATGTGAACTCTGCATATTTCCACATCACCATGATCTATGATCTCTCGAATAAGATGAAAGCGCCTAAGAATATGTTTGGATTATTGATGAGACATGGGTTCCTTTGCTTCTGCAATGGCTCCATTATTGTCACAACGGAGTTCTACATCATCTGATATGCTGGGAACAACCCCTAATTCCAATATGAACTTCTTGATCCAAACAACATCTTTTATTGCTTCACTGGATGTAATGTATTCAACCTCTTTTGTAGAATCAGCTATTGTGTTTTGCTTCAAACTTTTCCAGCTTACACCACCTCCGTTAAGACAAAACACAAAACTCGATTGTGATCATGAGTTATCCTTGTCAGTTTGGAAGCTGGTATCAGTATAACGTTTTATACTAAGCTCTTCCTCCCCTCCATAGACAAGAAATTTATCCTTAGTTCTTCTTAAGTACTTAAGGATATTTTTAACCACAACCCATTGAATTTCACCAGGGTTTGCTTGATATCGACTCGTCATGCTTAAAGCATACGAAACATCTGGTCGAGTACATATCATGGAATACATGATAGAACCAATAGCCGAAGCGTATGGAATCTTATTCATCTATTCTCTTTCTTTTGGAGTTGAATGACACATTTCCTTCGAAAGAGAAATGTCATGTCTCATAGGCAAAAATCATTTCTTGGATTATTCCATAGTAAACCTTTTCAGCAGTTTGTCTATATATGTACTTTGACTCAGCCCTAGAAGTCTTATTGATCTATCTCAATAGATCTTAACTCCTAAGTTATACACTGCCTCACCCAAATCTTTCATAGAAAAACAACTACTAACCAATTCTTAACATACGGTAAAGTAGGTATATCATTTCCTATGATAAGTATGTCGTCTACATACAAGATTAGGAAAGAAACAATGCTTCCACTAGCCTTCTTATAAACACAAGGCTCATCTTCATTTCTGATAAAACCAAATTATTTGATTGCATCATTGAAAAGAAGATTTCACCTTTGAGAAGCTTGCTTTAGTCCATAAATAGACCTCTGTAGCATAC
Source organism: Hibiscus syriacus (assembly GCF_006381635.1). NCBI lineage: Eukaryota > Viridiplantae > Streptophyta > Magnoliopsida > Malvales > Malvaceae > Hibiscus > Hibiscus syriacus. The sequence goes on along the minus strand of NW_024063166.1, from coordinate 2,737,766 downwards.
AAACCTTTCCAGCATTTCCTGGAATGACAAAACCTTCTGGTTGTTTCATATACCCATCATTTTCAAGTTTTCCATTAAGGAAAGCTATTTTGACGTCCATTTGCCAGATTTCATAATCATGGAATGCAACTATTACGAGCAAGATCTGGATAGACTTAAACAAAGCTACAGAGGAGAATGTTTCGTAATAGTCTACCCCATGAACTTGTTGGAAACCTTTAACGACTAATCACCACTTGTATGTTTGTACATTACAATCCATGTCGATTTTCTTCTTGAAAACCCATTTACACCCTATAGGTTTGACCCCTTCAGGTAGTTCAACCAAAGTCTATACTTGGTTTACTGACATGGAATCCATCTCAGATCTTATGGCTTCAAGCCTTTTCTCAGAGTCTAGGCTAGACACTGCCTCTTGATAAGTCCTAGGCTAATCTTGAACAATAAGAAGAACATTTCCATGTGTCGTAACGAGAAATCTAAATCTCTCAGGTGCATGGCGTTCTCTTGTGGATTTGCGCAGTGGTTGTGTTTCTAAATCTGTTGAATGCTCCTCAACAACTTGTGAAACATGCTCAACTTCAGGTTCATTGCTTTTTTGTTCTTGAACTTCTCCAAGTTCAATATTTCTACCCTTCCCTTTCGTTGAGAGAAATTCTCTTTCAAGAAAAAATCTTGCTCGAGCAACAAACACTTTGTTCTCGTTAGGGTTGAATAAATAGTATCCCTTAGTTTCTTTAAGATATCCAACAAATATACACTTATGAGATTTAGGTTTGAGATTTGTAGACATCTGATGTTTTACATAGGCTTCACAACCACAAATCTTCATAAAAGACATACTAGTACGTTTCCTAGTCCATATCTCATATGGTGTCTTTTGAACCGATTTAGATGGAACACGATTTAGTGTGAAAGTGGTTTTTTCAAGTGCATGTCCCCAAAAATAAGTCAGAATATCATTATGACTCATCATTGGTCGAACCATGTCTAACAGTGTTCGATTCCTTTTTTTAGAAACTCCATTCTACTGTGGTGTACCAAGTGGTGTAGGATGTGAGACAATCCCACATTCTTCTAGGAGTTCATCAAACTCTATGCTTAAATATTCTCCACCTCGATCTGATCAAAGTACCTAAATACTCTTACCTAGTTAATTTTGTACTTCATTTTTAAATTCCTTAAACTTTTCAAGGGCTTCAGATTTATAGCGCATAAGACAAATATACCCATACCAACTGAAGTCATCGGTGAAAGTAATGAAGTAATGGAATCCACCTCTAGCTTGTGTATTCATCGGTCCACATACATCACTATGTATTAGCCCCAATAAATCACTTGCTCGCTCACCTTTATTATTAAAATGAGCTTTAGTCATTTTTCCCAACAAGCAAGATTCACATACATCATATTGTTATAAAACAAATGAATCTAAGAATCCATCTTTATAGATTTTTTATATGTGTTTCTAACTTATATGGCCTAAACGACAATGCCAAAGATAAGTTTGATTTGAGTCATTTGTTTTTGATCTCTTAGTATTTATGTTGTAAATGGTGTTTTCTTGATCCAAAATATAGAGACCATTAACCAACTGTGCCAAACCATAAAAAACACTTTCGAGATAAAAAGAACAACAATTATTCTTAATAATAATCTAAAAACCAATCTTGTCCAAACAAGAAATAGAAATAATGTTCTTATTCAAATTAAGCACAAAATAACAATCCTCAAAATTTAAATCAAGTCCACTAGGCAAAGATAAAACATATGTCCCTATAGCTAATGCAACAACTCTTGCTCCATTTCCCACTCGTAGGTCTACATATCCTTTAGCCAGATTCCTTCTCTTTTGCAGTCCTTGTACGAAAGTACAAATATGAGAACCACAATTGGTATCTAATACTCAAGAAGTAGATGTTCACAAATTAACATCAATAACATAAATACCTGAAAAAAAACGTTTTGTTTGCTTTTTCCTTATTGACCTCTTCAAGGTAAACATGACAGTTTCTCTTTCAGTGCCCGGTCTTATCATAATTGAAACATTTTCTTTCTTGGCTAACTCCCCCTTTATGTTTCAATGTATTTTTTTCTTTTGGTTTGGCCTTACCATTGCCCTTAGACTTTGCCACTACCTTTTTCTTTTTGTTTCCTTTGTCATTGTGAACCATCAGAATGAGCTTAGGTCCAACCTTTTTCATGTTACTTTTAGCAGTTCGTAACATGCCAAGTAACTATAGCAATATCTTGTTAATTTCATTCATATTGAAATTAAGGACAATTTGGCTAAAGCTATCTGGAAACGATTGCAGGATAACATCGGTAGCAAATTCATCTTTGAGAAGAAATCCCAACTTTTCCAACGTTTGGATGTAGCCCATCATCTTGATGACATGAGCTCCTACAGGAGTTCCCTCTGCCATTTTACATTGAAATAGAGCTTTAGAGGTCTCATATCTCTCTTGACATGCTTTTCCTTCATATATTTATTAGATTTTGAATCATCACATATGTAACCATGTCTTCATGTTGCTTCTGAAGCTTAGGAGTCATGGTGGCAAGCATTAGACATTTAACATCTAACATATCATCCATATGTTTCTTAAAATTATCCTTGTCATCTCTTGAAGCATTAGCCGCCGGTTCATCAGGAACATGTTCTTCAATGACATATGCCTTCCTTTCGTGTTTGATAACAATTCTCAAATTACGAAACTAGTCAAGAAAGTTTATGCCATTAAGTTTATCCTTCTCAAGGAGTGAATGCAATGATAAAGTATTGTTTTCCATTAAATTTACAACAATGGAAATATTAAAGTAAGTAAATTTACCGAATTAAAAATTTATAAATAGGTCTTTATTTACAAAATACTCCCAGTATTTTATTCAAAATTAAAAACCCTCTCTGTTTTAATTTTGGAAAAATTCAACGAAAATTTTTCTAGTGGGTGAGGATCCATAATAAATCAATTTCCTAAATCAACTTTGGCTTTTCTTTTAGGATAGTGATTATTTAGGTAAGTAACACTTTACTAGTTACATCACATGTAACTCCTCATTTTGGTGAACAACTCTTGTTCAAGTCATCTCATGACTTATCCAAATTTTTAACCTCTAGGTTTCTAATCCTATTATAATAACCTAGCTAAGTTATTACCAATATATCAATCGGTGAATATCACTTGCTTATTCTTTGCGTTTTGCCATGATAGATTTATGTGCCAATGCTTTGGCAAAGCCCACACAATATCGATCGAAGCCTTAACGAGGGTAATTATTGGACGGTTAAGTTAACTTAGATTATAAAGAGGGATTTGCGTAATTATCTCATTATTGTTCATTTTAATATTAGTCCTTATTGATCTCATCAATATTCATTCTTATTTTATCATTTGATACATTGCATACATAACAAATATACCAATAAATACGATGTAATGGTTATAGTGCAAAACAATGACTAAGGTGGTCCATCCGAAGCCAATGGGAGAACCAAAAACCTTAAAGCCTAAGACTGCTCTCTAGGTATCTTCTCGCCATTCTTCTTTTCCTTGTGAGTCTTCATAGGTTTACAATTTTAAAAGAAACTCGTTTTACATACGAGGGAGTAAGATGAGAAGAGAAATGCAACAGAGATATAGAAAGGCACGGCTTGCAGACCGTATTTCAAATTAAACCATTGTAAATTGAACAAGGACTATAACCATGCATGTCAAACACCATGCAAGACAAACATATCATATATATATATATATATATATATATATATATATATATATATATATATATATATATATATATATATACGTTCTTACGCCTTTGTAAAAAAAATATTAATATGGGCCTTCAATTTGTACGGTGGGATTTTTTTAAAATATATTACTTCTGTGTCTATGGAAAAACTTCACAATTTGATAACACTTATCAACAAAATCGTGCTTTTGGGATTTTCAATCCCGAAGATTTTATGCATCAGAACAACCATTGTTCCACTGCGAAACGTAATATGCTATCGCACTTCCACGGATCATCATGTCAAAGAATGAAATATGTATTTCGTAAAATCCTTGCAGGAACAAATCGACTGAAAAAGAGATCAACAAATTAATATATTAATCATTTCGGTTATCGATTTGAACAATGATATCACGCATATTTGCCAAAAATGATAAAACTAGAACATGCATCTCCTACATTTTGCATCAACCAATAATTTAACCTGAATCCGGATCGTACAAGTGGCTCCGATACCACTGTTGGGACCATAGGCGCACCCCACGGCGCAGCGAAAACAAAACTTGACGGTCTCACCAGCGATCTAAGTACGTAAAACTAAAATCCGGATGAAGGGATGCGAATACTTACAGTGGGTTCCTTGAAAAACAGCAATGACAACAACAACTACTGGTGGTGTAGATTGGTTCTAATCGTAAGCCTCCACTAAATCACGTCTCAGCCTCTACTCAGTTCACCCGATTGAGAACAATATTTGTTTTCCCCAAAACTGTTTTGAGAAAAACGGTTGAAGAGTATGTCTGTGTTAAAAAACAGGTTCTAGACCTAACACATCCTTTTATATCCATTACCCTAATATTTTAGGGATTTTAAAGTTATTTTGAATTAATAAATAAAATACTATTTAATTAATTCAATTAAATAAACATTAAAGACTTATAATCTGAATTACAATCTTTAATGTTTATTTAAAAATTTATTTAATTATTCCGAATTATATATATATACCAATGAAAAGAGTTGTAATCTAAATTACATTCTTTTAGTGCTTACTTACTATATTCGGGATAATTAAAATCATATGTATATCAAATATACATATCTTAACTCTAGATATATTTTAGTAACATACAACAAATTGTACATTTTTTGCTCATTTCAATCCTAGGGTGTGACCCTGTAGGTTCTTGTAACGTTTATAGTAATTATTAGAACAATTCTAATATTACATACAATGAGTGACATCTAGCAATATATCATTGTCACCTAAGTTACAAGAAATTATGATTCGAAATATCATCTTCGTGATTAACTCTTTTATGTATTACATCATTTTGTCCTCTATATCTAGAATAGACACAAGTCTTAGAAATGTCATACTTGTATAGCCCATCTATTGTTTCTTGATATCTAAAGTAGACTAATTAACGAATAATTTATGATATCACATATCAACTATTCGAGCATGGCCATGTATTTTTAGTCTCACTCAATCAAGTGGCCTGTGATATATATTTCCTATTATGTAGGAAGGACAAATCCTATCTTAACCATATACACCCCACTACATATATCGAGATATATTTAATAACAGTCTTTATAGTGCAACCAGTTCCGGAGTATGTTTAACTGTATCAAAAACTGTATCAAAACATACAACAATATATGTTCGGATGACATTGATCTCAAGTCTTAGGATCATACATATAGTTATCACCATGAGCAATGTTATGACCTTACATAATAATCCAAGACATACGCTCATGATAGGTCAATCCAATACATTGATCTCTAACAATATAATCACGTATCAATTCTGACATCTCTATGTCAATGACAACTCCTTATCATAAATTAATAACACGTTAGTCTTAAGCGTATTATTATTGTCCATGCCCATAATAATACTTGACTATGGATCTTTTAATAATGTTGTTATGTGGACTTTATTATCTTTCAGTTTATATTAAATAACATATAACTGAAAATAATAGTGGCAATGCCTTTATTCAATAAAATCGGTAAATAAATGTATTATTACAATCACCATATGATTGGTCTTTGGGCATACTCTAACACGTTCCTCATGCTCTGATCTTCCATTCAATGGAATCAATCTCTCAACATAAGCAATAATGTGCATTGTTCCCTGATAAGTATGAACACAAAGATTTTAAAGCTCTCATATGGATGGGTACAACAGAACGAGTTCATGACCCGAGCTCTCAAACAATAATTTGTCATTTTTTCCAAAACCTCAAAGGCCTCTCAACTCCATGGACAGATTTAGTACTAAATTGTTTAGTCCACGATCCACTCATAACCCATAAATCAAAAGATTTTTGAGCTTCTTTCCTTGGGTAAACAATAGCACCAAGAAATCCATTGAAGTCTAAAAGTTGGAAATCATATTGTGTTAAATCCCCACCAATTTCAAGCAATGATAAAGTTTAAAACTTTTCACAAATCATATTAAACGAAATAATAATGTCATCAAAATAATCATTTATCTTTTAGTTTCTTAGACCTTTGATATTTTATTTCTTTGTAACATTCTAGTTTTTATTACAATTCTAACCCTCTAAATAGTAACTTTGTAAAGAACATAATAAATAAACAACTAAAAAAATAATATTATCACTCATGCATTGCTACTTTCCTCTTTGGTTCTTACTACAAATCATATAGTTTTATAACATGTTATCAGCGATATCTCGCTCAATTATATTGATCATTGATTGATAATTTTATACAAATATTTTAATCTGATATTAAAGATTACATCTACTACCTATTTGACTTAACTTGAAAAATCTAATATATTTCGTTTAATTTTCTATTAAATTAGGTTCAAATTTATGAGTTTGTTTTGATCTAATTCCCATTAAGAGATTGGTCCATTAAATTGACAAGTTATGATATTAGTAATGATGCTAAATATAGATGAAAATCATTTAAGGATAATATTAATATATAATTCAACAATATTTGAAATTCAGTAGAAGAATAAGATATTAGATAGGGTGTGTAAAAATATCCGGTTTGAATAATCTAATCCGATTTTTTTTAATAATTAGGATCGAATATCCAGTTAGAAAATTAGATACAGATCAAAGAAACAACCATTTTATCCGAATATCCTACAAATAAACGGGAAGTTGCTGAAGAATGTTGCATATAAACAAGAAGTGCCATGGTTTCCCATCTAAAATAGCGATGTTAATGCTCAGTTATTGATGTCATCAGCTTCTTCTTTTCAATAAACCAGATCTTCTTCATCTTCAGATTCATCAAACCATCGTCAATGGTTTTAATTATTCGAGCCGAGAATGATTGTAGTTAATATGTACCAACTGCAGCTTGTGAGAGTGGAAGATCAATGCATGAATACTGCAGAAGAATGGTGTAATTTCTTTTCAGTGGACCAAGCTCCATCTCTTCAATAGTATTTCACGGAACAGTGAAAAGAATTAAAGTCTTTAAAACCCCATCAAATCCAGCAACGTATATGCTTTAGCACTTTGTTGAAAAATATGATCACAAGGCCTGGTTACCGTCAAAGATAATCGAAGCCACACACCGCTGGATAGCAACATAATAACTGATCTATTGGTTTGGATAACCGAAAATTCAAATATATGGTTTTTCTGAATCGGATTCGGATCACAATTTTAGTGATCCAAAAATTCGGATACATATCTTTCCACACCCCTGACACTAAGATCTAGGCATCTTCATTTTGGATGTACAATAATATTAACAATATTTAAAAAAAAAGTAAAGTTATAGAAGAATTGGGTGAGCACCAGTTGCCTACTATGGAGCTAGAGAAGGAAGTTAAGGTGCTTCATGTTTGACCAATGTAGTAGCTGTGTGCAGGGTTCATAACTCTGATTTCACGAGCATACCAACAACTTCGCTAATAGTTCCTATATTCAACTTCAAATTTCATTTAATTATGGGAGACATCGAGCTCTCTGAAGCACAATTCGAGTATGGGACTCAGGAGGCCGTCGTATTATATGTTCCTCATGCTCTGATCTTCTATTCAATGGAAACACGCTCCAAACACAAGCACTAATGTGCATTGTTCCCTGATAAGCATGAATACCAAGATTTCTAAGCTCTTGTATGGGGGAATCAAATAAAACTAGTTCCTTCCCATAAATCAAAAGATTTATTAGTCCATGGTCCATTCATAAAACATAAATCAAAAGACTTATTAGTTCCTTCCCTTGGAAAAAAATGCACCAAGCAATCAAATGGTATTGTGCTAAAGCCTCACCAAATTTAGGCAGTGGTAAAGAATAAGGTAATCACTCATCAGAATAAGGTAATCACTCATGAGAATCCCTAATTGCCTTCCTATAACTCAACTTGAATCACTTTTAAGGGAATATAACTCGACTGGGTCATTCCAATCTGCCATCAACCCTTCAACTAGATTATCTTCAAAGTAATTTGTAACAAATCATACAACTTTGAAGTCATCAGTTTGAGAATCATACCCAAAACCAAGGAAGACAAATCTAGTGGAATATACTACAGAAGGTTCTACAAGTGCTCTTTGAATCCATATATTTTGCTTCAAGACAATAGTTTTCAACTTTGCTTTATGTTTTCCCATTAAAGATTCATCAAGAAGTATAAATTAAGCAATGAGATTCTAAATAACATAAATATAGGATATGAATATTTTTAGAGAAATACATATCTAAGTAACATGACAAACCTTATTTTATTCTGCAGTCATGTAATGTATGATACAAGCCATATCTCATTTAAGCAAAACTATCAAACCAATGAGCACTAATTTGTCCAAAATCTCAATAGGTATCCTGTAAGGGCTATTCGATTCCACATATATCTCGTATCTTGTGCTCGTACATTTCAGGATATAGGAAGAAGAATATGATCCTCTAAGGACCCTCCAATGACATGAAAAAACTATCAAAATACTCATAATTTTCACTCACATCCACTAATGAACAACCTAAAAAAAAACCTCTGCAAGACTGCAATCCATTTGCCTCTAAAACAAATAACTGAGGTCGGAATGAAAATCACCACACATAAAAAGGTTTGGATTTCCAACTCTTAAATTAGAAAAACAAACATGCAAAACCAACCTAAATCTTTATAAGAAGAAACAAAAGCTCATATGAATTATCATATATATGCATAAAAAAGACAAAAGTTTTCAGAAATATTCCACAAAGGAAATGCTTTCAAGAAAGTAGTGCTAACCCATTTACCCCTACAAATACCCTTAACAATAGCTTCACACAAAACAAGACCAAACCATTGACATTGTTTCATTGGATCTAAAGTACAAATAATAATAATAATAATAGTTCCTATGTTCAACTTCAAATTAGATTCAACTATTGGGGACATTTAGCTCTCAGAAGTAAATTTAAGTACGAAAAGCACTCCGTGTGTGGCATATATATGCACCTGCAATCATGATATGCAAGTCAATAAAACTGCAGATTAGAGTTAACAGCTAACAAAATCTGTAGGACGTAATTTTGTAGATCCACTAAAATAACCAAAAGCTAACAAAAACCTAAACAAGTTAATATCTAGGGCATGTATATAGAATTCAAAAAATAACAACAATATTTGAGAACATCACTAGACAATATAGTTGGCATAAAGTGCATAGGAAGAAACCGAATCCCATTAAATCTTACTCTTTTTTTGTGGCTCCCCATCCGTCTTAGTGTTCAACATCAATTTGATTCTCCTCCGACTGGCCGTCGTATTATACATTCCTTATGCTCTGATCTTCCATTCAATGGAACCAAGCTCTCAACATAACCAGTAATGTGCATTGTTTTTTGATAAGCGTGAATACCAAGATTTCTAAGCTCTTGTATGGAGGGATCAATTAAAACTAGTTCTTGATCCGAGCTCTCAAGAAACAACTCGCCATTTTTCCAAAACCCCAAAGGCCTTTCAACTCCAAGAACAGATTCAACACTGAATTGTTTAGTCCATGACCCATTCATAACCCATAAATCAAAAGACTTGTCAGTCCCTTCCCTTGGGTAAAAAATAGCACCAAGCAATCCATTGAAGTCCAAAAGTTCTAAATAATATTGTTCTAAACTCCCACCAAATTCAGGCAGTGGTGAAATTGAAAATTTTTCATTAACCATATCAAATGAAAGAATAAGTTGATCAATTGCAACCGCCTGGCAATAAATAAACCCATTGACATAATTATTAAACAAAATAGAAGCAAAACCATCAACCTCAGGAAATGAAATTTCCTTCCATGAATCGCCTTTAAGCGAATATAACTCAACTTGGTTGTTCCAATCTGCCATCAACCCTTCATCTAGATTCTCTTCAAAGTAATTAGTAACAAATCTTACAAATTTGAAGTCAGCAGTTTGAGAATCATACCCAAAACCAAGGGAATTAAAACTAGTGTAATCTAGTAGTCCAGGAGGGCGCTGAACTGTGGATTGAGGAAGGATTTTAAACTCTCTGGTAGATGGGTTCCAAAGGGCAACATTATGTACAATACTACCTAGATCTGCTAAACACAATATTCCATTACAAGGACCATGAACAAAAGGTCCATGCAAAAAATTCTCAAAAAAGGGTAAGTGAATATTGTGTTTTACTCTAAAGTTTTGGTATTTCTCGGTCGAAAGTTGAGAGAAATAATGGATGTCATCAGGGGTGCCACCATGACAACGTTTGAGAAGGAGATTAAGGTTATTGTTTTTTAGGTTGTTCTGATGATGTTTGGTAATGAAATGAGGGGTTTCAAAAGATGAAGACCAGGGCTTACAAACGCACCTGAAACGGGTCAAGGATTTAACAGAAAGCTTTGAGAGAATCTCCAACACCAACATATCTGGTAATTCGGTACTAGTTTTGATCAACCCTTCCATCTTCCCTCTTTATCTTCTCTATTTCCTTTGTTTTTTTCAATTTATGATTTTGTATGGGGAAGGGCAATGAGAATTAATATGAAAGAAAACGAAGACGGACAAAACTTATAACAGGTAACATGAAACATTTTTTTGTAACAAGAAAACTATAATAAAAACTGATCATTGGTTACACTAATTTGATGGGCCTGGTCGAGCCCTTTTAAAACCCATTAGCTTATCATAGATAGGGTTTGCACAATATTATACAATAAGATATTACTTTTACTAGTATTAATAAGGATGGGCATGGGTTGAATGGGTCTGTTGTTTGACAGTTCTGATCATGAATTGAAAAATATATTATTTATATCTGATTTTATCACGCTTGTATAATTTTTAATTTTTTTCTTTTCCCAAATATGTCATAGTTTTTAGATTAAAATACTAACCTCGACTTGATCCAATTTAATATAGTAATCTAACTCTTAAACTCTATATAAAATATGAATTGACCCCTAAATTTAGTAAAAGTGAATGTTTCTACTCGCTACTCGTCGTCGTCGTCACCCACTGTTAGTTTTCATCACCAGTCATCGTCTTCGGTTGTCATGTCAGCATGTGATGCCATGTAAGCTTGATACTACATCTTCATCCGTTGATTGTTTGTTGACTAATGATTTTTTTCTGCATAGGAACTCTTTTTTTCCTAAGTGAAATGTTATAGGTTAAAATACTTGCCTGTATATATAGGGTCTAATTGCACAGTGTAATATTTGTTAGTTTTACATAGATTTAGTATTGTTAGATGAGTGAAAATAGAAGACTGTGATTAACAATAGAAAATTAGAAGATATTCAACGAAAAAAATAAAGAATTAATCTTATTCAGCTATCTCCAGTCATCCAATAGTCCTAAATCTGTATATAACTAAAATTGTTTTACACTATATAAATGGATCTTCAAATCCCTTCAATTGAAATCAATAACAATACTGGTAAACAATTTAATTCTCAATCCCAGACAACAATTTAATAAAACAATACCAATCATCATCAATTTCAGTTTAATATTCATATCAGATGGGACAATCATGCATATTTTGAGTTCAAATTTTATTTTATTAGAATTAAATACGTATGTAAATGAACTAAACGAACACGAACAAAAATATGTTCATGTTTGTTCATTTAACTTTAACTGAACATTAACAACTAAATAAATGTATATTTTTTATTAAATCTCATATTCAAATTTAATATGACCTATTAACATTTGTTAATAATAAATTTTATTAAATCTATAAATGCACTTACGATTTTTATTATTGTTACTTATTCTATTAATTTTGTTCATGAAATTTAAGGGATAAATCATAATATCTATAAGACAAAAGCCCATAATTGCATCATTTTCCTCTTTCCAAGCCTTCTGTGGTTAAGTTGACCCATGTGAATTGCTTTGTCACCAAGATCCACGTGTTTTTATATATGTTCTGTTAATGTTCAAATTGATGACTAGGATGATGGAAGGACTTAATTAAAACGTATTAGTACTTTGAAAAGTAAATTAGAACAATTAAAATTTGGGGACCAATTAAAAATATGATGCATAATTGAGGGATGTTTAATGCAAATAACATAAGTATTAATTTTACAATTTCTACTCATTCTCGATTTCTAACATTAAGGTTTTTTAATGATTTCTATTTTTTACTTTTATAATTGAGAGTTCCTGATTTAGGTTATTTTTTTATATAATTATTAAAATAATAAATTTTACTTTCATTTTATAGAGTCTAAATTAAAATGAGATACAATCAAACAATATTTTATTCAAAGATTTATTTAATTATCTTCTAATTTGATAGGATAAATTTATTATAAAAGCCTTGATTTTTTTTAGAAAATACTTTATAAAAGTAGGTCTCCTAATTTCGGGTTGATTGAGATTAAATTAACATAAGAAAGTATATGTCATTATCAACAAGTGGCTTAATCACATTATTTTTCTTTGACTTTCTATTCTTTTAGGTTAATTTTTTTCGTTAGTGCATGCACACGAGGAAAATTCAATAAAAATATTAATGAATGGGTTTGATTTAAATCGATATATTATTTTATTATTTTATAATTTAAACACTTTTATATTTTTAAAGTTAATTTATTATTTATTACAAATATCATAACTTTGAAGGTTTACTGCAACCTTTATTCAAAGTTTTTATATAGGAAAAACTACAAAATATTTCAACAATTTGCAGGAGCCTATAGTTTTACCATTTTTAAATGACAATTTATGTGGGCAATTTTGAATCTTTGTAATCATTTGGGATGACGAAATTGGTCAAGCGTAACACAAATCAATCTCCCTTAGTTGCAGTCTTTCAGTTTTGTTTTGTTACAAACAATTTCAGGTAAAGCTTTTGTAAGTCTCTGAATTATTTCTATAACATCTTGAAGCAAATAAATGTTTCTAGGTGTAAGTCCCATAACTGAATCAATCAAAGTAAGTTAGAAACTGTGTTAGGAAAATGAATTATCAACTATTTAATCATAAAAATTGTTGTATATATATAATAATACTAATAATAATATGATATTGAAACCCATAGAAATTATATCATTCCAAGTTTTCAACCATCTTATACATAAACTCAATAACAGAAGATATAAAAGCAAGTACAAAGGAAACATACTCACCTGGATTTGTTAAGCCTTGTCTAAGCGTTAAGGCAGATTTGAAGTAATCAAGAGGGTTATTAGGATAATCAGAACATGTTCCATGCTTTAACCATTCATTCTCCCAAAAGCCAGTACCCGGTTGAGTAGGATTCTTCAAGTCCGGCCGTAATGGTATTAAGTAGATTCGAATTGGAGTTAATGCTTTCTAAATTAGAGACATATACGCTAGATCATATATATAAATTTAAATACAAATAAAAAAAAGTAATTAAAAAGTTGATGAGATGCTTACCTTAAGAACTGATCGGGAAGTAATGGGTGGCACGGAGTAACAGGGATTAGTAGCTGCGTTGTAAGGGGAATCGGAACGTCGTTGGAATCTTGAGGCCACATACAATGGATGGTTAACACAGACGGAATGGGAGTACCACATGTCATGCCACTGGAATTACACATAGCAGGAGGCCATTAGAGACTGAGTTTATAAAAATGTATGGGCGGTTGATCTGTAACTAGAACTAAGAAACAAATCACCAAAACAACCACCAACTTATAATTCAACAACATTGTTACAACCAATACTCTCACAGTCAACATTCACTATGTGTACAATATTTACAATGGTCAGTTCCTTCTTATATTGCAAATGTACCATCAAACTTGTTTCTGTTTCAGTTTATATTTCAGTCTGTTATATTGAAAATGTCGCATCAAACGTGTTTCTGTTTCAGTCTGTTTAAAGTGGGATACGCCTGTGTTTCAGTTTATTCAGTCTGTTTGTAGTCGTGACATACACATGGTTTTCAGTTCAGAAGTTAGGCATCAATAATTTCCAGCCCTTAAAACCCAAACATCACATGTAATTTAATAAAATGCAACATTTAATAATCACATGCTATGCAGTTTGGCAGTAGCAGTGATTAATCACACATTTTTAAACCAGTGGATCAAATTAAAGTACATTTACAAGAACCAAATATTACAAAACTAAAAACACATTTATAAATCTAAACTCAAACATATTAAACCCATCAGCAGACCCACGCGTGAAGATCAATCAAATTAGGGTTTCCTCACATTCCAGCAGATGCCCCAGCTATTGGATCTAGGGTTGATCCAACAACCCATATTAAAATTAAACTTAGAGTTTTATTACTAACCCTAATTACTTCCTATCACTGCAAGCTTCTCTACCATTTGATTAAATCTGATCCAATGGCCCTAGATTTGCCCTTGTCGTTTCCCCATGCAACCCATCGTCATCGTCACCGCTGCCGTATCTCTCGCCGGTCACTGCAGAGGAAAATACGAACGTATCGGGTAAAAAAATTACCTCATCCTTTGATGCCATCACAGCCACCAAACCCACGCGTTGTTCCAGTTGGTGTGTCCCCATTGTAAGGTCAAAGAGCCCCGAAATGTGGAAAAAGAGGTCTTTTCTCCTTATATAACATGCAAGAAGATTCGAAGAAGGGATGAGTTTTGGAAAGCAAGAAAACAAAAAAAAATGCAACCCAATCACCATCTTCAAACAAGGGAGAAAAATCGAAAGGAGAAACACTATTTTTGAACCAGATACAAAACCACAAAAAAAGGAGAAGAAAACCTAGAAAATGATACCTTTGAGGGAGGGTTGTCGTCGCTTCTTCATTGTTCCCAAGGGTAAAACCTCACTTTTAGGATATTGAGGCTTGTGTGAGTAGTTTAAGGGTCTTGAAAAGGGGGTGTTTTTAGGGTTTAGGGTCTTTGAAAATTTGTTTCAGGCTTTGAATCTTTGTTTTTTTGGTTCAAAGAGAGGCTCAGTGAGATTTGGGTTTCAAAAAGGGTCGTTTTATGGAAGTTTTCCACTAACGGCACTGATTTACGGCGGCCGTCGTGGTAGTCGGCTTCTTCTCGATGGATGAGAATATGAGATGGAGAGAGAATGGGATTTTTGCTTTTAGGAAAAAGATGAAAGAGATACAAAGTGTTTCTTAGTCATTTAGGCATAAGTTTGGCTTACATTTAAGAAACCAAACGGTGCCGTCTTTATAGGTAGAGACCATGCGTTTAGAGTAAAGTTTATGGGGCTTTGGAAATTCGATGATAACATAACCGGTTAATTACTAGAAATATTATCAAGCCTAATAACATATTTGGTAGTGCTTGTTGGGACTGTCGGCGCACCCCACGGTACAGCAGAAGCAAAACTTGACGGTCTCACCAGTGATCCAAATACGAAAAATCGAAATCAGGAGGAAGGGATGCGAATACTTACAGCGGATTCCTTGAAAAACAACAAGGACAATAGTGAATACTGGTTGTGTAGATCGGTTCGAATTGTAAGCCTCCACGAAATCACGTCTCGGCCTCTACTCAGTTTACCTGATTGAGAGTAATATTTGTTTTCCCAAAACTATTTTTAGAGAAAACGACTGAAGGTTTATGTGAGTGTGTGTTAAAAACGGCTACTAGACCTAACACACCCTTTTATATTCATTACCCAAACATCTTAGGATTTTTAAAGTTATTTCAAATTAACAATAAAATATTATTTAATTAATTCAATTAAATATACATCAAAGACTTATAATCTGAATTATAATATTTAATGTTTATTTAAAACTTATTTAATTATTCTGAAATATATATGCCAATAAAAAGAGTTGTAATCTAAATTACATTCTTTTAATGCTTACTTACTATATTCGGGATAATTAAAATCATATGTATATCATATATACATATCATAACTCTAGATATATTTTAGTAACATACAAAAAATTGAACATTTTTTTCTCATTTAAATCCTAGGGTGTGACCCTGTAGGTTATTGTAACGTTAGTATTAATTATTAGAACAATTCAAATATTACATAAAATGAGTGCATTTAGAAATATATCATTGTCACATAAGTTACAAGAAATTATGATTCGACATATTATATTCGTGATTAACTCTTTTACGTATTACATCCTTTTGTCCTTTATATCTAGAATAGGCACAAGTCTTAGAATAGTCACACTTGTATAGCCCATCTATTGTTTCTTGATATCTAGAGTAGAATATAATTAACGAATATGATATCACATATCAACCTATTTGAGCATGGCCATGCATTTCTAGTCTCACTCAATCCAGTGGCATGTGATATATTTTCTATTATGTAGGAAGGACAAATCCTATCTTAACCATATACACCACTACATATATCGAAATATATTCAATAACAGTCTTTATAGTGCAACCAGTTACGGAACATGTTTAACTGTATCAAAACATACAACAATATATGTTGGGATGACATTGATCTCAAGTCTGAGAATCATACATATAGTCATCACCATGAGCAATGTTATGACCATTACATAATAATCCAAGACATATACTCATGATAGGTCAATCCAATACATTGTTCTCTAACAATATAATCATGTATCAATTATGAAATCCTTATGTCAACGACAACTCCTTGTCATTAATCAATAGCATGTTAGTCTGAAGCGTATTATTATTGTCCATGCCCATAATAATACTTGACTATGGATCTTTTAATAATGTTATTATATGGACTTTATTATCTTCAGTTTATGTTAAACACTGACACATAACTGAAAATAATAGTGGCAATGCCTTTATTCAATAAAATTGGTAAATAAATATATTATTGTAATCATCATATGATTGGTCTTTGGGCATACTCTAACAGTGCTTATATAACGTAATAGGTAGCACCTTTTTTAAATCTGATGGGGCTTTTAGAATTTCGACGATAACAAAATAGGTTAATTACTTAATTTGTTATTAGTATTATCAACATATTAGGTAACGCCTAAAATGTTAACAAATTTTAAGGTGATATAACCTTAGAAATCCGACGATAACAGAAGTGGTAATTACTGGAAAAATTCAAAGAATAATTACATATTAGGTAGCGTTTACATAACGTAATAGGTAGCTCATTATTAAAGCTGATGGGGCCTTAGAAATCCAACGATAACAAAATAGGTTAATTACTTAATTTTTTATCAGTATTATCAACATATTAGGTAACACCTAAATGTTAACAAAATTTAAGCTTATGGCCTTAGGAATCCGACGATAACATAACCGATTAATTACTTTAAAGTAATAGGTTCCGAAATTATAAGTATAGAATATATATATATATGATTTAGGGTTTTCTTTTTAACCGGATATGTTATTTATATTGAATACTCTTACTGAAGTGTTGATACTTTCGTGTAAGGTATCGATATTTTTGAGACGTTTCGTTTTTGTGTAAACTGGTATCTTTTTACATGTTTTTTCATATTGAAACCGGTTTTGTCAATTTTCAACATTTTATATTGTCATGCATCGACACATTTTTATTAGGTATCGATACTTCCTACGTGCATCTAGTTTGGTAAGCATACTGGACAAAAAAGTATCGATACATATACAAAACGTATCGATACATATACAAAAAGTATCAATACTTTATGTAAACATATTTTGTCATTAAACCGATATATTTTTACAGCTTAGATTGTAAATTTACCTATTATTTTAAAGTAATCGGTTTCAAAGTTTTAAGAATCGATACTTTTCATACATGTATCGATATTTTATAGGAACAATTATGGAAACCGGTTTTGTCATGATGAACTTGTTATGTTATGTTATTTATATTTAATCGATACCATTACCGTTACCAAAGTATCGATACTTTTTTGTAAGGTATCAATACTTTCGAGACGTTTCGTTTTTTTGTAAACCGATAACTCTTTTCTGGTTTTGTCATATTAAAACTAGTTTTATCAATTTTGAACCTGTTATATTGTCATGTATCGATACATGTGTCATATGTATCGATACGTTCGGCATGCATCTAGTTTGGGAAGCATACTGGAAAAAATGTATTGATACACATAAAAAAGTATCGATACTTTATTTTAATGTATTTTTTCATTAAACCAATCTATTTTTACCGCTGACAATATAAATTTACCTATTACTTTAAAGTAATCCATTCCGAATTTTTAAGAATCGATACTTTTAAAACATGTATCGATACTTTATATGCGAAATTATGGAAACTAGTTTTGTCATTTTTTACATGTTAAGTTATTTATATTGAAACTGGTTTTGTCAATTTTCAATCTGTTATATTGACATGTATCGATACGTGTTTCTTAGGTACCGATACTTTATAGGCACAATTATTGAAACCGATTTTGTCTATTTTCAATATGTTATATTTAATCGATTGTGTAAAATGTTAACCATTTTGTCAAATTTTAACCGGTTTATAAATTCTAAGTATCGAAACTTTGTTGTCGAGATTATAAGAAAATGATACTTTAACAATGTGTATCGATACATTTGAACGCAGATTGTTGTACAATCATACTGAAATTTGGAGTGGGTATGTTGTAATGCCCCAAATATTGAATTAGGGACTTTATTGAAAGGAATTAAGATTTGAGAATTTATTTGATTAATTTATATAAGATGAGAATGATTTGGGAATAATAGTTTAGAGCTAAATTATAGTAATGAAGGAATGAAGGGACATTTTAGTCAAATGGGATTTAGATGAATTTTAAATTAAATTTTTTGTATTAAAGTATAGAATGGGGAAAAAGAGGGAAAAACTTGGTCAACTCCATTTCTTTTTCTTCTTCTAGTGCTTAACTTTCCTCCATAACTCAAAGGTGATTTTTCAATTTATTATTTTACTCCTTGGTTTTTATTTGAGGTTTTGATGCATTGAGTATACTAGAAGCTTGTGGAAGGATAAAAGGGGATCAAACTAAGTTATGAAGAAAATATTAGAGATTGAACAAAATGGGTTTTTGAGAGAAATGTTGAAATAGGAATGTTTATGGATGTTTATTTGTAAATTTGACTTGTCAAATAGGTATATAAGAGATTATAAGCATTGGTCTAAATTAAAAACATAGTAGAAAAAGTGGTTTGATTCTTAGAATAGAATGTTCTTGAATGGTTTTAGATGTTCTAAGAGTAAATGAAGGAAAGTTAGTTAAATTGTTTATAGTTGAGTTTGGTAGCATAACAAGGGCTTTATATATGGAAATGTGGTGAAGTGTTCATAATTTTCGGGTGAAAATAGGTTGTTCTGGGCAAGGGGTATTGATACCCTATGAATGGGTACCGATACCCTAAGACCAATTTTGATGAACATCTTTAAGGGGTATAAATACCATCAGGCATGTATCGATACCTGTAAACATCGAATTTAATTTGGGTACTGATACGCCAATAGTGTATCGATACTTGTAAACAACGAATTTATTTTGGGTACCGATACCCCAGTAGTGTATCGATACCCTTCTGAAGGGAAGTATCGGTATCGTACTTAGGGGTATCGATACCTCTTGGGGGGAAATGTGAATTTTTTTCCTTAAGTAGCTTAAGTTATTATAAACAAATTATATGTTTAGGTTCTGATAATGATGTAAGAAGTTGAAAACAAATATTTTGATTAATTTTAAGTTATAAGTGTTAGGAAATATACTAACAATTGACATTGTGCATGTATTTAATGAATGTTGGAAAGATCAAAATCAAGCTCCCGAGTCGAGTAAGGCTAAAGGCAAGGGTCAAGTTATGGAGTAATCATCTTCCTAGTTTGAAAATTTCAGCAAGGCGAATCAGGTGTGTGCATTTAATTATGTGTGTATTTACTATAATAGTCATGATAGTATGATTTATAGATGAATGTATGTTAAATTTCCATATAGGGCACTTTGTGTGCTAAAATGGTAAGGAAATCATACTAAGTGTATGAATTTCCAGATAGGGCACTTTGTGTGCTAAAATTGTAAGGAAATCATACTAAATGTATGAATTTCCAGATAGGGCACTTTGTGTGCTAAAATGGTAAGGATGTCATACTAAGTGTATGATATTCCAGATAGGGCACTTTGTGTGCTAAAATGGTAAAGAAATCATACTAAGTGTATGAAATTCTAGATAGAGCACTTTGGGTGCTAAAATGGTAAGGAAATCATACTAAGTGTATGAAATTCCAGATATGGCACTTTGGGTGCTAAAATGGTAAAGAAATCATAATAGGTGTACGAATTTCCATATAGGGCACTTTATGTGCTAAAATGGTAAGAAAATCATATTGACTGTATGAAATTCCAATTAAATTTATAGAGTCTAGTAATGTTTGATAAATGAGGTTTCAGTGGTACACTATACAAACTTACTTAATGTACTTAAAGATTCATTGGAATAGGAATTATAATTTAATAACTTGTGTTTAGAATTTTTACATGAGATTAATCAGGCCTCACTATGTAATACTTAATGTGTCCTTATTTCATGTGTAGGTTAAGTATAGCTGAGTAAGGAGATTTATTGGACATCCAGTCAGAGTTTCCTCATCAGTAACCGTATGATACACCTTTCTACATTTGTTATATTTTAGTTGGCAAGTAATACAGTGTAGCAGAAATACTTTGATACGTATTTTGATTAAAAGGTTGTAAAATGATGAAGTGTTTAAACCTCTCTTTTGTTGTTTATTTAAGTTAAGATATGTTTTATTTTAAGTTAGTTAAATATTTTTATAAAAAAAAACAAAATTTTACGTGTTTTCGTATTAGGAACATTAATACTAGTAATGTGACATCTGTGCTTCGTATATGTATGGGTATACGGGAGATGGGTGTTACATTTATTGGTATTAGAGCTAAAAGTATAGCTTATTCTCGACCAAATCAAGTATAATTGTATATAAAAAGAGTTTACATGTCACTAAGATTGTCAAGGTTACTAATAGGGTATATAATGAATATAAAAGATGTATACCCTTACTAACATAATTATTATTTTATGAATGATATGATAGATGTTTGATTCTACAAACTCAAGAAGAGAGGCTGGGCAAGAGAGTAGAGACGAATCGGGTAGTGAGAGTTACGAAGAGAATAGCGAACATCCGATTTCATCCGACAATGCCAGTGCACCGGCACCTCAGGGCATGCTTGTTCCGGAATTTGGAACTTTTATGCAAGCTCTTGATATTATTCTAACATGATTTCAACCTGCTCCGCCTCCCCTTCTCCGCCAGTCCAACAAATGTTAATCCCAAAGGAGTTAAGAAGTTTGGGAGCTCCTGAGTTTAGGGGAGAAGAAAGTGGAGGGCAATGGAAACAGACTAATGGTTGAATGATGTGAAGGCAATATTGGAAAGGTTGCAGTGCTCTGATCATGAGAAAATGGGTGGAGCTGTTTCATTACTCAGAGGATCGGCTCAGGTATGGTGGACAAACACGACGATGTATACGTTGGCCGAGTAGGTGAACTGGTAGTTCTTCCAAGAGGAGTTCAAAAATAAGTATATTGGGGAGCAGTTCATGAGATCGATGTTAATGAGGTTTTGAGATTAAAACAAGGGGATAGAGCGGTGCATGAATACGAGGCCAGATATAATAAACTCAATCGTTATGCTATAGAAGTTATTCCAAATGATAAAGCTCACCGAGAGTAGTTCATTGAGGGTTTGAGGTTGAAGCTAAAGTAAATAATATTGGTATTAAATATGATTAGCGGCAGAAAAGAGTATGCAGACGGGAAAAAGAATCAGAACATCTTCATCTATACAATATGCAAAAAGGGCAAGGGCTCAGGGTCTCAATTCACCATTATAACTGATTATTCTGCAGCTTCACGGAAAACTAAATAGTCTTAGTCATATGCTACTAGTTCGGGTAGGGCTCATGGAGATAAACCTCGATGTCATACATGTGACAAGTTACACGGAGGAGTATGTAGGTTGATTTCCAGAGCTTGTTTCAATTGTGGTGAAGAGGGTAACTTTGCTTGAAATTGCCCGAAGAAATATGGTGACATATCAGTATAATCTGAGAGTTCAGTAGCAGTACCTAATAGAAGCAGAGGGAGAGGAAGATCTGGTGACCAATCTTAGGCTAGTCAAAGACAAGAGACTCGAGGAGTAGCTCGAGTATATAATATTAAGATTAATAATGATCGGAATGATCCGGAAGATCCCAGTTCTTCATATTCTTACATTAGTACTACACTGATTAGAGCTAGAGGAATTCCTTTAGAACCAATTGCTAGTGAAATGATAGATATAAATCATATGGGTCAAAGTGCAAGGGTAACTAAGGTGTGTAGAAAATGTCCAATTAAGATTCAAGGGGTAGTATTCTTGGCCAATTTGATGGAGTTGCCCTTTGATGAGTTCGAAATCATCTTGGGCATGGATTAGTTGTCTCCACATCATGGATGGGTAGATTGTCTTCAGAAGTGATTATTCTTAAAGGATACGGAAGGCTCTGAAATTGTGATGATAGGGGAGAAGTCGTAGTCCATGTCAAATGTGATATCAGCTATGACCATAAAGAAAATGATGTCAAAAGGATGCGTTGCTTTTCTTGCTAGTGTGATAAACACTCGATTATCGGGTGTGTGACTACATGATATTCCCACAATTAGGGATTTTCTAGAAGTTTTTCCTGATGAGTTACCGGGTTTGCTTCTGGATCGTGAAGTTGATATTAGAATAGATGTTTATCCGGGTACTGAACCTGTTTCTATAGCTTCGTATCGGATGTCTCCAACGGAGTTAAGGGAACTAAAGGCTCAGTTGCAAGAATTACTTGAGAAAGGATTTATCCAACCTAGTGTCTCTCCGTGGGAAGCTCCTGTATTATTTGTGAAAAATAAAGACGGGTTTATGTGGTTATGTATTGACTATCATCAACTAAATAAGGTAACAATAAAGAACAAGTATCCTATTCCGAGGATTGATGATCTATTTGACCAATTAAAAGGCGCAATAATGTTCTCTAAGATAGATTTGAGGCCAGGGTACCATCAGTTAAGGATCAAAAAGGGGGATATTTCCAAGACGACGTTTTGAACCTTGTAGAGACATTACGAATTTGTAGTAATGTCGTTTGGATTAACAGATTCTCCTGCTGCATTTATAGATTTGATGAACAGATTTTTTCAACCATACTTGGATCAGTTTTTGGTAGTGTTTATAGATGATATCCTTGTTTATTCTAAGTCAAAGGAGGATCATGATGCTTATCTTCGAGTGGTCGTTCAGATACTTCGTGATAAGAAGTTATATGCTAAACTATCCAAATGCGAATTTTGGTTATCTGAGATTTTCTTTCTTAGTCATATAGTGTCGGCATAAGGATTTGAGTGGTCCCTAAGAAGATTCAAGCTATAGTAGATTGGCATTCTCCCAAGAATATTACGGAGGTTCAGAGTTTCTTAGGGCTTACGAGTTATTACAAACAATTTGTATAGAATTTTTCAATGTTATCTCTGCCAGTAACTAGTCTTTTGCAAAAGGATGTGCCATTTGTTTGTACTAAGAAGTGCCAAGAAAGCTTTGAGAGGTTAAACAGAATCATAACTGAGGCTCCAGTGCTTGTACAACCTAAGTCGGGTAAAGAATATGTCGTTTATAGTGATGCCGCCCATAATGGATTGGGTTGTGTGCTGATACAAGAAGGGAAGGTTTTAAAGACTCACGAGAAAAATTACCCGACACATGATTTAGAATTAGCTGTAGTGGTGTTTGCTTTAAAAATATGGCGCCATTATTTGTACGAGGAGAGTTACCGTATTTACACAGATCATAAAACTCTAAAATTGTTGCTGACTCAAAAAGAGCTGAATTTAAGGCAGAGAAGATGGATAGAGCTTTTGAAAGATTAAGATTTGATTATCGACTACCATCCAGGAAAAGCTAAAGTAGTAGCGGATGCACTCAGTCACAAAACTTTTGCAGCTTTGAGGGCTTTGGACGCATGTATGTCTGTGGATGGAGATGGTGTTGTGATTGTCGAAATAAAATTAAAACCGATGATGTTGGACCGAGTAAAAGAACTGCAAAGGAGAGATAAAAAGTGTTTGATGATTTAGGTGTTGAATGAAAAAGAAGAGAACAAAGATTTTGAAAGAAAATATGATGGATGTCTATATTACCGGGGAAATATTTATATTCCTGATGATGAGGATCAGAGGAGATATATTCTCTATGAAGCTCATTATAGCCCTTTGACTATGCACCAGGCGGGAATAAGATGTATCAGGATTTGAAAAGTCGTTACTGGTAGCCTGGCATGAAAAGAGCTATTACAGAGTTTGTTGCCAAATGTTTGACATGTCAGCAAGTGCAAGCTGAACATCAGGTGCCATCCGGGTTACTTCAACCTATATCTATTCTTGAGTGGAAGTGGGAGCGGGTCACGATGGATTTTGTTTCAGGGCTACCATTTACACTGGGTAAAAAGAATTCGATCTGGGTGATTGTTGACAGATTAACCAAATCGGCTCATGTCATTCCCTTTCGAGTGGATTGCCCAATGAATAAGTATGCTGAGCTGTATATAAAAGAGATAGTTAGACTGGATGGAGTTCCAATTTCGATAGTGTCCAATCGAAACCCCAGGTTTACTTTAAGATTTTGGATGTCAGTGCATGATGCATTGGGTACTCGATTAAATTTTAGTATAGCTTTTCATCCTTAAACAAATGGGAAATCAGAGAGATCTATTCAAATATTGGAGGACATGCTTAGGGCTTGTGTAATTGAATTTGAGGGATCTTAGGAAAGATATCTGCCTTTAGCATAATTTACGTATAATAATAGTTATCAATCCAGTATTAAGATGGCCACGTATAAAGCTCTATATAGAAGAAAATGCAGAACACCATAAAATTGGTTTGAATTGAAAGATCGGGAACTAGTAGGTCCAGATTTGATGACAGATATGGAAGATAAAGTAAAGATTATATAGAGTAATTTAAAGATAGCCTCAAATTGACAGAAGTCTTATGTGAATTTAAGAAGAAAACAAACAAAATATTAGGAGGGAGATAAAGTATTTTTAAAAGTATCACCTTGGAAGAAGGTATTACGATTTCGGCGGAAATGAAAGCTTAGTTTTAGATTGATTGAACAGTATGAGATATTGAAAAGAATTGGACCTGTGGCTTATCAATTAGTTCTGCCTCCGGATATGGACAACATCCACAATATTTTCCATGTGTTGATGCTTAGGAGGTACAAATTAGATCCCTCCCATGTCTTCACCCCTGAAGAAATAGAAATCCGACCAGATTTGACATATAAAGAAGAACTGGTGTAGATTTTGGTGAAAGAAACTAAGGAATTGCGTAATAAAAGGATTTCGTTAGTCAAAGTTCTTTGGCAGAACCATAAGACGAAAGAGGCTACCTGGGAGAGAGAGGAGGATATGAAAAAACAGTTCCCACATCTCTTTGCTTTAGGTATTTCTTTAAAATTTGGCGATAAATTTTATTATGAGGAAGAATTGTAATAATCCAAATATTGAATTAGAGACTTTATTGAAAGGAATTAAGATTTGAGAATTTATATAAGATGAGAATTATTTGGAACAATGAATGAATAAAGGGACATTTTTGTCAAATGGGATTTAGATGAATTTTAAATTCAATTTTTTTGTATTAAAGTATAGAGTGGGGAAAAAGGGAGAAAAACTTGGTCAACTCAATTTCTTCTTCTTCTTCCCGTGTTTAACTTTCCTCCATAACTCAAAGGTGAGTTTACAATTTATTAGTTTACTCCTTGGTTTTTATTTGGGGATTTGATGCATTGAGTATACTAGAAGCATATGGAAGGATAAAAGGGGATCAAAACTAAGTTATGAAGGAAATATTAAAGACTGAACAAAATGGGTTTTTGAGAGATTTGTTGAAATATGAATGTTTATGGGTGTTTATTTGTAAATTTAACTTGTCAAATAGGTATATAACAAATTAGAAGCCTTGGTCTTGATTAAAAACATAGTCGAAAAAGTGGTTTGATTCTTAGAATATAATGTTCTTGAATGGTTTTAGATGTTCTAAGAGATTAAATGAAGGAAAGTTAGTTAAATTTTTTATAGTTGAGTTTGGTAGCATAACAACGGATTTATATATGAAAATTTGGTGAAGTGTTGATAATTTTAAAAGCAGACTATTCTGGGCAAAGGGTATCAATACCCTATGAATGGGTACCGATACACTAAGACCAATTTTGATAAACATCTTCAAGGGGTATCGATACCATCAGGCATGTATTGATACCTGTAAACATCAAATTTTATTTGGGTACCGATACCCCAGTAGTGTATCGATACCTGTAAACATCGAATTTAATTTGGGTACCGATACCCCAGTAGTGTATCGATACCCTTCTAAAGGGAAGTATCGGTACAATACTTAGGGGTACCGATACCTCTTAGGGGAAAATGTGAATTTTGTTCCTTAAGTAGCTTATGTTATTAGAAACAAATTATATGTTTAGGTTCTGATAATGACGTAGGAAGTTGAAAATAAATATTTTAATTAATGTTAAGTTATAAGTGTTAGGAAATATACTAACAATTGATATTTCGCATGTATTTAATGAATGTTGGATAGATCAAAATCAATCTCCCGAGTAGAGTAAAGCTAAAGGCAAGGGTCAAGTTCCGGAGTAATCATTTTCCTAGTTTGAATATTTCAGCAAGATGAATCAGGTGAGTGCATTTAATTATGTACGTATTTACTATAATAGTCATGATATTATGATTTATAGATAAATGTATGGTAAATTTCCAGATAGGGCACTTTGTGTGCTAAAATGGCAAGGAAATCATACTAAGTGTATGAATTTCCAGATAGGGCACTTTGTGTGCTAAAATGGTAAGGAAGTCATACTAAGTGTATGATATTCCAAATAGGGCACTTTGTGTGCTAAAATAGTAAGGAAATAATACTACGTGTATGAAATTCCAGATAGGGCACTTTGGGTGCTAAAATGGTAAGGAAAACATACTAAGTGTATTAAATTCCAAATAGGGCACTTTGGGTGCTAAAATGGTAAGGAAATCATACTAGGTGTATAAATTTCCAGATAGGGCACTTTGTGTGCTAAAATGGTAAGAAAATAATATTACTTTGTATGAAATTCCAATTGAATTTATAGAGTCTAGTAATGTTTGATAAATAAGGTTAAAAGCATCAGTGGTACAATATACAGACTTAACTACCGTATTTAAAGATTCATTGGAATGGGAAGTATAATATAATAACTTGTGTTTAGAATTTTTACTTGCAATTAATCAGGCCTCACTATGTAATACTTAATGTGTGCTTATTTCATGTGTAGGTTAAGTATAGTTGAGTAAGGAGATCTTTTGGACATCCAGTCAGAGTCGCCTCATCAGTAACCGCATGACACACTTGTGTACATTTTGTTATATTTTAGTTGGCATGTAATAGGGTGTAGCAGAAACACTTTGATAAGTATTTTGAGTAAAAGGTTGTAAAATGATGAAGTGTTTAAACCTCTCTTTTGTTGTTTATTTAAGTTAAGATATGTTTTGTTTTAAGTAAGTTAAATATTTTTTATAAAAAATAGAAACAAAATTTTACGTGTTTTCGTATTAGGAACATTAATATTAGTAATGTGACATATTTGCTTCGTATACGTATGGGTATATGGGAGATGGGTGTTACATGTACAATACTTTAATAACTAGTATTGATATTTCAAAAATCTTCAAATATAAAATATATATATATGTGTATCGATACAAAGATGTATGTATGTATGTATGTATGTATATAAAATCTCGACCAATCAAGCAACAATGCTTCGGAGATCAAATGTCTTGACATATTTGGATCAATCAACCAACATGAAACGCGAGGGAAATCCCAACCATCATAATTTTGAGTAACAAGCAGGATGATTAGAGATGTGAATAATGCATTCAGGATAGTATCCATTTCATCCAACTCATGAAGATAGGATAATCGTAAACTGAAACCGTCTAAGAGAAACATAGTTGATGTAGAAGTAATTGCATACTTAAAATCTCAAAGATGATCCATTTGGTTCTCAAACATTTAAAGCATCAGAAGCATGTCGGACTTATGATTTGGGTGCTACACGGGATATGCAACGAAATGCAACAAAAAAATTTCGAGAATTGAACACTCTTATTTTAATAATAATCTTAAATAATTGAATATACACACATAAATCAGAAGTACCGGTACTTGGAATTTCAAAACCTCTTATTCTAAATTAATTGGTAAATTAACAATGTAAATGGATAAAAGTGTTCTGATATAATGAAAATAGCCATAAATGTCAAGTTGTGACGCTTTTCATGTACGCCTATTATCATTACACTGGTAGAATTTTACCATTTACATTGTTAATTTAACTAAGTATCGATACTTTATACATGTGTATCCTTCAATATTATTACAAATTATAGCCTTCAATTCTCTATATTTTTAGTTGCCCTTTGATTCATTTCCTGTATGACACCCAGATCATATGTCCAAAACGTTTCTGATGCTTTAACTATTTGAGAACCAAATACATCACCATTGATATTTTAAATCTTCATCTACTTCTACATCATGTATGTTTTGATTTGATGGTTTCGGTTTAAGGTTATCCTATCTCAATGAGCTGGCTGAAATAGAGAATATCTGAAATGCATTCTTCACATATCCAATCTCACAGATTGTTCCTCTAAATTTTGAAGGTCGAGATTTCCCACGCGTTTTATGTTGGATAAAAAAACAATGGAAATTTGGATTAATCAATGTAAACATGAAAATTTTCTAAGTTAATAAGTATTGAAAAGGTTGTTGTTACCTTACAAATGACATTTGATGTTACCTCTTGATGAAATGAGTAAGTTGTTGTTTGAAGGGAACAAAGGATTCATATTTATAGTGAAGGCGAAATTGAAATTCAAACTTAAATTAAAATTGAAATTGAAATTCAAACTCAAATTAAAATTGAAAATGAAATTCAGTCTGAAATTGAAAATGAAAAATGTATAAATGATTCCTATTGTTCAAGTAATATGCGTTATCTGCCAAAAAGTCGGGAAAGACAATATTGATTCAGTTCAAAGCTGAGTTGATGAAGTTGTCACATGGAAATAATACAGTGACATAGAAGACAAGAGAAGATAGTTTGATTGTTTTCTTTACACTGTCCCAGCAGAATGGAATATTTACTGTGTAAGTCACACGTTCTACTTTGGATTATTAAAATACACAGTTTTTGTTTTATATGTTTGTGTACATTTAAATTTAAAATAGTGCATCATGTGTATCGAATGAAAATATACACACAATATAAGTAAACCAAAATACATATAAAATAATTTTATACATAACAATGTTCAAATAGTCTACCCACAATGAAATTAATCCGAAGACAAAGGGTTATTTTTTACAAAGTCCGGAACATTAGGCGCCTTCCACAAATTTTCCAAAAACTCGCATATATTTCTGCCTTTTACTGAGGAAATATATAAATAATTGTAATTATCAAAGTAATCAGGTGTAATTTTACTAAAACTAAACCAATTTCGTATAAGCATGAATAAATTTGTGTCATACCTAAAGCATTGTCCTCCGAATATGAAGCGTCAAAGGGATGTGGACATATGTAATTATATTGCTATATAAATACATAAATTATTAATCAACCAATGTATGAACACCTGTTTAACAGGAAAAACATACGGCAAGCATGTAACTTACAGGATTATAAATCATTTTGTCTTCTGAATTATCGACCAACAATGTATTTAGAGTGTTAAATTGAGGAAACACATTCCAAACATCATGGAGATCTTTACAGTAGGTAACACTAATTTTTTTTTTCACTTTCCTTAATCATGTTTATATAGACAGTCAAACATAAATATCTAGGAATCATAAACAAATAGAAGTAAGAAAAGTTTAATGACATTCATCTTACCCAAATGAATATAAACTGGTCACAAAACAAAGGTAGTTTCTGAAGTACACGATTAATGTTATGCCTGAGATTGTTAACAATTTTGAAGATTTACATCTAATTATAGATTATCCATTTTTTCTATAGTAATTCAATTGCTTGACAGTGCTTACCTCATCTTGGAAAACCAAATGGCAATAACAAAATTTCTAAACAAAAATGCATAAATTCATATATTACTGGTCTTATTATAACATCTACAACATGAAAAAATAACTTTAAAGTTGTACTCTAATAGGTTAAAATATTGGACACAAATGAACAAAATTAAAATCTTTTGGATTTCTTGATAAGTAGGCAATGACTCCATTGACATAAAAAATGACAAGTTTTCTTGCCGACAGTGTTGCAGACACGATATACTTGTTTGGATCTTCATCATCATCATCATCTTTAATGTCATCATCTTCATTCAGCACTTGGTTGTCCACCACTGTTATAAGAAAATCAAATACATTTTACAACATTTTAATGTTTAGATCATAAATAATGAATTACCTAACCCGTTTGATCTCATTGATAGAATTCTTTACGCAAGCTGGAGACTTCATCGCGAAATAATGAAATATTAGCTAGCATTTCCCCTAGTTGGTCATTGATGTGGCTCACATGAGAATCAAAATGGTCCAGGAAATTGACCATGTATTTCATCATTGTCTTCATTGTAATATCATCTCCAACTGTAGCATCTTATATCGTTGTGACTTCCATCGGTTGGTGGTCTTCCTGGCCAATGGGTCCAATCAATCTGGAATAGACATATTCAGTCCAATTCAATTCACCTTGCAAGCCTTCATCGTAAATCAACTTCATATTGTCCTTGCTCGGGGATGTATCACCCGTTGGACAAAGAAAGATTCCGACAAGGTACAATAGAACTCTGACCTTCAGGTTATCCCCTTGTATGCTCCGCTTTTAATTTCGTCTTCAAGTTCATAATATGTCACCTTGTACATTAAGTCATATTTCATCACAAGTTTTTTCCAGTTCTTCATCTTAATGACTTCTTCAACACTTTTGCCTTTATCTTCTACCCCCAAGACAGCTACAACAAATGGGACCCCCAGAGGAAATGAATAATCACTATATTTAACTCTACATTGTTCTACATCGAATTGCTCCACCAAGGATCGACACAATTCCCTCCGAACTGGTCAATCCCTTACTCCGATCAAATATCCAAACCCATTTCTTCTAGCACATGAACTTTATTCTTCTTCTTCAGGTGTTCAATTATGGAGTTTAAGAATTTTCTTTACAAAGTCAGGATTTTAACAATTAAATCTATAATTTATCGGGTTAGGTACGAATTCTAAGGGTACTTTCTCATTCAGAGTCAACTTGGACTATTTTTACCTTTCAAGGGTATTTTCGTAATACCTTAACCAGGTAACTTCGGTATTAAAACACTTAACAGGGATAAATAAAATTAAGAGATCCTAGGTTTAGTTGTTTTTCCAAATAATCTCTAAACTTAAATTTATTCCTTAACAACTTCTAATTCCTTGAACAAACCATCATAATTTCATTTAGTTAGTGACTTTTTACCACATTTGGATCAAATGTAAGAATTACCTAACTATACAGATAAGACAAAAAATTATCTTATTCATGCTTTACCAATATCAACATGTTTCATAAAGCTTAAAGAGGTAGTATTGTATTACCTCATTTTCTGTGCCATACTGATTCAACATTTAAATTCCATTTGAACGCCCTCGATCTTTAATTCAACCTCCAATAATTCCTCAAATACATAACAATAGAAATTCCATAAAAAAACATAGCTTAATTTTGAAAAACGGATCGAATTGGGTGATAAATCAGTGAAAAACAGCTTATCAGGTTTGAATTTGGCAAAAAAGACCTCAAAAAACGGACTCAGGACATATAAAAAGTCAGGATAGGTGTACCCGAAAAAAGTCAACGGTCAGTCAATGGCAGTCAACGGTGGTCAACGGTAGTCAACGGCGGTCAACGATCAACGGTCTGATCAACGGTCAATGGGTCGGGTAGTCATGTTGGGCAGTCGGGTCGGCTTGGGTCGGGTCGGGTCAATGGTTCAAGCGTAGGGGCGGCGTATGGGGGTGCTTGCGGTGTCCTACGGGCTTCGAAAAATTCCATAAAAATTCCAAAAATTATTTTAAGGGATTTTGAGACACTTACCAAGCTCGATTCACAATTTTGAAAGGCGGAGAGCTCGATTATGGAACATCAAAAACTTAAATTTCCTTACCCCTTTTAGCGTCGGTGACGACAGAGACAAGAAGAACACCGGTGGACTCGAAACGATACAAGGAACACGATGGTGCAGGAGGTATCAAAAACGGGTGGCCGAATCGACATGAATCGATGGAAAACCAATAGCGATCGAGTTAAAACCGATGATACTTCTGGTTGATATTTACAGCGAACGACGTCGATTCACGATGAGAGATTTGTGGGGTTTTGTTCATTGGTCGACAACGAACACGATGGTGGTTTCGGATAGATGAACGGTGGCCAGACGGTGGAGAAATCGGAGCTCAAAGTAGTTGACCAGGGGAGAGGAAATGAGAAATATTCTGGTAAATCAGACGGGGGAGAGGGTTTATAATTATCACCTAAAGAAAAATGGGTAAATTATAATTTTTGTCCCCGAATTCCTACACTTCCTAAAATGGTCTGCCAACTTTGCGATTTTACATTTTAATCCTCAATTTCATCCAAAATATCACTTAAATTCAATACTTTATAACTTCTAAAATTTAGTCCCTAAATTAGGGTGTTACAATTCTCCCCTGTTTAAAAGAATTTCGTCCTCAAAATTTATGCATGTCATAGAATTGCATAAATGAAAATTCCATCATTTCTTTTATACTTCAAGTAACTTTTACAGAAGTACGGATCCTCCACTAATCCTTAACCAGTTGAGTATACATTCTTATCAGAACTCTCTCTCATTCCAATAAAAGAATCAGAACGAAAAATATCCTTGTGAAATCAATTCAACCTTGGTTATGAGAATAGGCTCATAGAGTAGTAGCGTATCCCAATTTCATTTTTGGAGTCAGGTCAGAATTTATCGATTGAGTAACTCCCACATTACTCATTAGGTACTTTACAGAATTTAGATAAATTTTACTGGTATTCCTTTATGCAAAGGTAGAGCCTTAACGAATAAAAACTTAGGTTAGATCGTTATAGATAGGGACTCAACCTTGGAGTTCCAGCTCAGAGAAGTACGATTGTAGTCTAGGGGCATGTACTGATCAGACATCTTTTAAAATTCAACTGGCTGGTCTATCTTGAAAACTTGACTCAACTTAAGCTCTCAAACCACTAAATGTAACCCCTTAAGATCGATGTGGGTTACCCGATCTGATCTGGGGTGTCACATTAGGGCCACCGGAGCGACCCACTATAAAAATCTTAGAAATATTTAAAACATTTTATTAAAACATATAAACTCATAAAATTATTTATAAATACAAAAGTAAACTTTAGCAATATTTGAAAATAAAATAGATTTTCAGACTCGTATATAAAACAAAATACAATATAAATGCCCCCTAATCACACGTATCATACTCTGCAAACAATGCCGGAAGAACTCCTTTACTGATGTCGATAGATGCACTGATACAATTCTTTTAACCTGAAATATGAATAATAGAGTGAACTTTGGAAAACCCAATAATACATAACTACCAGATTATGTTGAAGAATGTGTAGATACAGATAAGCATATATTTCCTTATTGATTCAAACATCTACAGATTTTTAGGCTGAGCTGAGGTCCCACTGATATCTCAGGTAGTAACAGATAGTAAGTTTTTAGTTTAAAGGAAATTATTTCTGATGACTGGGTTCAAGAGATCAGAATAGGTTATCTAGTGTGTTCCCATGAAACAAGTAAAAAGATACAGAACTTTTAAAACATTTTTACTTTTTTAAAACATGAGCACTACCCCATCCTTTCACTATCTGTTTGTATAGGTTCCCCATAACCATATAACCCGCACAATCAGTAAGGCCTTGAGCACAAAGTCGACGAACCTGTAGATATACTTCCTCCAATAATAACCCCCTAAATAAAACAATTTTCCATAAGAAAATGGAGATATCATAAATAAAAATAAAATTCAAATCAGATTTTAGAACATAATCCAGGTTAGAAATCAGAACAAAATTCAGATTAGGTATTAGATAAAATATTCATGTGATTAGAGAACACACTATAGTTTTCAGATATTATTCAGAGATACCGGATAATCTTATTGGGCTGAGAAACACAAATCTTCAGTTTACCGATAGAATGTCAGAAGTTAGAATCACTATTTAAAGAGTTTATTAACTAACGGAATCATCAGTTATTCAGACTATAATTTATTAGGATCATATCTTATTCAAACATTTTTCGGAAGCTCAACGTAATCATAAGGGTATTCAGAATATTTTATATCTGAGTTACTTGTGTTTTCAGATATGACCAGAGTGATTTGAACTGATAAGGGAGAACGAAGATTCAGGAACTTTACAATCTATGTTGATTGATCGGATTATCGAACAACTAGAAAAGAACAGCTCCTAGGCTAATTCTTGTTGACTGGTTAATTCATAATCCTTGATGGGTATTTACTCTTTAATATAAAAAATTATTGTCCATAGATCATTTTAGGAATCATCGATGAATAGATCTTCCAATGGTCTTTATTTCATTTACACACTTCAACGATACTAGGAAATGCTAACGTACTTTATTTTTGGTTCATAACCCCTAGTAATGGTATATTATGTAAACTCATCAGAGTTTACTGACTTATCCAAATCACTTACTTAATTCTCAGTCATTGAGGTTACTTAGCTCATTTAGTAGTCAAGTCTATTCCAGTAACTTCGGGGTTTTCTAGAGTAATTTAGACGTTTTTGAATTTCGGATACATATTATGCTTCCGTTCAGTTCAATTTGGTCTTCGTGGTTAATTTGTCTAACAAATATCCACTTCTTAGTACTGAATATGATCTAGAGTTTAGCTGAGCTGAGTACTTCCAAAATTATCATCGAACCAAACTTGAGAAGGCGAACACACATTCAAGTGATATATATGATGTTCAGGTACTAACATATCATTAGGGCTGATCAGCTCACTTAAGTTGTGTTCCATACTTTTAAGGGTAGTAAAACACCTATGTTTATTTGGATTCCTTAATTAATCCCAGACATTTACTTAGTCTAGGCCATAAGGGTATTTTGGTTATTTTGGTGCTTAATGTTATTTTAGTCATTTTAAAGCTTAAGGATATACAATTATTCCTAGGCTTGGTGATATTCTTGGGTCATTTCCATTCTAAGAGTATTTTAGTTATTTTACAGATTCAGGGTATTTAAATATTTTCCTCTCGTCTGATCTTATTATTTAATTTAAACGTATCATCTATTACAGTCTTTTTGAACAATTCTTATAAAGAAGCACCCTTAATAATTTATTCTTCAAGATTATACTCTTAACACGGAGATTTTCAGGTCAACTGCCTTCTCAGATGTTACAAACAGGTTATTAGGAATTTTATGTACAAATATAGGATTTTAATAATTAAATCTATAATTTATCGAGTTAGGTACAAAATCTCAGGGTACTTTCTCACTCAAAATCAACTTGGACTATTTTACCTCTCAAGGGCATTTTAATAATTCCTTAACCAGGTAACTTCGGTATTAAAACTCGTAACATGGATAAATAAAATTAAGAGATCCTAGGTTTAGTTATTTTTCCAAATAATCTCTAAACTTAAAGTTATTCCTTAACAACTTCTAATTCCTTGTACGAACAATCATAATTTCATTCAGTTAGTGTCTTTTTACCGTATTTGGATCAAATGTAAGAATTACCTAACTATACAGATAAGACCAAAAATTATCTTATTCATGCATTTACCAATATGAACATGTTTTATAAAGCATTAAACGGTAGTACTCATTTTTCGTGCCATATTGATCGACCATTTAAATTCCATTTGAATGCCCTTGATCTTTAATTCAACTTCCAATAATTCCTTAAGTACATAACAATCAAAATTTCATCAAAAACGGAGGTTAATTTCGAAAAACGGATTGAATCGAGTGATAAATCAGTAAAAACAACTTATCGGGTTTTACTTTGGCAAAACGGACTTAGAACGTCGAAAAACATCAGGATAGGTATACCGAGAAAAATTCAATGGTCGGTCAACGGTCGATCAATGACGGTCAACGACGATCAATGGTTAACGGGTCGGACATTCTGGTCAGACCGGGTCGGGTCGGGTCAACGGGTCAAAACTGTACACCACGCGCAGGGGCGGTGCATAGAGACGCGTGCGGTGGCCTACGGGCTTCGAATAATTCCACAAAATTCCAAAACTTGTTTTAAGGGTTTTTGAGACACTTATCAAGCTCGGTTCACAATTTTGAACGGTCGAGAGCTCGATTTCGAAACATCATAAACTTAAATTTTCTCACCCCTTCACGAGCCGGCGACGAAGGAGACAAGAAGAACACCGGTGGACTCGGAACGATACAAGGAACACGATGGTGCAGGAGTTGTCGAAAACGGATGGTCGGATCGACCTGAATCGATGGAAAACCAATAGTGATCGAGTTAAAACCGACGATACTTCCGGTTTAGATTTACAGCGAACGATGCTGATTCACAACGAGATGTTTGAGGGGTTTTGTTCATCGGTCAACAACGAACACGGTGGTGGTTTCGGATCGATGAACGGTGGCCAGACGGTGGGGAAATCAGAGCTCAAAGTAGTTGACCGGGGGAGAGCAAATGAGAAACATTCTGGGAAAACAGACGGGGGAGGGGTTTATAATTCTCACCTAAAGAAAAATGGGTAAATTATGAGTTTGGTCCCTGAATTCTTACACTTCCTAAAATGGTCTACCAACTTTGTATTTTACATTTTAATCCTTAATTTCTTATAAAATATCACTTAAATTCAATACTTTATAATTTCTAAAATTTAGCCCCTAAATTGGGGTATTACAACAAGGGGAGAGAATATTCTCTCAGCCACGTATTCATGTCAACAATGCAAGCAATGAAAGGGGGAGAAAAAAATAACAGATATATTAACATCAGCAACCCGAGAAAGGGGCTAGTAACCATTAGAAATCATCAGCAACCAAAGAGAAAATGAATCACACAGAGCAACCAAAAAAAATAATCCCCAAAAACCGGTATCAAAAAGAGAGAAAAAAGGTTTCTTTTTATCTTTTATGAGCAAAGTGAATATCGAAAGAGAGAGAAAATAGAAACTTACCTTCTCTGTTTGAAGAGGAGCGGTGTCGTCGTCCCCTAAAGTCTTAAACCCATTAAGTTGTCAAGGTTAAGCATCACCTCACTTAAACATCATTTGGCAGTTATGGGTTGTGGGTCTGGTAGTATAAGGTTAGGTTTTGGATTTAGGGTTTTCATTCGAATTTTAGAGGGATTCCTTGGTTTGGGTTGAGCTTTAGAATCCCTAGGTTCGTCATCGGAGCCTCGAGGTATAAAGTAGACATTGGCGATGGCAAGAAAGTGTTTAAGGCTCTCTGTTGAGCCAGACGAAGGAAAGGCAGAGAGAACGGCGAGGGTTTCTTTTAGAGGAGAGGTTGAAAATCAATTAGGGTAAAAAATTTACCCAAAAATATTACATATATGTTGATGTCTGAACAGCGTGGTTTGAGTGTTAACTCAAAACGACATCATTTCGTTATTTAGGATTATCTATTTTGCGCGTGGTTTATTAGATGTTAAGGACTTTCTAGTTTTCAATTTGATTCATTTTCATCCTCGATGTGAAATTGTGACGTATATGATTTTTTCCCCAAATTGTACCCACATTTAATTTTAGTCTTGAATGTTAATGTATTTAATTTATGTTGTTTAAGACATTAGAATTCTAGATTTTTGTATGTTATTTTTTAGTCCCACGTATGTTTTGGTTTGTTCTAGTTTTAGTCGTTTATAATAATAGAAATTTCATTTCAGTTTTTAGTATTTAACGTGTTATAATATTACCATGTCTACCATAATTATATTGTCATTTGTAGTTAAGATAGTAACATTTTATATAATATTATTTAGTCCTCATTTTAATAAGTAATTATTTTCTGAAATTTTTATTTTAAAATGTTATTTTTTTGTTTTTATTTAAGTTTTATTTGTGCATTACATATTAATATATAATTTATAGTTATGAAAAATATGTATATTATTTTTACTAAAATGACACATCAAATGATAATTTCATATATATATTATTTGATAATTAGAAAATAATCATTTTTTTTATTAATCTTTGCATGTTATCCTCTCGTGTATAACTCGACGTACAATTACATAATTGAATTAAGGGTAATACTACTTTAATTTAAAATTGTTTTGAGAGACTTGTCTTAACTTATTATACCGCTTTCAATGGTTTTAAATTCAAAATGTATCCCAATAGTAAAACCTAATGAAAAATGATTTCTCATTTAAAATTTGGGAACGAAAGAAAAAGAAATGTTGTTTATTTAAAATTTTCGAGAAAAGATTGTTAGAACTTATTTAAGATTTGATCTCGATATTTTTAAATAATCGAATATCCTTTTTCTTTTTAAAAAGGCTTGGCAATTTTTAATATAATTTATTTTGGTGCACTTGAATATTATAATGGAATTATAATATTTTTTATTTCGATTGGAGTAAGAATTGATTGCCTCAAATGGTGATGGGTTTGTTTCTTCTCGATAGGAAAGAATTAAATATTCTTATATTTCATTTTAAAATTCACATTTTGGTTGTTTATAGGATCATAGATTAAATTAAATTCGAATTTGTAAAGTTCATTCCAAATACATTGATTAATCGACTAGGTACCGATTTAGGGCATTGTGGGGGTGCTAATCCTTCTCTACACGTAACCTACTCCCGAACTCAATTTTCTGGTACGCATACTATAAATTTTTCGTTTTAATTAAAATTAATTTTTATTTAAAATGACAAAATTTTTTGGTGCCTAATCACACCCTAATCAAAGATTGTGGCGACTCCTCAAACCGTATTTTATTTTATTTAAAGGGGATCCCAAATTTTTTGAAACGAGAGATTTTTTTAAATCACATTTACTTTTTAATTAAAAATTAATCAAAAATATAAATTAGAAATGGTGTTTTGTTTTTAAAAATCTCACTTAAGAAAAACAAATCGTTTCGACAGCTTGGCGACTCCGCTAGGGTCTTTTTTTAGAGAGTCAGGCGAAAAGTCAATTAATTAATTGTCCTTGCAATTGAAAGTTATAAATTCGTTTTAATTTGGTCTTTGATCCCTTGTTTGGTTTTAATATTTTTTGTTTATAATTTAATTAACCACTAAATAGTTGCACTGACTTGTTTGTTGATGTTTTCAGATTAATTGTGTTTGATTTTTGTGTTTGTCTGATTTTTTCCTCACACGCTGCATAGTAGCATTATCATAACATAAGCTAAAACCCTGCTCTGTTTGATCTAAGTAGGAGTGAGAAAATACTCCCTCGTGTGGTTTTCACCTCCGCATGGGATAGTGAATCACTCCTCGAACTCACGCCTTATGGTCCTTGTGATGGTATTCACCTCCGTATGGACATAAGGAGGTGTGTTCCCTCGAATTAAACTCGATCCCCAAAAGCCTATGATGGATCATGATTGACGGTCCGATAGCCCAATGGAGAATCGGTAAGGACAATTTGAGAACCTATTACTCTAGAGCCAAGCCCAGCATATAGTGAACCTAGAACCTGAACCTAGATAGAGCCAAACCCGAACCTTAAGAGTCATGTGAGGAATGTACACAAGGAAAAGCTTTTTGAGTCATTTAATTATTCTTTTTCGAATAAATATATGTGAACTAGATAGCATTAGGTTAGGTTTTTCATGTCCAAATAAAGCATGGGGGTAGATATCATGTTTGGGTAGGATCTAATAAAGCATGATTGGGTAGCCAGCATGTGAGGGTAGGATTTACTAACAAATTGTTATCCCTAATTAATTTCTTTATGTTTACTAACTGATTTTCTTTTATCTTTTCTTTTATTTCATTTTTGCATTGCACCATCAATTACATGGTGTTGATTCATGATTTATGTCCATATAGAAGGCTAGTAATATGGAACGAAAGGTTCAAAAAGAGGTTGAAGACAATGCAGATGTTCTTATATTGTTTAAACAGTCCCAGCTGACCAATGGAGATAGTCTGATGCCAGGAAACGTGTCAGAGTTGTTTGGTTACACCTATATCAATGAACATCAGAACGATCTGAACAAGCTATAAGAAATTTGGGGAAGATGGGAAGTAGTCAATAAACATTTGTTTTATCAGTTATATGGTGATATCTCTTATCTCCGGGATGTTCCAATTGATCAAAATATGTTTAGAGCCTTGGTACAATTCTGGAATCCTGCTTATAGCTGCTTTACTTTTGGAAGAGTGGATTTGACACCTACCATAGTGGAGTATCGAGCTTTGATCTATTTTTTTAGGTCCCAAATGGAAGTAATATACACCAAATTGCCAATTACTCCTTCATTCAATAAGAAATTGCTCCTGATGACTAAAATGAGTGAAGAATGGGTTGTTAGAAACATTAAGAGTAAATGAGATAGTGAGTGCATCTCTTGGACTGCTTTGAAAGAAGTAATTGATCATCATCCTCACAAGAGGAAGAAGCTTGATTTATTTACTTTAGGGATTTATGGGCTTGTCATTTTTCTAAAGGTACTGGGGTATGTAGATGTATCATTTGTCAACTTGTTTAAGAGATTAGACAAGAATGTGGATCATGTTCTAGCCATTCTAATTGATACGTTTTATTCTTTGAGTTCTTGTAGACGAGAATGAGAAGGACGCTTTATAGGATGTGCACCCTTGCTGCTAGTATGGATTCTTAGTCATTTCAAGCATGTTGAAAGAGCACCATAATGAGTGTTCCTGGATGGGTTTTTGCCTTTGAAAGATTTCTTTTCCAAAGAATGGCCCGGGGGTTTCACTGAAGAAAAATGGATGGTTATTTTCAAAGATATAAGGGACGATAATATATTGTGGTGAGCTTCATGGAATGTCTCTTCAGATATACTTTATAGATGTGGAGAGTGAGACTGGGTTCCTTTTCCAGGTATCTGGGGTTCTGTAGGGTATGCTCCTCTGCTAGTTTCTAGACTGTATGAGTCAAGGCAATTCATTCCAGCAACAGGGATTTGTCAGGTTCAGAGTTTTCATTCAAAGGAATACAATACAAGAGTAAAGTCAAAGGGGTTGATGATGCATGAAAAAGACTCGTCGTGTGAATCTCTTCACCTTTGATCTCGAGTTATCTCAGGAATACTAACAATGGATAAGTAATCGAGTAAATGATAATATCTCGATGATTAATCCTAAAAATTTCCAGCCTATTGAAGAACATCTAATAGTGGTTACATCTTCCTTAGAGCTAGCTTAGGGTGACTTTGAGGTAGAAAAGAAACAATGGAGAATGACATTACAAAAGTTAGAGGATGAAGTATATCAAAAAGAGCTGGAGATTGATATTCAGAAGGTTCAAGTTGATCAAATTGAAAAAGTGGATAAGCAATTTCTACTAGACTTTGACGATCTTCAACTATCTTACCAGCGAATGGTGAAAGCTCAGACAACTTCTAGTTCAAGTAAATCACCTGTTGAATAGAGACAAGAAGTGGCTAGCCTAAAGAGAGAAGCTGGAGATAGTAAAAAAGAGCTCAAGAAAAATAGGTATCAAGTAAATATTCTATCGAAATAAAAGAGTTCCTTAGAGCAATGATTACAAGAGAATCAAGCCTAAAATGAGAAGATGAAAGGGAATATTTCGAGTTTAGAGGTTGCATTACGATGATATTGAAGATGGGAAGGTAGTTCAAGTCGTGTAGAGGTTGAAGGTTTGAAGAAATGAGTAAGTGAACATGAGGCTATGGTTCAAGATTTTTAGAGACGAGCAAATGAGCTTTCGATAGTTACTTACGAGGGAGTTATACAGTGGTGTCACCTTTGGGAACAAGTTCAAGAGAGCTTTAAACAAAGAGATGACCTCATTGCTAGATACTTAGAGCATGCTCAGGGAATATCTCAATATTTAGTCAACCTGACTCATGAAGCTACTGGTGTGAGTGAAGAACTGGAGCCCGAGGCTGAAGAAAACTTGAGGATTATGGAGTTGTTGGCACATGTACAAAAAATAGGAGAAATAATGCAGATTTATCGGTGATATGTTCTAACCTTGTAATTGAACTTTGTTTCTAATATAAAAAGTTGTTCTAAGGAATCATTTCAGGATCAACACCTTGCATTTTTCATATGCATTTTTATTTTTTGCAATGCATCTAAATTTTTTGCACCGCATTTTATTCATTCATAGTCATATATTTCATATTCATTAATAAAATATCAACATTAACAAAAGGACTATGTAACAGAATACTGGAAACTTCCAAACATCCTTATAACACCAAGAAGAAAGCCATGGATGAAAAAATTGCTCAAATTAAGATAACTCATCTAGAATTGCAAGAGAAAATGAGGAAGATGCAAGAAGACATGTTGAATGCTCAGAAAAAAATGTTTTCTAAGTTTGCAAGTCTGCTTGACGGAAAGAATCTTGAACACGAAAAAATTCATATGCCCGAAATATAACTGAGGGACCATTCTACCCACAAGGTTAACCCCAACACAATCTTAGAATGTTCAAGAAACGTCTGTTCTTACTGGGAAAGTACATATTAATCCAGTCAGTGCCTTTATGAATTTGTATCATGGATTTAGTTCACATCCTGAAGAACTTCAATATCCTTAGGTCCCTGATCTTGATGAATAAGCTAAGAAGGAACAAAACAAACAATTGGAGAAAAAATAGAAACAATTAGAAGGGAAAATTAGAGCTATGAAAGAATATATCAGTGTGTATGGACTCGACGCTAAAGAATTGAGTCTAGTTTCTGATTTGGTTTTGCCCCCAAAGTTCAAGATTCCTGACTTTGAGAAATTTGAGAGTACTAGGTGTCTCTCTTGTCATATTACAATATTTTGTGGGAAGATGATTGGATACATAGGGGATGATAAGTTATTGATACACTACTTTCAGAAAGCTTTACAGGTTCAACAATTCGATGGTGTAATCAACTGAGTAGGGCTAATATCAGGTCGTGGAAAGACATGACTAAATCCTTTCTTGAGCAGCATAAACATGTGAAGTATGTTAGACCGAACAGAATAATGTTATAAAGCATGGAAAAGAAGTCTAATGAGAGCTTTAGACAATACGCTCAAAGATGGAGGGATGTAGCCGTACAAGTTCACCGACCATTGGAAGAGGATGAGGTAAATATGCTTTTTTGTCAATACCTTAAGGGCTCCTTTTTTCACACACCTTGTAGGTAATTATTCTCAAAGTTTTGCTGATATGGTTATAGATGGATAAATTATTGAAAGGACAGACAAAAGTGGAAAGCTCGTGGGAGGGGAGTCTAATAAGAGACAACCAATGAGGAAGAAGGAAAATGAACTTAGCAATGTGAGGCAATATGATTCTAATAATATCATAGTTTCCCGACATTAGGGAACATGGTCATCAACACAAAATGCCAATAGACAAGGGGCACAGGACCATAGATAGAGGCCTCAATTCAATCTGGTTCCTATAACTTATAAGGAGTTGTTTCAAATATTGTATGACTGACACATACTTTCACCTTATCATGTGTCACCACTGCAACCTCCATATCCCAAATGGTACAATGCTAGTTCTCAATGTGAGTACCATGCAGGAATTCTTGGACATTCTATCGAGAATTGCACTACATTTAAAAAGGTTATCCAACACCTGAGAACGAAGAATGTCATCAATTTCGATGACAGTGAATAATCGAATGTAGCCTATAATCCACTGTCAAATCACTCAAGGACAGGGATTAATGCCATTATTAAAGAGAAATGAAGGAAGAAGGTTAGTAAAGTGGAATCACTCATGTATTGGGTATGGTGTCACCCATGTATTGGGTATGGTGTCAAATGATTAAGGTCAGATTGTTGAGACCCAATCCATCATCTAAATAATTTAACAATGAAGAGGTATGTCATTATCATAATTGTGAAGGACACATTATAAAACAGTGTATTGATTTCCTAGTTCTGGTACAAAAAATGATGGATAATAAAGAAACTGAGTTTTTTAAAGAAGTTGCTCAAGAAGAGGAATAGGAAATTTATGCTTCTGAATGATTGTCTAAAAGGGTTTACAATGCTAGTTGTCCCTTGATCATTAGTCCAAAGACTCGAGTTCCATAAATGGTAGCTCCAAAGGTAGTTATTACACCTCCATCTCTATTCCCATATAGAGAT
This sequence comes from Hibiscus syriacus, assembly GCF_006381635.1. Taxonomy (NCBI): domain Eukaryota; kingdom Viridiplantae; phylum Streptophyta; class Magnoliopsida; order Malvales; family Malvaceae; genus Hibiscus; species Hibiscus syriacus. The sequence goes on along the minus strand of NW_024063166.1, from coordinate 2,693,245 downwards.
AATAAACAAGTACCATGGAGGTATGATTGTTAGATGGGAAAGGTAACAAAAGAAAATAAGGAAATAGAAGATGTGGGACACTTTACTAGAAGTGGAAGGTATTATTCTCTTAACCAAGCAAAATAGCCTGAGAAGAAGGTTATTGTTGATAAGGAAAAAAAGGTGGATTTGCAGATAAAAGAAGATGACCCCTTAATCAATGAACCTGTAACTGAATGAAGCAGTGGAATTCCTAATTTTTTGAAACATAGCGAGTACATCATTGTTGAGAAACTACACAAGTTGTCTGTCGTATCTCTATCTTATTATTTCTTCTAAGTTGATAGGCCCATAGAAAATCTTTGTTGAAGGTTTTAAACCAAACTTTTGTTTTGAAGGAGTTGCCCATAGAAAAGTTGGACCGATTAGCTGTCAACATACAAGCTAATAATTTTCTTTATTTTTCTGAGGATGAAATTCCTTCTAGGATGGTCGACAGTTATAAGGCTCTGCACATCACAGTTAGGTTCAAAGGACATGTTCTATCCAGAGTATTGATCGATAATGGTTCGGCTTTAAATGTAATGCCCTTGGTGACTCTGAAGAAGCTGCCAGTGGACAGTGCACTTATGAGAAACTGCCAGAGCGTGGTTCGAGCTTTTGATGGGACTAAAAAAGAAGTGTTAGACAAGATTGATATTCCTTTAACTATTGGTCCAGAAACCTATGAAGTGGAGTTCCTTGTGATGAACATTAAGCCTACTATAACTGTTTGTTGGGTAGGCCTTGGATTCTTCATGCCGGTGCAGTTCCATCGACATTACACCAAAGGTTGAAATTTGTAATTGATGGAAGATTGATATGTATTCATTCTAAAGAGGATATCATTGCTTTTGTTTTTACTACTGCTCCATATATTGAAGTCGATGAGTATGTTGTTGAATGTTCTTTCAGATTATTAAAGTTTGTCAATGCCACATTTGTGGCTGAAGACAAGAAGATACCAAAGCTTAGAATGTCTAATTGCACTAAAATGGAACTCAAGATGACCCTCAGAATAGGAGCAAAAGTTGGAAAAAGGTTAGAAAGTTGGTTGCAATGATGAGTAAATCCAATTTACCCTATTGCTAAAAGAGATTGGTTTGGTTTGGGGTATCATCCAACTCTAAAAGAAAAGCTGAGAGGCATCAAAAAGAATCAAGAAATGAGAAAGGCAAGATTGGTTTGTTAAGACCTTAGTTGGGATCCCATGACCTTCCTGCCGTTGGGTAGCACTTTCGTGTCAGGAGGGCATATATTCCAAGGAAATCCAAGAAAAAAGGAAATGATGGTTGAGAATGACTTGGGATATCTAGGCACTAATGTTATAATAGATGATGAATTTAAAGAAATAAAAGCTACGGGCATTTATCCTGCACCACCGGGCTTCGTGTTGAACAATTGGATCGCGGAGGAATTGTTTGTAGTTTACAAGTCTTTTACATAGTAATGCACTAGAACTTTTCCCTATTGTTCATACCCTGGGGTAATATGTGATTTTATGTAAAGGGTTAAGTTGTTTGTTTTTTCTTACTTTCAATAAAAGATGCATTCTTATTAATTCAAAATGGCAAACATTCTCCGATGCATTTTTTTCATTCTTTGTTATATATGTATGTATTATTTCTTTCTATTTATTTATATGGGATAAGATTCTCCCATAGGTATATATGTTTATATATCATCTATTTTGTTATTCTTTCATGAACTCATATATCAATAATATGAACACTGACGATATTAACCTGGAGATTGATTTCGAGATGCCTATATGTCAAGGGGAAATCGAAGATTGTGATGATGATGAGGGATGTGAACTACCTTCTAAATTGCTAAAAATTGTGGAAAATGAAGATAAACAGATTATGCCTCATGATGAGCTTACTGAGATTTGAAATTTGGGGATAGATGAAGATAGGAAATAAGTAAAGATTTGTGTCACTCTGTCTGCTGAAAGATGACATAATTTAATATATTTGCTTCAAGAATATAATGATGTATTTTCTTCGTCATACGAAGACATGCCAGGTTTAGATATAGAATTGGTTGTCCATAAATTGTCGTTAAAACCCGAGTGTAAGCCTGTACAACAAAAGTTGAAAAGGATGAGACTCGAGATGCTGCTCAAAATTAAAGAAGAACTAAATAAACAATTTGATATCGGTTTTCTTAAGGTGGGCAAATATCCTGAGTGGGTGGCAAATGTCGTCACAGTACCAAACAAGGATAGGAAGGTTCGAATTTGTGTTGACTACAGAGATCTCAATAGAGTCAATCCAAAGGATAATTTTCGTTTACCACATATAGACACTTTAGTGGATAATACTGCTGGAAATTCTTTGTTCTCATTTATGGATGGTTTCTTTGGCTACAATAAAATTAAAATGCACCCTGAAGATATGGAAAAAAACGACGTTCATCACCATGTGGGGAACATTTTGTTATAAGGTAATGTCGTTTGGAATGAAGAATGCAGGGGCAACATGTAAAAGGGCTATGGTAACATTGTTTCACGACATGATGCATAAAGAAATAGAAGTTTATGTCGATGATATGATTGTCAAAGGCAAGACAGAGAAAGAACACATTGACAATTTAAAAATCTCTTTCAAAGGCTAAGAAAATGTCAGTCGAAACTTAACCCAAATAAATGTACTTTTTGGTGACATATAGGAAGCTTTTGGGATTTGTAGTATGCAGAAAAGGAATTGAAATAGATAAATATAAAGTAAAATCCATTCAAGATTTGCCACCCCACGAACGTAAAAAGAGGTTCAAGGATGTTTGGGGAGATTGAATTATATAGCTCGATTTATCTCGCAGCTGACTAAAAAATGTGATCCTATATTTCAACTTCTTCGCAAGAATAACTCAGGGGAATGGAGTGAGGATTTTCAAGAGGCTTTTGGAAGCAGTGAAGTGATATTTGCCGAATACTCCAATCTTAGCACCACTCATCTCAGGAAAACCTTTAATTCTTTATTTGTCAGTTTGTGAAAATTCAATGGGCTGTGTGCTGGGACAACATGACCAAACTGAGAAGAAGGAGATGGATATATATTATCTCAGTAAGAAGTTCACTGAATGTGAGACAAGATACTCACCAATTTAAAAACTGTGTTGTGCTTTAGTCTGGGCTACCAAAAGGCTTAGGCAGTATATGTTATATCATACCACTTGGCTTATATCTAGGATTGATCCTTTAAAGTATCTAATGGGTGTACCTGCATTATCGGGAAGATCAACTCGTTGGCAAATCCTGTTGTCCGAATTTGATATCCAAGACATAAGTTAGAAAGCAGTTAAAGGGAGTGTTATAACCGAATTCATTGTAAGTAGGTTTTTGGAAGAATATGAGTCGTTCAGCATTGATTTCCCATATGATAATTTAATGGCTATTTCAGTGGATGAAATATTTACATCCACCAGTAAATATTGAAAGATGAACTTAGATGGTGATTCAAATGCCCTGGGGCATAGAATTGGGGCAATCTTGGTCTCACCAGATGGAGAGCATTATTGTTTTACCAGTCAACTCAATTTTGATTGTACAAAGAATATGGCTGAGTATGAGGCTTGTATTCTGGGTCTTAGAGTTGTTGTTGAGAGTAAGGTAAAAAAGCTCAAGGTATATTAGGATTCAGCTCTGGTAATTTACCAACTCAGAGGAGAATAAGAGAAAAAATAACCCAAACTTTTAGAATACTGTAAATTGGTTATGGAACTTATGGAAGAATTTGAAGAAGTACCTTTCAATTATCTCCCTATAGAAGATAATCAAATGGCAGATGCCTTAGCCACTCTGGCAGTAGTATTTAAGATGAATGAGCATTCAAATATGATGTCCATTGAAATGAAGGCTTGTGAGTATCTAGCCCATTGCTTTAATATTGAAGAAGAAAAAGATGGAAATCTGTGGTATTATGATATATTGCAATATATAAGATATCAAAACTATCCCTAACAGGCGACTGAGAATGACAAGAGAACCATTAGAATAATGGTATCAGGGTATGTTCTTGATAGTGAGACCTTATATAAGAAAAGCCTAGATCAGATCCTATTAAGGTGTATGGACACTAAAAAAGCCAAAAGGATTCTTGAAGAAATACATGAAGGAATATGTCATACCCATGCTAATGGGCATGTAAAGGCTAGAAAAATTATGAGATTTGGGTATTATTGGTCAACTATGGAAATTAATTGTATCAATTATGCCCAAATATGTTACAAATGTCAGATTTATGGAGATAGGATACATACCCCCTCCTCATCCGTTACATGTGGTGACGGCTCCATGTACATTCTCAATGTGGGGCATGGTGTTATTGGACAAATTTTGCCCAAAGCTTCAAATGCCCATTGCTTCATTCTGGTAGTAATGGATTACTTCACCAAATGGTGGAAGCAGCTTCCTATGAAAATGTTACCCAGTCAACCGTATGTAAATTCTTAAAGAATGAGGTCATTTATAGATATGGCTTGCTGGAGAGGATTATCTCTGACAATGCACTGAATTTAAACTATAAGATGATGGACTCGGTCTATGAGCAATTCAAAATAAAACAATATAATTCCACCACTTATCGCTCGAAGATGAATGGGTTAGTAGAGGCAGCTAATAAGAACATCAAAAGGCTCATATAGAAGAAGATCGAGACTTATAAAGATTGGCAAGAGAAGTTTCCATTTGCTCTATGTGCTTATCGAATTTCAGTACGGACATCGATTGGGGCAACTCCATTTTCTTTAGTCCATGGGATGGAAGTTGTCCTCCCTGTTAAGGTAGAAATTCCCTTACTTCGGGTCTTGTCAAAGGTGAAGCTAAATGAGGCAGAATAGGTACAAGCCAGATATGACCATTTGAATTTGATTGAAGAAAAGAGATTGAAATCCATTTGTCATCGTTAGATGTACCAAAAACATATGATACGAGCACATGAAAGAAAGTTCACCTTTGAGAATTCCATGAAGGAGGTCTGGTGCTTAGAATGATCTTACTTTTTCAAAAAGATTTCTGAGGAAAATGGATGTCAAACTGAAAAGGATCTTATGTTGCAAAAAAAGAATTTTCTAGAGGAGCTATAGTCCTTACTGAGATGGATAGGTCGAAATTACCTTACCCTGTGAATTTCAATACGGTTAAAAGATATTTTGCTTGAAGAACAAATAAAAGAATAATATAATAAAAAGGAAAAAATGAAAATAAAATAAAACTAAAATAAAAATGAAAAAGAGAGAGAATTAGAAAAGAAAAAAAAAGAAAAAAGAAAGAAAAAATAAATAAAAGGGGGTTCAAAATGAAAATCTAAAAAGGGCGCCTTGAAACCAAAGGAGGTCTCAAGTTGAAAACCTGCAAAGGGCGGCTTGAGTTTTGTAAATTCAAAATTCGTGCATGGTGGAGGTTCTGAATTAATTTTGGAAGTAAAAAGAGTTCCTGATATGGGTAATGTCAGTTGGTGATCAGGGTTGGGACTAAAGATTAGCGAGTCTCATTTGAAACAACCAGGAGAAAATTTGAATGCACTTGAGATTCAATATTGGTTTATGGCATCCAACATTTGGAGATTTGGTAATTTAGAAAGAGCTTCACACTCTTACGTATCGTCACAACTTTAGAGATCCTTTTGACATAAGCTACACTCGAGTCACTCTACGGCGTGCTTGTTCAAAAGCATCTTCATTATTGATATCTGAAGACACCTACTTCTTTGTTCTTTTACATTTTTTAGTTAAACGTTTTCCATGTAGTTACCTAAAAATTATCTACATTTATATAAATAAAAAGATGTATTTTCTTGTTAATTTCCCCTTTTAAAAGTATCTTACTTTAAAGAGTAAAAACATATAGCTTAACTTGAAGTACATGGGATAATTGTGTATTATTGTGCAAAAAGTTGTGGAAAATGCAGGTATTCTAAAGCTGATAATAGTTTTAACATGTAAGCTTGTATGGTTATGGGAAGCTAAAACCTTGGATATATAAAAGGTCTCAACCATTAAAGGATGACCCAAAGTGATTTTCACTGATCAAGAAGTTGGTCATGGGTACTGGAGGGTTTCATGAAAGAAATGAATCAAGGTCCTGTTTAACCGAAGAATATGGTATCGGGATTGTTAGCTGGGTGAACTGGTCAAGTGTTTTATGCCCAAGATGAAATTAAGTTCCAATGAGATTAAGGAGAGATGGTGTTCCTTCGAAAAAGAAAATGCATAAAATTGCATCATTGCATACATTTTAATAATGAATAGGATCATGACATTCATAAATTCATGATGAATCAAATATCTACAGGTTTCCCAAGAGAAAGTCAAAGATTTAAGATATTGAAACCTCAAGATGGGAAACTAGTTTAAAATTTCAAAAAGAATGATGTTTAAATGACAATTGAACCAAAGCAGATTCACATATATACTGGCTACGAGACAAGTTCCTACAAGAGAGATTAACTTTCATAAATTCTCTCAAATTTGAAAAAGAATATACTAATGATTGATAATGTTTTATTTTTCATGTTCGATCTTCGAAACAAGTCGATCCCGATTCAGTTCCTTCTAAAGAGTAGTTAAGTGAATCAAAGATTTTTTGGGTCTTATCTCCTTGAAAGAAAAGCGGAGCAGACTTCTATTCGAACATTGATTTGTCTACTCGAAAAAAAGGCACGGATCAAGTCTAATTTCCCCTGAATTAATTGTGGAGCAGACACGACTTCGAACATTGATTTGTCAACCCAAAAAAGAGGCATAGATCAAGTCTGATTTCCCCTAAATAAATGGTAGAGCAAATACGTATTCCAACATCGATTTGTCTACCCGAAAAAGAGGAACAAATCAAGTCTAATTTCCCCTGAATAAATGGTGGAGCAGACACGTCTTCCAACATAGATTTGTCTACCGAAAAAAAGAGGCACAGATATTGAACAAAGTTGACCAAAACTTTGACGGGCTTTGACCGGACATTAAATGACCTTTGACTTTGACTGAGTATGCCTATCTTGACATTTTTCATCGTTCCAAATCCGATTTCGCAGTCTGTTTTTTCGAAATTCATACCCGAAGACCTCGAAATTGGCAATCAAACCCGTTGACTTTGATTTTGACAGAAAATTCCAAATTTTCGAAAAGTAATATTTTATGCTTTCAACGTCTTAAATCCAAATCCGAAGTCCGTTTTGCAAATTTGAATCTGGTAAGCTGTTTTTCACTGATTTATCATCCGATTCGATCCGTTTATCTCAATTAAGCTCTTTTTTTGATGTAAATTCTGTTGATATGCATCCGAGGAAAATATTGGAAGTTGATTTCAATATCGAGGGCGTTCGAATGGAATTTTTATGGTCGATCAGTATGGCACGAAAATCGAGGTAATACTTTACTACCTCTTTATGCTTTATAGAACATGTTTGATATTGATAAATGCATGAACAAGATAATGTTGGTCACTTTGGTGGAGTTGAATAATTTATACACTCGATATGAATGTGGTAGAAATTCTGTAACTGATTACGGATCGAATGACTAATATAAGATATTGAGGAATTGTTAGAATTAAATTACAAGTTTGTGATTAGTGATAAAGAAATCAACCTTGGATTTGTAACTTATATTTTATATCATCAAAGGTTAAATGTTAAAGGTACTTGGATGGGAAATTATGAGAATATTTTGATTAGGTAAAAATTACGAAAATACCCTAATGTTATAAAAAGACAAGATTTGAATAGCGAAGTTGGATAAGAGGTTTTTACAGACATATTGATCCGATAAAAATATTGATGCGTATAAGAAATATTAGTTTCACTTGGAAATTATGGATAATTGGTTTTTAAACCTATGAGGATTTGTGAATGATACTAGAAGTCTGTTAAGAGAATCGTTTCAAGATTAGAGACTGTTCAAGAAAACAATTAATCATAGCATCTCTAAATTATATTATTTTCTTTAAGAGCTAATATAGAAATTATCTAGTTAAGAAATTATGAAAATGTCCTTGAGAGGTAAAATAGTTTGAGTTGACCCTGAATGAGAAAGTACTTTCAGTGTTTGTACTTAACTCGATTAAATACGAATTTAATTGTTAAGATCCTGTCTTTGTACAGAAAAATTCATGATATTCCGTTTGTAAAATCTGAGAAGCCACTTGACCCGAAAATATCTGAGAAATGAGTAAATACTTGAAGAATAATTTATCGGGGGTATTATACTGTCAGAATTATTCGAAAGGACTGAAACAAATGATGAGATTAAATTTAATAGTAAGATCGGACGGAAGGAAATGATTAAAATAGACTGAATATGTAAAATGACCAAAATACCCCTGTAATGGAAATAACTCAAGAATATCACCAAGCTCAGGAATTATTAGATATCCTTGAGCTCTGTAATGATTGGAATAAACTGAACACCAAAATGACGAAAATACCCTTATGGCATATACTAAGGAAATGTCTTGGATTAATTAATTAATCCAAATAAATATGGATGTGGTACTGCTCTTAAAAGTTACAGATCACATATTAAGGCGAGCAACCAATGCTAGTGTTATATCAGTACCTAAACGACATATGTATCAGCTGAATGTGTGTTCGTCTTCTTAAGTGTGGTTCGATGATAATTTTAAAAGTACTCAGCTCAACTCTAGATTGCATTCGGTAATAAGAAATGGATATTCGTTAGACAAATCAAACAAGAAGACCAAATTGAATTGAACAGAAGTACAATATGTATCCAAAATTCAGAAACGTCTGAATTACCCTAGAAAACCCTGAAGTTTCTAAAATAGACTTGACTGCTAAGTGAAATAAGTAACCTCAATGACTATGTATTAAATAAGTGATTTGGATGAGTCTGAAAACGTTATTGAACATACATGATGTTATGTTATTATGGGTCATGAACTAAAAATCAAGCACGACAGCATTTCATGATATCGTGGAAGCATGGAAACGAAATTAAGAGCATTGGTATATCTGTTAGTTTCTTTAAGATCTATTCAGTGATGATTCTGAAGATGATCTATGGATAAGAATTTTTGGTAATAAAAAGTCAATACCCTGAAAGGATAATGAATTGACCAGTAGACCATCATTAGTTCTGGGAACTATTCATATGGAGTTGTTAGAAAATTCGATTAATCGACATAGACTGTAAATGTCCTGAATCTTTTGTTCTTCCTTACCAGCTTAAGTCATATTCTGAATAACTGATGATTCCTTCAGTTATTCAACTCTTCTAATAGTGATTCTGAATTTCGATATTATATCGGTATACTGAAGATCCGTGTTCCTCTACCTGTTAAGATTATCCAATATCTTTGAATAATATCTGTAAATTCTGGTGTGTTCCTCACTCACATGAAAATTTTATCTGATTTTCGATTTTAATTCTGATCTGATACTTGACATGGATTCTGATATGATATCTGACATGGATTCTGATTTGATACTTGACTTGGATTCTGATCTGATACTTGACCTGGATTTTGATATGATACTTGACATGAAATATGTTTTGATTTTTTATATATCCGTTTACGGACGGAACATGTTTTATTTGGGGGGATTGTTGGAGGAAGTATACCTGGAGGCTCCTCGGCTGTGTGCTTAGGGCCTTACTTACCGATTCCTCGGTTGTGTGCTCGGGGTCTTACTGGACGTGACGTGGTTGTATGGTTCTGGGGAACCTACACATTTTGTATGTGACGGATGGGGTATATATATATATATATGTTTTAAAAGATCTATATCTTTTACTAGTTTTAGGGGAACACACTAGATAACCTATTCTGATCTCCCGAACTCAGTCATCCGAAATATTTCTCTGAACTGAAAGCTCATTGTTCGTTACCATCTGAAATATCAGTATGATATCTGCTCAACATAAAAGTCTGTAAATGTTCGGAAACCATAAGGATATATATATATATTTATCTGTATCTGCACGTTCATCAGCATCATCTGGTAGTTCTGTAATACTGAGCTTTCAAAAGCTCACTCAATTACTCATCTTTTCAGGCTAAAAGAATTGTACCAGTGCAGCTATCGACTTCAGTAAGGGAGTTCTTCCGGCATTGCTTACAGAGTATGATACATTTGATTAGGGGGCATGTAATTGTATTTTTTTTATATACGAGTCTGAAAATCTTTTTTATTTCGAATATTGATAACTTTTATTGTGTACTCATAAATGTTTTTATGAGTTTACAAGTTTTAAGAAAAGTTTTAAATTTTCCGCTATTTTTATAGTGGGTCGCTCCAGTTGCCCTAATATGACGACCCAGATCGGATCGGGTTATCCGCATCGGCGTGGGGGGTTACATATAACTTTAGACTTACCCCATATTAATCAATATATATATATACAGGGTCGGTTTTGGGCCTGTGCGGGCTGTCTAACTGCACAGGGCCCAATTTTTGTAAGGGCCTCCAAATTTTTTTAAGTCTTTTGTATGTATGTGTATTTAGGATGCTTGACCTAAGAATTTTCAAGTCCAAGGCCTAATTTACTGTTATGGCATAGGGCCACCAAATTTTGAAATATTTGTGAACATCTTTATATATATATAATATTTTAGTTTTAAAAGGCCTATTTTATTGTTATGGCATAGGGCCACCAAAATTTACAAGATGGCCTTGTATATATACATATTTATATATATATAACTGAACATGCCCATGTTGGATTTATCTGATGTTGAAATTTGAGTTCAGGTAACATAACATAAGTTGACATGTATATCAACGTATTAATATTAGTATTGGATCTAGAAATGCATTTTAGTATTAGGTATATAAATTAATAATAAAGAATGAGATAATATAAATAAAATTTTAGGATAAATAATTATAAGAATAAAATTTAGATTTCATGATGAACAAAAAAATTGAATTTCGAGGTGATATCAATGTAGATTTACCAGTAGTAAATAATTTAGCATAATAGATTATTATGTTAACATTCAAATCCGTTATGTTAGTATTATAACGATCAACATTTAATTTTATTTTTTAAAGAGTTAAATCAATATTTTTCTAATTTAAAAATCATATTAAATATAAAATTAAATTATTTGAGAATTACATTAATTTTTTTAAATAAGAATTTAAAAAAGTCACATATTATTAAACTAATATGACATTAACCTTAAAATTCAGATAGTCAGTGAGAATTTTGAGAAGGTTTGTTAGTAGAGTATGGTGTGAAAGTCAAAGTTCAACAATGGCGTTAATGCATAGTTTGGACTTTTTTGTTAATTCTAATAGGTCAAAGCTTTCTCACTCGGCTGTACTACCACATATGGTTCATGTTCCCAACGACATTTTGTTAATTCGACCACAATTTTCTTTAACAAATTGTGAATTTATTCTAATAATATCAAAGGAGAAAACACTTTAGTGAATAGAAGAATGTTTCTAGCGTGTTTAAAATTCATGATCGAAAAATATGAAGAAATAAATATAGTAATTTAGTCAATCAATCAAATTTGTTTGCTCTAATTTACTCATAATTAACTTAAGGGTCCTTTGTTAATGATGAATTTAAAAATAGTTTTTAGAGTATCAAAAGGGGTTGATTCAAGTGGTAAGTAACTTGATTTCATTTAAGAAGATCTTGAATTTAAGTCCTTGTATATGCAGAAAATCCCTACGAGGAGGCTCACCTACCAAAGTCAGGTGTGCAATGCTAGTCAGTCTAAATTAGTCAAGACAATACTTTAAAATCGGGAGGACAATCAAAAAAATATTTTTTAGAGTAAATACTCATATATTAAAAAAATATTCAAGATAGATATAAATTAAATTTTAAGATAGATATAATTTATAAAATAAATAATTAATTAGAAATTTTGAATTTCAAAATGTGCAATTAACCTGAATATGACATTCACATATGAAACATAGTTTCATCCCAAGGCCACTATCACTTCTATTTTTTTATTAAAATTATATTAGTATATATTAAATTAAAGCTCTTAATTTTAATTTATTATAATTTTATCATTATCATCCTCTATAATTAATTATATATTATATCCTCATATTTTAAGGGTACTTATACTTTGTCTCCTGAAATTAGAATCATGATTCCGCCTTCATAAATGTTATTCTACCGCTGTTACTTATATATATTCAATGAATTTTAATAACATTTACATATATATTCAATGAGTTTTAAAATAGAGGACATAAATCTCGTGAATCTTACAATGATCCTATCATAAACTCATTCATATATGAAAATTCTGTTCAATATTACAAATATATTAGGGACATGTGTCAATGTCAACATTACTATTTACATCTTTTACTAGTAGCAGATATCTTAATAATACTGTATATATTCAGAGACGGAGTCAGAATATTAACTCAAGAAGGGAGACATAAAATAGCTAATAATAAAAAAATAAGAAAATAAATAAAATAAATTGAAATTGAAATTGAAAAATCTAAATAAATATCTATTCATATATATATATATTCAATAATAACACATTGAGAGTAATGCCCGGTACGATGCATAGCTTCATCCCTACATATATATATATCTCAGTAATTTTACATTAATTTTATTCCAAAATATTCATTTTTCTAAAAGTATTCATATATTTCAAGTATCAAAGGGTTACAAGAAGTATCAACGTTTAAGGGAGATTATTCATTAAATATGAACATTAACGTTGCCTTGAGAAAATGCATTACAATAATCATTCTCTTTTACTTTCGCTTCCGTGGAAACCTTTTTAAGTTACATTATAAATCTATACCTTGGCAAAAAAAAAAACTTTGGTACCTATACATATGACTAACATTTTCATATAGAAAATTACAAAAAAGAGGGGGAGGGGGGAGAGAGAGAGAGATAAGAAATTATACAATAAAATCGAAGGAAATTGATTACCCGAGTTAGCTGATATCATTTGTAACTGCGGGTGGCGACAACGAGTTATCGGTCTCACGTCTGGCAATATGTGACTCTATATATGAACGGACAACATCTAACATTGTCTCAATCTGTTTCTTGTACTGCACAAAGATGGTAAAAAAACAAAAGTCAACCTCTTGAAATTTTAAGGCTAATACAAAAGCTGGGAGAAAAAAAGGTTTTCAAAGTATGGGATTCGACGATATTATCGGTGAAGACCATGGTCCAGCTATAGCAATACCTCTTCAACAGCGCCTGACTTAATTTTTGATTGCATCACTCACCATTTCTTAAAATGTGCACCTACATGTTTTCAAACTCAGAAACTGCTTAAAGATGTTTATTACTTTCATTATAGACTGATGCATGAATTATGATCTAATATCATGTCGGTATAACTTGTAATGAGAGACACAAGTCTCTGGAAGGCCATATCTCAACAAGAGTTCGATTGATGCAAAACTAAAGCCAACGCAAAAATGTCAAAAGATGTCCCCAAGCGGACACACCCCAGCCACAAGAACTTAAAGAGTCCAACTTGGAAGTCTCAGTTAAACTATGTGAAAGTAGAGAGTTGGATTTAGCATAATGCTGGAGGACTACGTTCATTGTGTGCCATTGGTAGTTTGGTACCATAATCTCCATATGTATGGCCAACTTGGAAGTCTCAGATTGAACTTTGTGAAAGTAGCAAGTTGGATTTAGCAGAATGCCAAAGGGATACGTTCATTTTATGGCCATTGTATGGCCATTGGTAGTTTGGTACCATTATCTCCATATGTACCATAATAAATGTCACTTTAAAAGGAAAAAAACTTACCTTCTTTGATATCTAAAGTATATGAGTTTTGACCATTGGCCTCTGCAATCCATTGACAATGAACCTGATCCAGCACAAATAAAATGGTGTCAATTTTAATGTTAAACATATATAATAGAACAAAAACATCAGACACACACACACACAAACACGAATATATAAGTTGATAATTCTTCCAAGAGGTTAGAACTGTTACTCATACGAAGTTGATAAGATGTCACTCATATAATTGGTCTAATCTTACATTGAACATAAATCTCTATTCTTGTTGCCAGTTGGCAAGCGACCAGTTAATCTGCAAGATGGTTTGATCGTAACTGATAGGTATGGTCACTCTTTTTAAATATCTGACACTAGAAAGTTTTCCTTTGGTTCACCTTTAACTCCCCACTTTATATCCGGTGGGGAATTTGTAGGAATTATAGAGATATGAATTGTTACCATCCCTTCAGTAAGAGGTTCTGTAAATAGTTTTCTATAATCCCTTATTTTAAGAGATCATATCTCCTAGGATTAATATCTTTCCTTACTTAGAGTTTCTTATTTTAGAGATATAATTTGCATATAAAGATGCAATATGTCCTATTGAAATAATAAGAAAATACAGATAATTACTCTGATTTCTACATCGTATCAGATTAAGTTACAATTTCTTTCCAACCTAGACCATATCCATGACTTCTTCTCCTACTCTGGAGATCACTTCAAATCTAGAAAATCTTTCTGGTTCTGATGCTCAATCAGATTCATCTGGTATGACTATCACCTGCCATAGATTAAATGGAAACAACTTTCTTGAATGGTCCCAATCAGTTAAGATTTTTCTCTTGGGCAGAGAAAGATTGGGCTATGTTATTGTTGAAATCCAGAAGCCTGTTGCGACTGACACAGTTTTTGCTAAGTGGATACATGACAATGGTCAGGTTATAACTTGGCTCCTCTATTCCATGACTATGAGTATCAGTAGAAACTTTCTTTTGTACAACACATCAACTGAAATCTAGAGTGCAGTCCGCGAAACCTATTCTATCACTGATAACATTACCGAATTGTATCATATTGAAGTTCATGCAGCCACCCTTAAGCAGGGAACGATGTCTATTATTCTCTACTACAATACCCTTAAGCCATCGAGAGGTTTTCTCTATTGTCAAGAAGGAAGAAAGCTGTAGGTGTGTGATGCTGCATGATGAACAATTTTCCCCTCCTAAAGGATCTACCTTACCCATCAATCATCTCCCACTTCCAAATGGGAGAGACCTTGGTGTGACCATTACAAAGAGCCCGACCAAAAGTTTTAGAAGCTTCATTGTAAATCTCAGGACTGGAAGTCCAAGAACTCTCAAGATAATAAATCAAGCCTAGTCACTGCTACATCTGTCGATAGCTTCACCAAAGAACAGATTGTTGAACTTCATAAACTGTTTGGAAAGTTTTACGGGCCTGGTCATGAAAGAGCTAGAAGGTAACCCTTATGCTATATCTTTTTCTTCTCCAAGTTGACTCCTAATTGAATCCTCGATTCTTGTACTACGGATCATATGACTGATAACAAAGCTTTGTTTTGCAATTTTCCCTAAACTTTTGTAAAGTTGTCAAAACGACTGATAGTTCCTTTTGCAAAATAGAATGACATGTCATTGTTATTCTAAATGAACAGATTGCACTTAAAAATGTCCTCTTTGTACCAAATCTGGCTTGCAATCTCATTTTAGTTAGTAAACTTTCCACTGATATATACTGCTCTGCAACTTTTACTGATATTGATTGAACTTTGCATGCACTGAACTCGAAGAAGATGATTGGTAAGGCCAGCTTGCAGAATAGTCTCCATATTCTCCCTACCTCTACTATAACTGAGACCTCGAAATCTTTCACCACTTTAGAAAAAGTTGATAATGTTATTTTATGGCACTATCGTTTAGGCCATCTTAGTTTCCACTATCTTGCAAAAGTGTTTCATGCTCTATGATCGCTTGTGAATGTATATGCTAAGGCAAGCTAATCTGTGAAAGTATACACAATTGATGCAAGTAATATAGTAGTGAGTGAGTATCGTCTCCACGTGGATTGGATTAGAAATATCTTTTTACCACAACTAGAACTAATGCCACAGATTAATCCTACTATGTATTAAAGCTAAGAACTAATATTAAGGAGCTAAGAATAATGATTCAATGATTTTAGAAAAGTGTGGTCGAGACAAAGAAAATATACAGACAAATAAAACAAGATTAAATATAATGCAAACAACCTCACATATTCAGACGTGTCACAGAGCACTGATGCTAAACCATTGTCTCGGCAACAATTATATTAAGCCCATAATGAATTATTATGACTCACTAAACTGCCCAAAAGGATTACTAGGTATTCTTAGACGGTTACTATGGTAATACCTCTCGGCGTTAACTATAGACGTTTTCTTAACCTACTCTAGCCTTTATCCCTTTTAGTCGATTGAAACTCACTCCTTATCTCTATGGTAGATAAGTTAGAACTTCACCATCCTAGATTCATTCATTTGCTCACGTTGATCTCTTAACTCTCTCGAATTCAAGAATCACTTTCTAGACAAAAGGCTATCTCTCGATGCTCTTACAATGCCCATACATATTTTACCGAAACCCTAGGTAATCTCTCGATGCTCTTACAGTGCTAAGGAAAAATATTTAAACTATGAGCAAAACAGTCATAAGCAAACATAATTCATCATCCAGGATTAAATCGTTTAATACAACCCCAAATAAAATAAGAGTTTAAGAACAAAGAAAGAACGACTCCCGGAATCGGGCTCTATCGCGACAATCCTGATCAGCACCACGCCTGCCTTGGTGATCACCCTGTCTCGAGGCTTGATCACCGCTCTGCTATCGTCATGCTATGGAGGACATCAAGGAAGACTGGGGGTAGACGGAGGGAAAGCACTGTAGTTGCTTGCTCACGCCTAAGTAAAGCTATTCTTTCTTCTTCCTTGCCTTTTTCTTTTTGCGGCTACGGCTGGTAATTATAAGGAGAATCTCCTAGGGCTTTGCATGCTTTTGGAGTTTTCTTAATTAGCCATTATTAATTTCCCAAACTTAAAAAGGAAAGTCGGCTGGCGGTTGTCAGAATAATCAAGGCTTGCTTACACATGAAGCAAATCATCCAGTTGGCATGTGACACAGGCGGTTTCGCTACATGTGCTTCAGACTACTTCAGATAAATCTTGCCTCGGCGAGATAAATCTTCTCCTAACGTTCTCATCAGCTCTATTGTCCTTTGTATCTTTTTCATTGTCATGACTGAAATGTTCTTCGTTTGTAGAATTCCTACACAAACACAACCCAAACAACCCTTTCTCCTCAACAGCATCAGTTAAGCCAAATAAATCTTGCCTAGGTAAAACTTACCCACCACAAGCAAATATAACCTATGTGCAACTAAAAATGCAATGCCTACTTAGTTTAGATGAGCAATAACGTAAGTGAAAAGACTAGAAATTAGGTCTTTTTACGGAATTATCACACCCCCAAACTTAAGCTATTGCTTGTCCTCAAACAATAGATAATAGCTAGAAGAAAATTAAAATTGTCATGGCAAAGCAGTATCAAGAACATCATCATGTTTGAGATTTTAGCCCTCAACAAAAAATATGTGGCCTTAACATGTTCGATAGTCATATCAGTCAGGTCCCTTCCCTAGTCAGGATCATTTGCTATTGTGTGTGCGTGATTGTAACCAGTCTATGCATAGAGGTAATTAGAAAACTTAAAGTAAGCACTTATAGGTTGTCAAGGCAATAAATTATTCATCAGGCTCAGTTTATACTCCTAGTTATTTATTAACTTTTATTCTCTTTATTCACATTTTTTATAGGGGAGTCAGCTCATCACAACTACTATTCCACACTCTAGGTGAAAGGGAACATACCTTCTACCCCCAAGCTAGTGGGGCAGAGTCATCCTGTGACTACTTTCATTCACTCATATGCCTTGGCTACTCTTAATTTCTTTTGGATTTTTTCTTATTATTCATGCCTTTGCACATAGGTGTGCCCTTTTGTATTTTTGAGTTTTTAAACAATACAGAGTTTTTACCTTACCCTTAGAATATTTTTGAAGTCTCGGCAATTAGAAACTTCTTTACTAAAAATTTTACAGATTACCTAGAGAAAAGATAACCTACAATCGTGTTTTTAAGTTTCAAAGAATCAAGTCTAGGGTCAGTTCTCTTCTTTAGACAGTCTTTACAATAATTCTGGCCTAGGTAATAAATTTTGCATTCATCATTGGGCATCCCTAATTCATTCCTAATAATAATCGCAACCTACTTATGTCATGACAACCAAAATTTTCAACCAATTAACATCAATTACTATTTGACAAAGTATGGTATAATGGACAACACCTCCGCCAAACTTGAGGTATGCATTGTCCTCAATGCATGAAAACTACACTAAATACTATTATATGCAAATACGAGGAAAAAATGAAAGCTATAACAACTTACTGTGGTGGTGTGGCTTGACTGGACGCCCTCATGCGGCGGCGTTTGGGAGGGGAAGGGCTCTCGAATCCCAAGTCTACTACTTCTGGCTGAGAAGGAGACGGTTGAGATATACACCCTGCCGTTCTCTTGTATCGCTTCTTGCTGGTTGAAGCTCGGGCTGGAGTGGACTGCTCGGTCGTGGGAGTCGATTGTACTGGAGCTGGTGGTGGACTAGGAGCTACTGTTGGGGCTGGTGGTATTGATAGAACTAGGGATGAATAGGATCCTGCTCAGACTGCTTCGGTGCTGGCGTGAAATCTTCATCAGTGAAGAAGTAGGGTGAAGTAGCACTGCTGCTTTCTGTAGTGGAGAAGGATGAGGAACTGAAGAACTCTATGGTATCACCGTGGCTTTCTTCTGGTACGGGTGGGACATGGGTTGCCAATGGTGGCACATCGGTGGGCACCTCTGGTGGAACGTCTGGAGGGACATAAGATGTTGAGGCATGGAATATGCTGCCGCCCGCATTGTAGTTGAGGATGACACTAGGGAAGGTTGGCAGTCTAATCATTGTGGTTGGGAGCAACTCCTTGATGAAGGCATTGAGTTTCATGTCCCTTGCCTTGCCATATTCAAAGTAAATTTTCATGTTGTCCTCCAGGCATCCGATCTTTTCTCGCATCTCACGCGTGTGTGTGACCACAACGGCCATTCTATCCGCATCAACCGATTTTGCACCTCGCTCCAGACCCTCCTTTGGGTCGTCACCATTGAAACTCATCAACTTGGGGACCTTTTTCTTTGTAATACCCTCCTTGGGTCTTCGAATGGTTACTCAGGAACCTTTTTCTTTCTGTACAGCGCGGTTATAAGGTTTGGGAATAGTAGGTTACCACGATTCTTCTTGGAATAGTTATGGATCTGCTTGAAGATGATTTCACCCACATCGATTGTCTTACCGTATATGATCGAGTGCAATAGCAGCAGCCGCTTGATGAGGACAGTCGTGTTGTGGGACGTTGGCATCAACTTGCCTTTAAGAAAATGGTTCCATAATTTTACGTATGGTTTGAGGGCTCGACGATCTACTCACTTTCTTGTGGGGGCATTCCCTTCGAACTTGGCCCACCCAAAACATAAATCCTGTAGAAATCCACTGTACTTTTCTTGATCTACCTCAACCACAAATATCTTGTGCTGGTCATCCACTTTACCCAACTTAAAGTATTTGTTAAGTGCAGAAGGGGAAAAGCAAATGAGTTTTCCTAAAAAATATACCGTGTGGTTGGAGGTGTCTGCGAAGTGGGCATAGAACTCCCTCACCATTGCTGGTGCTACGGCGTTAGGATTACGAGCAAACTTCTCCCAGTTATACTTCTTTATGACGTCCATGCTCTTTTATCTCGGCTGGAAAAACGAATCCATCTTCCAAATAGACTTGGCGTTGCTGAATGGTTTTGAAGTGTGTCACTACTTCGGCTGCTTGGAAACGTTTGAAACTCTGTATGGGGGTTGGTCTCGATCTCACAATTTTTCTTGGCTGATTTTTTGTGGTGGCGATGGGGAGGTATTTTTGAGAGATAGAAAACAAATTTTCTGGTCTGTAGAGAAAGATGGAAACACGATGAAGAAAAATATGGTAGGTGTTTTTTTCTTGGAAAGTGATGGGTGGTTTCGGGGTATTTGCGTCTTTTCTCGGTGGGGAAAATATTTCTCATTAAATGAGAAATATGTGATTTGACGTAAAGGAGGGGAAAATGTTTCTTTCCCTTTTGTTCTACCACCAAAACCTTTTGCCCTAGTTCATCCTTTTTCCTTCATGCATGCTTCATTCCCCATGCTGCCACGTGTTCTTTGCTTGCCTACAATATTAGAGAATAAAATAAAATAGATTAAAGCAGAAAATAACTTAACTTATTTATGTACAAAATTTAGATTTTTGTTGCCTAGGTAATGAATATTTGCTTAATTAAGAAAAGCAAACTCTTTGGCATCATGTGCCAACAATGCCAGTTTATCGCGTATGATTGGGGCTCCTTTGTACTCCTTGAGTCTCTGCCCGTTCACTTTGAAGATGGAACCATCGTTTTGGTTCTGAATTTCAATTGCTCCATTGTCATGGATTTGGTGTACGATGAATAGTCCTGACCATCGTGATTTTAGCTTGTAAGGGAATAACTTAAGGCGTGAATTGTAGAGCAATACTTGTTGTCCAGAATAAAATTACCTCAGTAATATTTTTTTGTCATGCCATCGTTTTGTTTTCTACTTGTAAAGGCGGGCATTCTCGTATGCTTGTGCTCTAAATTCATCCATCTCGTTCAGCTCTAATAGTCTTCTTTCTTCAGCAAGCTGAGCATCCATGTTTATCTTTTTTATGGCTCAATAAGCTTTGTGTTCGAGTTCAACTGGTAGATGACATTCCTTTCCATAGACTAGCTTGAATGGGGACATTCCCAGTGGTGTCTTGAATGCTGTACGATAAACCCATAGTGCTTCATCTAGCTTCGGCGACCAATCTTTTCGACTTGGGTTGGCCACTTTTTCAAGGATCTGCTTGATTTCTCGGTTAGACACTTCAGCTTGTCTATTCGTCTGAGGGTGATACGTCATAGCAATTCTATGTCGTACTCCATATCTTTTCAGTGCCTTGGCAATCAATTTATTAACAAAATGTGTCCCTTCATCGCTAATGAAAGCTCGTGGTGTTCCAAAGCGGGTGAATATATTTTTGTGCAAAAACTTCAACACCGTCTTGGAATCGTTCTCAGGTGTTGCAATGGCTTTAACCCATTTTGATAAGTAATCCACTACCAAGAGAATGTAGATATCTCCGAATGATGTTGGAAAAGGTCCCATGAAATTTATGCCCTATACGTCGAAAAGTTTGATCTCCATAATGTTTTGCCATGGCATCTCATGCCGTTTCGAGATGCTTTCTATACGTTGACACCTATCACATGACTTGTAGAATTCATGTGCGTCTTTGAACAGGGTTGTCCAATAAAATCCCGACTGAACCACTTTTGTTGCTGTTCTCATCCCACCAAAATGCCCTCCATATGGTAACGAGTGGCATTGGAGTAGGATATCATGCTGCTCTTCTTCTGGAATGCACCTTCAGATTATTTGGTCTCTGCACTGCTTGAATAGAAATGGTTCATCCCAGTAGTAATGTCGCACATCATGTCGAAATTTTCGTTTGCCCTGGCTAGATAAATCAAGAGGAACAATACCACTAACAAGAAAATTAACGATGTCAGCATAACATGGTGCAGACGTGACAAATAATATTTTTTCATCAGGGAAATCCTCTTTAATTTCTGTGATGTCAGGATAATCAGGTTTATTAACTAGCCTAGACAAATGGTCTGCCATTTGATTTTCTATACCTTCTCTATCCTTGATCTCTAAATCAAATTCTTGCTGTAATAATATCCACCGAATTAGTCTAAGCTTTTCATCTTTTTTATTAATCAGATATTTAATAGCTGAGTGATCTGTGTGCACAATTATCTTAGTGACTATTACATATGGCCTAAACTTATCGAATGCAAATACTACTGCTATGAGTTCCTTTTCAGTGATGGTATAGTTCACTTGAGCATCATTAAGTGTTCAGCTTGCATAGTAGATAACATGAAAAAATTTACTTTTTTTTTTCCTAGCACTGCTTCGATTGCATAGTCACTAGCGTCGCACATAAAATCAAATGGTTCATTCCAGTCTGGTGGGATAACTATTGGCGTTGCTAAAAACTTTTTCTTCAAATCTGTGAAGGCATTCAAACAATCATTAGTAAATTACAATGGATGATTTTGTTGAAGCAAAAGACATAAGGGTTTAGAGATTTGAGAAAAGTCTTTTTTGAACCACCTATAGAACCCTGCATGTCCAAGGAAACTGCGTACACCTCACACATTAGTAGGTGGGGGAAAATTTGTAATTGCATCCACCTTGGCTTTGTCGACTTCGATGCCATGGCATGAAATTTTGTGTCCCAACACTATTTCTTTAGTTACCATAAAATGACATTTTTCCCAATTCAGTACTAGGTTGGCTTCTTCATAACGTTTCAATACCTTCGACAAATTGTCGAGGCATCAGTCAAACTCATCACCCAAAACGGAGAAGTCGTCCATAAATATTTCCATGCATTCTTTCACCATATCTAAAAACATTGCCATCATGGATCGTTAGAATGTAGCTGGATCATTACATAGTCCAAACGATATTCGCCTAAATGCATAGGTACCATACAGGCATGTGAACATTGTTTTCTCTTGGTCTTCGGGTGCTATGGTAATTTGGTTATACCCCGAGAATCAATCGAAGAAGCAATAAAATGCCTTTCCTGCTAATCTATCCAACATTTGATCGATGAAAGGGAGGGGAAAATGATCCTTTTCTGTGGCTTTGTTGAGCTTCCTATAATCCATGCATATACGCCAACTCGTGACTGTTCTCGTGGTGAGTAACTCATCATGCTCTCTTTTAACCACGGTTACACCACCTTTGTTTGGCACGCATTGGACTGGGCTGACCCATGAATTATTAGATATAGGATAAATCACTCCCGCATCCAACCATTTTATTATTTCCTTCATTACAACCTTCTTCATGATTGGGTTGATCTATCTTTGGGGTTCCACTGAGGTGCTATGGCTATCTTCAAGATTGATTTTGTGCATGCATTTGGTTGGATTGATTCCTTTCAAGTCTGCCATCATCCATCCTATAGCTTTTATGTGTTGTGACAAAATATTCAACAAACTCTTCTCCTGTTCCGAGGTTAGGTTGGCAGAGATTGTCACTGGTAAAGTTTCATCAACTCCTAGATAAGCATATTTCAAATGTAATGGTAAAGTCTTAGGCTCCAATTTCAGTGCATATTGTGAGAATGACACATGAGTTTTAACTTCATCATAATCTAAAGGTTAGAATTTCATACATGACCTATGAAGAAATCTCAATTGGTCATTTTTCTTTCCTTCGCATCTTGCTTTGGTATCGCTTTTAGGGTGTTCAGTGTGTAGATTTTCATTGTCGTGGCCATGATTGTCAGAACCATCTTTTGAAAATATTTCGTCTGGGCCAAAGTTTTATGCTTCATGTATTTCTGTTGTAGTTTCATGGTACAAATTATTGTACTCATAAATCCTTAGGGATTCACCTCGTCCAAGGATTGCCTTTTCTTCAATCTTACTAATGTATTGGCATTCCTCTGGATTGTCTGCATATTTCATAGAGTTGAAAACATTGATCGTGACACTTTGCTCGTCAACTCTCATGGTGAATTCTCCTTTTTCATAGTCTATTAGGATTCTGCCTGTGGCTAAGAATGGGCGTCCCAGAATGATTGGTGCGTTTTCATCAGCTTCGCAATCTAGAATGAGAAAATCCACTGGAAATATGAATTTATCTACCTTTACTATGACGTCTTCAATTCTTCCCTCGGGTCGCACATAAGACCGATCAGCTAACCGTAGAATGACCTAGGTGGGATGGGCGTGATACCCGTCTAGTTTCATGAATAGAGATTTTGGTATCAAGTTTACACTTGATCCCAAGTCAATGAGAGCTCGTCCGATGAAATCATTACCAATGGAACATGGTATTACAAAGCTGCTAGGGTCTTTTTGCTTTGGTGAGAGTTTACTCACTGCCGAGCAGATTTTTGTTGCCATGGTCACACGTTCTACCTTCCTTTTCTTTGTAACAATTTCCTTTAGATACTTGGCATAGGAAGGCATTTGCTTAATGGCTTTGAGGAGGGGCACATTGATACACAACTGGTCCATAACATCAACAAATTTCTTGAACTGGATGTCATCATCATATTTTTGTAACCATTGAGGGAATGGTGGTGGAGGTCTCACATCGACTAGTGATGGTGCAAGGAAATCGCTGGCCTTGACCATGAATTTCTTGTTATCCAATTGATGTTTTTCTGAGCCTTCACTTGCTTCCTTCTCTTCATGCGCTTTCTCATGTTTAACATTCTTAGATTCCTCATCTGGTTGTGCTACCCCTTGCCAGGAATTATTCAGCTGTTCTCCCCCAAAATTGTCATCTTGATCAACTTATTTTCGACTCCTTAGCGTAAGTACATTGCATTGCTCCTTCCTATGATGCTTAGTGACTTCAGTATCACTAGGAAGATTTCTATGTGGGCGAGAATATAATGTCGTGGCAATCTGTACAACTTAATTCTCCAATGCTCTGAGAGATGAACTATGGCTTTGCAAAAGTGTTTCTTGGCTTTGTAACAAATTTCCTTCATTTTTTATTATTGCAGAATGTTCGTGCATCCAGGTCTTTGTAGTCGTCATGAAATCTTTTGTCGAGGCCATGAATTCCTGCAAGGATAATTCCAATAAGTTAGTATTGGAATGAGTATTAGAGGAAGAAGCTATACCTTTATTGTTCTGCCAGGGCTACTGATGATGCTGATTCTGAATATGGTGATGGTCAGAATTATTTTGTTGTGGCCTATAATTTGTGGCTTGATTATTGTTGTTCCCTTGATTATTCCAAAAAAAATTTGGGTGTTGTCTCCAACCAAGGTTGTACGTATTCGAATAGGGAGTATTGTTGTTCCGATTGTAGTTACCCACAAAATTAGTTGACTCATAGTTTTCAGGACAGTCACTCTCATGATGGTTGCCATGACAGAATAGGCACACATTATTGGTTGCCTTGACTTCTCTTACCTCATTAGGACGTTGCAGATTTTTCAACATATTGGTTATGGCAGAGAGTTGGGCTGCTACCGAATCTTTGCTTTATAATTCATATGCTACAGAGGTTTTTCTATCGGTTCCCAGTCTTGCACTTGGAAATTGATAGTCATTATTCACTATCTTGTCGAAGATGTCAAAAGCTTCCTGACGTGATTTGTCTAGTAGGGTGCCATTTGCTGAGGTATCTAACATCATTAGAGTTGATGCATTGACTCTATTGTAAAACATCACCACTTGCGTCCAATCATGAAATCCATGATTAACTCATTTGCAAAGTAAGTTTTTATATCTATCCCAACATTCATACATTGATTCATCATCGCCTTGGCGAAAACTCGCAATGTCGTTTCGAAGCTGTGTATTCATATTGGGCGGATTATATCGGTGTAGGAAACTCTTGCATAAATCTGTCCATGACTCTATTGATCCGGAAAGAACTCCACTGAGCCAAGCTCTTCTCTATCACGTAAGGAGTAAGGAAAAAGCCTCAATTTAAGCATATCTTCATGTACTCCTTGTTGTCTAAATGAATTGCATACTTCAAGGAAAGCACGCACATGCTGTCTAGCATCCTCATTGGGTGTACCACCAAATTGGCCGATAGTGTTCAGCATATTAAACATTACCAGTTTGAGTTGAAAATGAGTGGCTTGTATCTCAGGTGCCACTATGCCAGGATTGAGGTCATCTAGAATTGGGTTCAAATGATCTCGTATCGCTCTTGGTCTTGCAACTTGATCTCCCAAATATCCCATGTCGTTTTGCATTTGATTCAATTGTTCTCTGGTTTTTTGGGCACGCAACCTTTGTCTGAATGATTACTCAACTTTGGGGTCGAATGGTTCCAAAGGATTACCAGCAGATCTAGAGGTCAGGCAATAATAAAAACCTATAAAAGAAAATAATAAAATACGTTAGACTAAATAATTATAAAGTGACACAAAGAACTTGTTATGGCTAGAAATTTCGTCAGTTGCCAATCCCCGGCAACGGATCCAAAAGCTTAATTGCTTGTGAATGTATATGCTAAGGCAAGCTAATTTGTACAAGTATACACACTCGATGCATATAGTAGTGAGTGAGTATCATCTCCACAGGGATTGGATTAGAAATATCTTTTCACCACAACTAGAACTAATGCCACAAATTAATCCTACTAAGTATTAAAGCTAAGAACTAATATTAAGGAGCTAAGAATAATGAATCAATAATTCCAGACAAGTGTGGTCGATACAAAGAAAATATGCAGACAGATAAAACAAAACAAAACAAGTATTGGATTAAATATAATGCAAACAACCTCATATATTCAGACGTGTCACAGAGCACTGATGCTAAACCATTGTCTCGACAACAATTATTTTAAGCCAGAATAAATTATTATGACTCACTAAATTGCCCGACAGGATTACTAGGTATTCTTAGACGATTGCTATGGCAATACCTCTCGGCGTTAACTATAGACGTTGTCTTAACCTACTCTATCATTTTTCCCTTTTAGTCATTTGAAACTAACTCCTTATCTCTAAGGTAGACAAGTTAGAACTTCACCATATCGGATTCATTCCTTTGCTCACGTTGATCTCTCTTAATTCTCTTGAATTCAACAATCACTTTCTAGACAAAAGGCTATCTCTCGATTCTCTTACAATGCCCATACATGTTTTACCGAAACCCCAGGTAATCTCTCGATGGTTTTACATTGTTAAGGCAAAATATTTAAACCATGAGCAAAACAGTCATAAGAAAACATAATTCATCATTCATAAACATAAAATATTGTTCATGCAAAACAAAGTTTAACACCAAGTAAAGCACTCATTAATAAAATGTCAAATTCTTTTTCTTGCAAAGTTTGATCTTTTCCCAAACATTTTAAATTATCTTATTCTCCTTCTATATACAAGCCTTATCACCCTTTTTCTTTGATCCATAGTGATATTTGGGGCCCTTCTCGGGTGAAGAATGATGATAATTGTAAGTGATTTATCATCTTCATTGATGATCACAGTAGGATAACTTGGACTTATTTGCTAAAAGACAAATATAAAATTACTGGTTTTTTTGCCCAATTTTATAACATGGTTCTCACTCAATTTGGGTCTAAAATTCAGCTCTTTAAAGTTGATAATGGCAGTGAATTTTTTGCAAAGTATTTGGGTATTTTTTCAAGGAAAGGTGCATAGTTCAGCTTAGTTCTTGTGTTGGAACACCATAGCAAAACGACATTGTCAAAACAAAAATAAACCCCTCCTTTAAGTTACTTGTTATCTTCTATTTACCACTAATGTTCCAAAATATTTGTGGGGGAAGCCTTATTAATTGTCACATATTTGATCAATTGAATGCCTAGTAAGATTTTACAATTTCAAACACCTCAATCTATATTTTTGCAATACTTTCCCCATTTTTAACCTATCTTTTCCATTCTACCACTTAAAATCTTTGCCTGTACTATTTTTATCCAAAACATTGCTCCTAATAAGTCCAAGTTAGATCCTCAGTCTTTAAAATGTGTATTGGTTGGGTATTCTTCACTTAATAAGGGTTATAAATGCTACCATCTTCCTTCTAAATGATTTTTACCACTATGGATATAACATTTTATGAGCATGCTCCTTATTTCACTCAGGCTGAAATTTGAGGGAAGACATGGAGGGTTTTCAGCCACATCAGGTATCTTCTCCTACTCTTCATTCTCAAAATTCAAAATTGCCACCATTTTTTCCTAGATTTGTCACATGTAACTAATCCCATTGATTCATCTATAATACATATTAATAATTCATCTACACCTATTTTAAACACCCTTCTTGAAAATACACATACTCCCATTGAAAATATTCCCAAACTAACACCAACCAAATAGTTTCGTGTCTATACAAGGAAAAGAAAACATATTCATTAGGATGTTTTGCAATCTGATTATTGCCGAGAATTGGATTGCTATTAGAAAAGGGGCTAGACAGTGCACCAATCATCATATTGAAAAATTTGCTGGTTATACTTCATTGATGCCTTCTTTTCAAGCATTTACAATAACCTTGGATAATGAACATGTTCTCACAAGCATAGCTGATGTTCTAAAGGATTCAAAATAGAGAAGGATTGTTGAAGAGGAAATTTGTGCACCAAATAAAAATGCTACTTGGACTGTTACAGACCTTCTTCAAGGAAAAAAGGCAATGGCTGTAAAAGGATCTTTGTTGTAAAGTATAACTCCAATGGTAGTATTCAACTATACAAAGCTAGACTACTGGCCAAAGGCTTTACGCAAACATATGGGATAGATTTCAAAGAAACCTTTACACATGTGGTGAAGCTCAACGCTGTTCGAGTACTCCTAAGTTTGGTTGTAAAGTGTGATTGGAAATTACCCCAACTTGATGTAAAAACACATTTCTTAATGATAAGCTAGAAGAATAAGTCTATATGAAATTACCACCTGTCTTAAAGTATGTTGAAGGTAACAACAAGGGTTGCAAGCTCAACAAGTCTCTAAAAGGTTAAAACAATCACCAAATCTTGGTTCGAGAGGTTAATTAAAGTCATTCTTAAAAACAACTACAAGCAGTCCCTAGCCGATCATACTCTTTTCATCAAGGTAAGTTCTACACATAAGAAAGCTTTCCTAATTGTGTACATGGATTACATAATTCTTATTGGAGATGATGAAGAAGAGATTAACAATTTGAAGAAGTTGATAAATAGGGAATTTGAAACCAATGGCTTGGGAAAGCTAAGGTATTTCTTAGGATTGGAGGTGGCAAGGTCAAAAGAAGGACTTGTCATCAACCAAAGAAATTATGTAATTGATTCACTCAAAGAAACTAGTTTTATTGGTTGTAAGCCGACTGATACACCAATGGAGGAAAACTTAAGATTCAACAAAGAAGATGGGTCCTTAGTAGACAGAGAGAAATTTCAAATATTAGTTGGGAAACTAATTTACTTATCCTTGAAAATGCCAGATATAACCTTTCTTGTAAATGTGATAAGTCAACACATGACTAATCCTACAGAAGAGCATATGGCAACAATAAATAGAATTCTCAAGTACTTGAAGAAAACTCCATGACACGACTTAATGTTTAAGAAGACACAAGACATAATTGTTAAGATTTTTACCGACTCTAGTTGGGTCATAAATCTCACTGAAAGAAGATCCACTTGTGGCTACTGTACTTTTTTTTGGGCAACCTCACAACTTAGAGAAGTAAGAAACAATATGTCATTTTAAGAAGTAGTGCTGAAGCTAAATTTATAGCACTAGCATTGGGAATATGCGAAGGAATTTGGCTACTTAAACTACTAAAAGAACTTGACACTAATTATGAGGATTACATTGAGGTTTTGTGTGATAATCAATATGCTATTTAGATTACCAAGAACCTAGTTCAACATGATCAGAAAAAGCATGTTGAGATTGATAAGGATTTTATTGCTGATCAAGTTAACAATAAGACAACCACACTTTCATACATTCCTTCAGAAGGACAAATTGCATACATTCTTACTAAGGCCTTGCCAAAGCCTGTTTTCAGCAAATTCCTATTCAAGTTGGGATTATACAATGTATATTCTCCAGCTTGAGTGAGAGTGTAGGAATTATAGAGATATGAGTTGTTACTATCCTTTTAGTTAAGGGATTCTGTAAACAGTTTTCTATAATTTAAGATGGAATATGTCATATTGAAATAATAAGGAAATACATAGAATTACTCTAATTTTTGTAGAATTAACAGGAAATGCTAGAAGATGGTGGTTATAGGTTATGATCAATACAAGTAAGATTGAAGAAAGTTTACAAGCAATTTCATGCGAAGCCAGCGAATAACTTTTCTTTTTGGAAGCAAGTGAGCTAATGTGTCAGTTCCAAAGGGATTTTTCTTTTTTCGACAGTTTGAACAACAACTTCTCTCTTGATTGGAGTTAGGTGATGATAAATGCATGATTAATAGTATTGAGGATGATATGCAAGAAAGTTTATGAACAAAAACATGAAAATCCATCAAGTGAACTGGTATGTCAAAAAGAAAGCTTTTGCAATAATGAGTCTCACAACCCTCCTCTTGATAGGACTTGGGTTATGATAAGTTTTTGGCCATGCATTATGGAGCAGATTAAATATTAATCATATATACTAATGTTAGTTGTAGACACACTTCCTATTTCGTAATATATACAAAAATTGCATCCAATAGTAGTAATGCTTTCACTAAAAGGGTTGATTTATTATGTTTTATGGATCAAAGTTCATTTTATTTTCCTTAAAGAATACAACACAAATAGAGGAGAATTTTGTTGTAAGTAACAATCTGTGGTTATCTTTTATATATTTGTTTGTTTTGGGATCATAGTTTGAATTATTTATTCATTGGAGTGAGGAACCAATTCAGACCGAAAATTAATAAGAGAGAAGGGGAATATTGCTTGCACAGGTAACGATGAGACTGCATGGACCTTGCATAAAACAATAATGTGGGGTATAAAACTATATTCCAAATCAAGAATAAAGATACACAGCTAATACTTACTTCAAAGTAGGTGCCAAACTGAACATCATGTTCCTGTTGTACAGTTTCAAAAACCTACGAGAAAAGAGAAATTAAGTAAATTCAATTAAATCAACCAAACATAGAATCTACAATAAAGATGTAAATGATTTTTTTCCAATAAACATAGAATCAACCAAACATATGTATCACAAACAATGAAGTTTTTTTCATTAAAGAAATAAGAAAACCTTAATTATTTGTATAAAAAAGAGAGCGAGAATGAGAGAAAGAGGCAATGAGCGAGAGAGAAAGAATTTGAAAGGTCATTTTCCTCATATGATGAATAGACAACGTTCTTGCATAATCTAAGCAAGACAGTTTTAAGGTGAGCATTAAGGGAGCTTTTCCACCATCAGGGTTCAGTTGTGAGGGTCTTCATCCCGAGTGTAATGAACAAGCCAAAATATAAAACCTCTATATTCACTTTTGTTCAGTTCACCAACGAGTCTGGTCTAAGGAAGGCTATCCATAATGAAATATGGATTGATGGGAGGAGAGTCTTAGTGGGGGCTGAAAAATACCAGAACTCTAGAACAAGGGCAGTTGGTGCAAGCAGGGCCCAAGTGAAAGCCAATAAGTCAAACAGAGATGAAAAAAGAAGGCTTAGAGAGAGAGTTAAGTCTTCTAGAAGATTAAGGGATGATAGAATGTACAAAGAAGCATTGACCTTGGATAGAAGGTCGTAGAGTGAACCTGAAACCAGGGAGAATAGGAAAGGTATTATGCAAGATGCTTCAGGAATAAACAATGTTTGGGAGATGCGTATCCCTACGGGGGAATCAAGTTGGATGAAACGTTGTTTAACAATGATCGTCAAATCATCATTTGAGCTGGTCCTGGTTCAAAAGGCTCTATAAAATGATGGATTTGAAGTAAAGATCACTAGCTAGGGTTATGTATGGAACTCTTGTATCATCACTTTCAAGTCAGTTGAAGAGCTATCAGAATCTTGGATGAATAAGCAAGAGGAGATATTTTTCTGGTTTGACTGGTTGGCTCTTATTTTGAATGATGATGGTATCCCAATGGCGTATTTTTTGATAGAATTATATGGAATTCCACTTCTATGCTGAAACAAATTGTTCTTGGAGAGGCTTCCTGGAAGGTGGGCGAAGGTTGTCAGCATTTGGGAGTTGACAAGGAATAGAGAGGATTTATCAGCAGTGAAATTACTGGTGAGGGTGGTAAGCCCTTTTGAAGTTCCAAATATGATTAATGTAGGGTCGTTTGGAAGATCCATTAAGATGAAAATTAAGATGGGTTTGGTGTTGAAAAAGTTGACTGATTTTCTTGGGAAGGCATCAGAAAGAGCTTCAGATGATTGGTTCAGTGAGGATGCTTCGTCGGAGGAAGATGAAGGTCGTCGATTTATACTGGCGGCGGCTGGAATTGAATAGATAATTGAGGAAGCACAATTAAAGGTGGAAATATGGATCGAACAAGGAGAAATAACTGGAATTGAAGGATATGGTGGGGGACAACAATTACTATTGCATAATAAAGATAGAGAACATATTAATAATGGGGTGTCAGATCTCCTCGTTACTGGGAGAAATCCAAAAGGGGATTATACAGGTCCTGGTATAAGGAATATAATGGATCTGGGTCCTATTTATCAATCCCAATATGAGGATTATTATTATCCCAAATATCCTATTCTGAGACTTAAACCTTATGGGCCTGTAGTAAACATAGTGCGATGCGAGTTTGGTAAGCAGAATGATGATCAGACTTTGTCTCAAACACGTGGAACAAGATAATTCTGAAGGAGTTTTACGTGAGGGAGAAATTGCTATAGAAAGAGGAATACCAACAGTGGAGCAGTTAAAAGAAGGAATTCTTGTTGATAACTAAGAAATACATTAAAGGGATATCTTATGGTGGAGACCATCACATCCTTCTTCTAATCGATTATCCATTTGGAGAACCCTAGATGGGATGAGGGAGAGATGATCGTTTTAAGCAGTGGATCATCTAGAGATATAGCTTTGATCTGAAACTAGAAGAGAATCATTTTAAGCAGTGGATTATTTAGAACATAGGGAGAAGATGAATAAAACTAGTACATGCCAGTACAACTCTTTGGTAGATTCGAGGAAGTAATTGCCATCGTTGAAATTGATGATTTTAATTTTCAAGGCCCAACAAAGCACCGAACTCAAACCAGTCCTTGTGAAGAGAGACCATTGGCAGGCTATCGATCTGGTAAAGTCAGTGGGAAAGACAATAGAAGAAATAAAATAAAAATAATAAGGGATGTGCTAGATGAGGTCAGTAGTCCCAAGGTTTATTCCTCTTCCTTCTCGGTATATTTGGTGAAAGCGTTGACTATATAGGAAGTTAGTAAGTTATTGGGAATTTCTTTCAAGGATGGGGAAAAGGCCTTTCTACAAAAAATAATCAGCCTAGAGAAAGTATCGAGAGTAGTTAGGGAAGGATGATGCCCTAATGTATGTTAGTGGGTTTTCAATTAGCTTTCATCATGCTAAAATTATCCATCATTACTTGGAATATGAGGGGTGTAACTTCCCAAAGATCGGGTTAGTGTCCAAAGTGTACGATGTTAAAACTTCATGTATAATTTTAAAAATTAAAAGTTTATGGACTTAATTAGAATATCTATGTGTAGGATTTAATAGTAAAGAAAGAAGGATGGAAGGGAATAATGGTCATTTAATAAGAAAATGAATTTTTAATTCATCCCTTGGATATTATATATCCACGTGGAAGAGAAAAGAATGGGTAAAAGAATCCATAAATCTCTTCATCTTTCTTCCTCCTCCCACAGTGAGCTCCATAGCTAAGGTAAGGATTCTTCCAGTTCCTTATTCTTATAATTTATGAGTGATTATAACTCTTGGAGAATTAGGAAAGCTTATAGAAGATTAGAGAGAAGTAGAAACTAACATATTTGCAAGTTACGAGAGATTGAATAAAAAGGGTTTTAAGTGATTTGATAAGAAAGATTTAATAAATGAATTTTGAAGAGAAATTTGACTTGTCATAAGCTGGTATAAGAAATCTAAACTGTTAGAAATGGATTGATACCATGTTGAATTTGTGGTAAGATTCTTAGTTTCAAGTGATATTATGGGAATTTGGATGATAAGTGTGTTAGAGTAATATAAGTTAGTTATTATAAGTATAGTTAAGTTTTAAGGCTTGAGAGGAAATCATAATGGAAGGTTTAAGGGAGTTTTGGTCAAATTTTGAGTTGGAACGAGTAAGTTCTGGGCAAGAGGCATCGGTACTGGATAAACAATACCGATACTTCAAGGTAATAATATGTGATATCTTGGTCTGGATATCGATACTAGATGAACAATATCGATACCATAAGGTAAAAGTGGATAAATTCTTTAAAAAGTATCGATATCGAAGTAGTAGTATCAATACTAGGGGTATCAATACCAATGTTTAAGTATCATTACCATTTTTAAGAACATATTCCAGAATGTAGAAAGTATCGATACTGAAGTAAAGTATCGATACTACATTAAGGAATATAGATACTGTACCTAGGATATCGATATTGTACCTGGGATATCGATACTAATCAGAATAGAATTGTGAAATATGTATTTTGTTTAAATTATGTTATTAAAGATTGATTATAATGATTCAAGTTATACCAATCGTATTATTGTGTAGATATCGAACGAAAGCCAACTCCGGATGAATCAGAGATATAAGATTGATCAAGTGAGAGAGAAGAGTTATAAGTGTTGCTTTAACTAGTGAGGCCAAGGTGAGTGCATACACTTATAATGTATGATGATATGGGAAACAAGACTTGCGATGAGTCTATTTCCAAGGTTTTAATTTCATGATTTTATGAATAATAGTATGTTGTTTATATGGTTTCTAGGTGTACATGAATATAAGTATAGTTGGTATCTATTATTATGTTACATGCACTGTTATACATGAGTTATGTGTTATATGTTATCCTATGTGTTATATGATCTATGCGTATATTTGAGAAAATGATATAAGCTATGAGATACCGAACTATGTGTACATGTGAATATGTGATATAAACTATATGATATCGAACTACGTAAACATATGAATATATGATATAAGCTATATGATATTGAATAATGTGAATATTTGAAAATGTGAAATAAGCTATTTGACAATGGTTTATGTGGATACATGCCTATGTGATAAGCTATATGAAATGGTATAAAAGGTAAAACCCATAAGTATGTGATATGAGAGCTAAGGGTATAATTGACATGCCAAGAGTCAAAGGTTCTACGGGGTCCTTCGAGATAATTCTATGTGGTCTTTTGGGACATTTCTATGTGGTCCTTCAGGATAATACTATGTGGTACTTTGGTATATTTCTATGTGACACTTCGGTGCAATTTCTACTCTGCACTTCGGTGCAATTTCTACTCTGCACTTCGGTTCAATTTATACGAGCTGTGGTGACATCATTTGTGCACAACCTCAATGCACTCACATACATTAAGTTCTCAATAATGTATCATGGGCTATTAAAAGAAAAAAATATAAATGAACAATGAATGATAATGATAATGATGTTGATAATGATAATGATGTTAATAATGATAGTGATAATGATAATGATATGTATATATACGTGTGTGTTATAAGTTCTTAATTTAGTTAATATTTTGTTTTTAAATTACTCTTTAATCATTGGTTTTTGTGGCTTAATTGGTCGTTTTGATTCATTTCCTGTGTAGGACGTCAGATTCTGGAAATTGCACAAAAAGGATATAATTCTACAGTTTTTTATCTTCGGAATCAAAGCTGGCTGGAATTCGAATTTGAATTAAACTCAAGTTTAGGATAATATTTTAAACATTATATTTTTTCTTTGTATTTTAATTTAAATAGGTTTTAGAATTTTAATTAAGTTTTAGGATATTATTTTTATATTTTATCTTTGTTTTAGGTATTTTTGTTTAAATAGGTTTTAGTATTTTAATTAGGATTTAGAATATTATTTAGAATATTATTTTAAGGTATTTTAGTTTAAATAGTTTTAAGTGTTTTAATTAGGATTTAAGATGTATTGTCCTTGTAAGCCAATGTGAATCTTGAAGTAAAAATCTGTTTTAATGATCCAAGGAATTTGAGGCAAAGCTGAAGTCTGAGGCTGCTTTCACTATAAGTTTACTTTATCCCTATCTCTTTAGATTATTTATTTAATTATTTCTTTAATTTAATTTTTATCTTTTATTTTAAAAACAACTTTTAAAAACCCTTTTTATTTTACTACTATCATTTATTATTTTATTATTTTCTCTTTTATATATTATTATCTATTTTATTTTATTAAATCTTTTCAACTTTACCTGGAATACTATCTCTTCCTAAAACCAAGAAACAATTTTACTCAATCAGAAACACCACAGTCCCTGTGGATCGACCCTACTTCTCTATACTACCTTTTCCTTTCTATTTAAAAAGCCAGAATTATTTTGATAACAAAACGACAGTTATCAAATTGGTGCCGTTACCGGGGACTAACAACAAGTACTGATTTATTTTTCTAGTTTTTGAATTATGACCAGAATAAACCCAGGTGAATTAGTAGATCTAGATCCAGAGATCGAAGCACGAACAAGAAGAATCCACACACAAACGCTTCGAGAAAAGAGAAAAAGACAAGAAAAACAAGAGCAGAGTTAATAAACAGAATCAAATCCGGAGATTGAAGCAGACATATACAATATTCCGATGGCAAAAGAAAAACAAACGATCCGAGAGCTAGCCACAACTCCTATCACTCAAACACCATTGTGCATTAATTTTCCTAGTTGTGGGAACGTTTCAATTAAAGATGGGACTCATTCATCTTCTTCCCACCTTCCACGGCTTTCCCACTGAAGATTCACACAAACACTTGTTGGAATTCAACATGGTTTGCACTAGCATGAAACCATAGGGAGTTACTGATGATAAAATTAAATTGAGAGCTTTCCCTTTCTCTTTAGCCAATTTGGCTAAAGATTGGTTATTTTATTTACATCCAAATTCAGTTAATTCATGGGCTTACATGAATCAAAATTTTCTTGATAGGTTCTTTCCAGAGGATAAAGTAAGTGAATTACGAAGGAGCATTCTTTCCATTCAACAAAAGACCGAAGAAAGTCTTTATGACTATTAGGAACGATTTTAAAAAACTTTGTGTATGTTGTTTGTAACACGGTTTAAGTGAGAAAACGTTACTTCAATAATTTTATGAAGGCATTTTACCAATGGAGATGAAAATAGTGGATGCCGTCAGTGGAGGAGCATTAGTCAACATGACCCCAACAACAGCAAGGGAATTGATTTCAACCATGGCATCCAACTCTCAACAATTTTCAAGTGAACCAAGCTGACAGATTCACGAGATAAGTACATTTTCCCTTGAAAATAAGTGAGATAAATTAAATGAAGTAGTTAATTCACTTGTTACAATAAAATCTGGAGCACCAAGAGCATGTGGGATATGCACAAAGCTAGACCATCCGATGGATTGCTACCCATTGATATAAGAAGGAGGCAATGCAGAAATCAATGCACTAGGGAACTTTCCAGATCCTCCACAAATACAATACAACCCATACAACAATACTTATAATCCAAGATGGCGAGACCACCCAAACTTCAGCTACGCGGCAAATCAAAGACCATCATTGGTATAACTCATAGGAAAGTTAGCAATTTCACAAGAAAAGTTTATTGTATCCCAGGAAAAATTCTAAAGCTGAACCGAAATACATCTTCAAGAGTTAGATACACAAGTAAGCCGACTAGCTCAAACTATGGGACAATTGGAATCACAAGGAAAACTACCTTCTCAAACGGAGTTAAATCCGAGGAAGAATGTTAGTGCCATCACACTCTGAAGTGGAAAAGTTATCTCATCCGAAGTTTCAGCAGAAAAAGCAACACATCAGAAAGAACAAGAGAACACACCACCTTCAGAAATACAAGGTACATCTAACACCCATCCTTCTCTTTTTTCTCATGAAATCACGCCACCACCCTTCCCATCAAGATTGATGAAGTTTGATACAAGAGCTGAATAAAAGGAGATCTTAGAGGTGTTCCAAAATGTTCAAGTCAACATACCTCTTCTTGAAGTATTTCGACAAGTACCAAGGTATGCTCGATTTTTAAAAGAACTTTGCACTACAAAGATGAAATTAATGGGGCACAAAAAGGTAAATTTGGGAGAACATGTCTCTGCAATTTTTCAATGAAAGCTCCCACCAAAGATGAAGGATCAAGGTATGTTCGCTATACCTTGCAAAATAGGTGATTTTAAAATTAAAAGTTCAATGTGTGACTTAGGATCTTCAATTAATGTGATGCCATTTTCTATATATAAAATGATTACGAACGAGCCTTTGAAGGAAATAGTAATAACTATACAGTTGGCTGATCGATCTGTGATCTATCCAGTGAGAGTAATGGAAAACGTCTTAGTAAAGGTTGATGTATTATTTT
Source organism: Hibiscus syriacus (assembly GCF_006381635.1). Taxonomy (NCBI): domain Eukaryota; kingdom Viridiplantae; phylum Streptophyta; class Magnoliopsida; order Malvales; family Malvaceae; genus Hibiscus; species Hibiscus syriacus. The sequence continues at coordinate 2,655,236 of NW_024063166.1, read as the reverse complement.
TTCCTGCAAATTTCTATGTCATTGACATGGAACATGACAGGTCAGATACTTATTTCGATGTACTTTTAGGCTGACCTTTCTTAAGCAACGCATATACAAAGATCGATATTAAAAGTGGTATATTGACAATAGAATTTGATGGTGAGATCGTTGAATTTGATGTTTACAAAGCAATGAAATGCCTTATGATCTTTTTAAGGATCTTGAACTTTTCCACGAAGAGGAAGAAAAGGAGTTTGAAAATATTAATTCAATCAATTTTGATTTATCTTTATCTTTCTCTAAAACTAAAATTTTACCTTTTGTTTTACAGGCATCTGAGGTAGAATTGAAGAAATTACTGGAGCATTTGAAATATGCCTTTTTGGGTGAAAATGAAACTTTGCCTGTGATCATCTCAAGTAAATTATTCGAAGGAGAAGAGGAAGCTTTGGTAGCAGTGTTGCGCTCTCAAAAAGAAGCCATAGGATGGACCATTGCTGACTTTAAAGGATTAAGTCCCTCGACTTACATGCACAAGATCAAAGTTGAAGAAGGAGCAAAGCCATCACGAGAAGGACAACACCGATTAAATCCACTGATGATGGAAGTAGTAAAGAAAGAAATTTAGAAACTCCTTAATGCTGACGTAATCTATCTGATATCGGATAATAATTGGGTAAGTGCCCACAAGAGTTCAAAATGGATGGCGAGTTTGTATTGATTACAAGAAGTTGAACTCTCTTACTCGAAAAGATCATTTTCCTCTTCCTTTTATAGATCAAATGATTGAAAGATTAGCTGGGAAAACTCATTATTGTTGCCTTGATGGCTTTTCAGGTTTTTTACATATCCCAATGGCGCTAGAGGATCAAGAAAAAAAGATTTTTACTTGTCCCTTCGGTACATTTGCATATAGACGAATACCCTTTGGTCTTTTTAACGCACCAGTCACCTTCCAACGATGCATGTTAAGTATATTTTCCGACTATGTGGAGAAGGGCATCAAAGTCTTTATGGATGACTTCACGATTTATGGTAATTCTTTTAATGAATGTCTTGATAATTTAACTAATGTTCTTAGAAGATGCTTAGAATATAACCTTGTTTTAAACTATGAAAAATGCCATTTTATGGTTGATAAAGGGTTAATTTTAGGTCATATTATTTCCATAAAAGGGATTGCGGTTGATAAAGCTAAAACATATGTTATACGCTCACTTCCTTAACCCACAACTATGAGGGAAATTCGTTCTTTTCTTGGGCATACATGATTTTTCTGCAGGTTTATCAAGTACTTTTCGAAGATAGCACAACCTTTATGCAATCTACTTGAAAAGGATCAAAACTTTGACTTTAATTAAAATGCAATGAGTCTTTCGATTCATTAAAGGAAAAGCTTGTTTCAATTCCAATTGTTCAGCCGCCAGATTGGAATCATCCCTTTGAACTTATGTGTGACGCATTGGATATTAGCGTTGGAGCTGTTCTTAGCCAAAAAATAGGGAAAAAGCCACATGTCATAGCCTATGAATCCTGAACTTTGGACTCAACTCAGAAAACGTATTCGACTAAAGAAAAAGAACTTTTTGCTATAGTTTTTGCTTTATAAAAATTTAGATCCTATTTGTTTGGCACTAAAATTACTATTTTTTCTGATCATGCATCTATAAGGTATTTAATGAGCATAAAGGAGGTAAAACCGATTACAAGAGTTTAACTTGGAAATTAAAGACAAAAAGGGATGTGAAAATCTGGTAGCAGATCACTTGAGTCAAATTACCCTTTCTACATCTGAACCACCACTTAGAGAAGAATTTCCTGAAGAACAACTGATGGTAGCGAAAAGCATAACCTCATGGTTTGCGGACATGGTTAATTATTTAGCCACGTGTAAGTTACCATTAGATTTGTCGAGAGCTGAAATCAATCGAATTAAGCAGGATTCCCAATACTATATTTGGGATAATCCTTATTTATGGAAGCATCGCTCGGATCAAGTAATTAGACGATGTATTGTCGAAAGCGAGGTAAATTCAATTTTATAAATTTGCAATTCTTGAATACGGTTTATATTGGCCTAACATCTTTTGAGACTCTTATATGTTTTGTAAAACTTGTGAAAGATGCCAAAGTACAAGTAATCTAAGCCGTAGGAATAAAATGCTGCTTAATTCTATACAAGTTTGTGAAAATTTTGATGTTTGGGTAATCGATTATATGGGCCCTTTTACTTCATCATTTGGAAATACTTATATTATTTTAGCTATAGATTATGTTTCTAAATGGGTGGAAGCTAAGGCAACTCGAAATAATGATGCCAAAACTACATTTAATTTTTTTAAAAAATATTTTTCCAGGTTTGGCCTTCCATGAGCTATAATAAGCGACAGAGGAACACATTTCATAAACCGAGTCATTGAGTCACTAATGAAGAAATTTGGAGTAACTCAAAGAATTACTACCGCTTACCATTCACAAACAAGCGGACAGACAGAAGTATCAAATCGGGAATTTGAAACAATTCTTGAGAAAATTGTTAAACCAGACAGAAAAGATTGGATTTTAAAATTAACCGATGCACTTTGGGCATATCGAACTGCTTATAATGGTCCCATTGGGATGTCACCATACCGGTTTGTTTTTGGTAAACCAAGTCATTTACCAGTTGAGTTAGAACATCTTGCTTATTGGGCCGTTAAACAATGTAACATGGACCTGGATGCAATTGGTGAGCTCAGAAATTACACATTCAAGAACTTGAGGAAATCTGAAGAAATGCATATGATAATGCTTGGATATTTAAAGAAAAAACAAAAGAATTTCACGATAGTAGAGTTTCTTTTAAAACTTTTTCGGCCAGTAAAAAGGTTTTATTATTTAACTTAAAATTTAAACTTTTTTGCAGGAAATATCAAATCAAAATGGCTCGAACCTTTTACCGTAACTCAAGTATTTCCTCATGGTGCTATTGAAGTTGAAGATAACTCATGAGTTTGATTTAAAGTTAACGGTCAAAGATTAAAGCCGTATTATGAAAATGCTCCGGTTTTTCTAATCGAAGAAATCAATATAGAGGAACCCACACTTTGAAAAATCAGGTCGTCGAGCTAACGACGTTAAACAAAAGCGCTTGATTGGAGACAACCCATTTCATTCTATTTTTTATTTTATTTCGTTTTATTTTCGTTTCATTTTTATTTTATTTTTAGCAAACTTTATTTTCATTTCATTTATTTATTTTATTTTTAATTAATTTTATTTTATATTTCTTTGAACATATTTGAATTTCGATCGAATATTTCTTACCTTCGCCCGAGCTCGTCTCGACATGACCGTGGTCGTGGTCGCCACTAGATTGGGGAGTATTCCTTTTCACTCTCTTTGTTTTTAAATTCGACATACGTTTTGGGACACAACAAATTAAGTGAGGGGGGAAGGATAAGCATGGGTAAAATTTTTCCTTGACTTGTTTAATTGTTTGAAATTGAGTTATTCTGATGTTGATAAATTGGGATCTTTGGTTGCTAGTCTTGAATTTCACTTTATACTCTTGCTTCCTTTTGAATTATGACCATGTTTTTGATCGAATTTAATTTACATGATTGGTGATTGATATAGCTGGTGAATTTTTTGTTGAGTATTGATATTTAATGCTTTTATCGATAGAGATGAACTTGACTCAATGCATATAAACTTTTCTTGTGAGATTTGAGCCTAATGAGCATATATTTTATTTCTTACTTATTGTTTGACTTATGTGTACCGAACTAATTAAGATATTCTAGAACTTGTAGTCACAATGCATATCGAGGCTATATGTTGAACAAAATTTTTTAATGTGATAGGGGCACCTAGGATAAACAAACTCTTCCCAACAAGTCTACCTGTTTATATATCCACTAGTGAACTATATTTGAGCCTATTTCTCTTTCTTTGTTTTACACCTCATAATTAAATCCGAAGCCTTTCTTTCTATTTTTTCTCTCTTTTCACACCCTTGCCGAGACTTGAGATCTTGTATCATTGTTGTTCCACACAAAAAAAATCAATGTTTCAAAAAAAACCAAAAAAACAAGTTGTTCACTGTTTCGAACAAAAAAAAGAAGGAAAAAGACCCTTTGTTTGAAAAAAATGGGGAAGGAAAAATTGATCGCTTCAATTATCTTTCATCTATTCTTTTTCCTTGTTTTGTTCTTCATTGCGCTTCATGTTAATTCATGGATTGTTTTTAATTATTTTGATCTCTTGTTTCAGTATTTTAAACATTTATTTTTGGCCTTTCCCTACCCTAACCTAAGCCATATTACACCTTATTTAAAGACCCCTTGAGTATTGCATTATGTTCATTTTTCGTAGTGGAGACTTGATTGGATTCCAAGCCTATAGTAATATTTTGTTTAGTTTGGGTTTGAGCGATTTTATTTACCCCAAACACTTTGAACAAATATGTGTGAATCTTTGTGAGGTATTGAGTCATGTTTTTATTAAAGTTGGCAATTAATTGAGATATCTTGCTTACTTTAAATTTTCTTTGTTGTTCCTTTGCTTGATTGTTACTTGAATTCGGTAAATATCATGGACTTAGTTCCATTAGAAGTTTGAGGAATAAATTGAAATTAAAGAATGGCAACTTATGATTTGGATGTATTAATTGATAAATGCCCGAGGACAAGCATTGAATAAGTGAGGGGGAATTTGATAAATGCTTAATTTAGTTAATATTTTGTTACCCCCTTAGACAGATGCGGGTAACCCGATCCGATTTGGGTTGTCACATTAGAGCCACCAGAGTGACCCACTGTAAAAATAGTGAAAAATTTAAAACTTTTATTAAAACATGCAACTTATAAAATGCTTTATCAATATGCAGAAATAAAACAGATCTTCAGACTCGTATATAAAACAAAATATAATTACATGCCTCCTAATCACATGTACCATACTTTGTAAACAATGCCGGAAGAACTTCCTTACTAAAGTGGGTAACTGCACTGGTACAATTCTTTTAACCTGCAATGGAGAGTAATAGAGTGAGTTTTGGAAAGCTCAGTCATACAGAACTACAAAATGATGCTGAAGAATGTGCAGATACAGATAAACATATATATTTCTGTATTTATCCATACATTTACAGACCTTTATGTTGAGCGGAGATCCTACTGATATTTCAGGTGGTAACAGACAATGAACTTTTAGTTCAGAGAATATTTCAGATGACTGAGTTCAGAAGATCAGAATAGGTTATCTAGTGTGTTCCCGTAAAACCAGTAAAAAGATACATATATTTTTAAAACATATATATATATACACCCCATCATTTCTCAATCTGTTTGTGTAGGTTCCCTAGAACCATACACCCCGCACAACTAGTAAAGCCCCGAGCACACCGCCGAGAAGCCTGCAGATATACTTCCTCCAATAATAAACCCCCCATATAAAACATTTCTCCATCAGTAAACGGAGATATCAGAAATCAAAATAGATTTTAGATCAGATATTGGAAAAGAATCTAGATCTGAAGTCAAAACAGAATTCAGGTAATGTATCATAACAGAATTCAAGTTAGAAATCAGATAAAATATTTATGTGATTAGGAAACACACTAGTGTTTACAGATATTATACAGAGATATTGGATAATCTTATCAGGCAGAAGAAACAAGGATCTTTCATGTATCGATAGAATGTTTGAAGTTAGAATCACTATTGGAAAAGTTCATTAACTGACAAAATCATCAGTTATGCATCATGTGATTTGAGCTGATAAGGAAGAATGAAGATTCAAAACCTTTACAATCTATGTCAATTGATTGGATTATCGAACAACTCCAGATGAATAACTCCCATAAATAATGCTTGTCGACTGGTCAATTCATTATCCTTCCAGGGTATTTACTTTTTTTAATACCAAAAATTCTTATCCATAAATCATCTTTGGAATCATCGCTGAATAGATCTTAAGGAAACTAATAGATATTCCAATACTCTTTATTTTATTTCCACGCTTCCATGATATCATGAAATGCTGACGTCCTTGATTTATAGTTCATATCCTATAAGAACATTATATCATGCATGTTCATTAACGTTTCCAGACCCATTCAAATCACTTATTTAATCCTCAGCCTTGAGGTTACTGAATTCATTTAGCAGTCAAGTGTATCCCAGTTACTTTAGAGTTTTCCAAAGTAATTCAAACGTTTCTGAATTTCAGATACGTATTGTATTTTCGTTCATTTCAATTTGGTCTTCTTGGTTGATTTATCTAACGAATATCCACTTCTTAGTGCCGAATGCAATCTAGAGTTGAGCTGAGCTGGTTACTTCCAAAATTATCATCGATCCAAACTTAATGAGACGAACCAATATTTAAGTGGTACTTATATCATTCAGATAATGATACAACACTACCATTAGTTGACCACTTACGCTGCGTTCCATAACTTTTAAGAGCAGTACAACATCCATGTTTATTTATATTTCTAAATTAATACAATACATTTACTTATTCTAGGCCATAAGGTTATTTTAATCATTTTGGTGCTCAGTTATATCCCATTCATTTCAAAGTTCGAGGATATCCAATCATTCCTGTGCTTGGTGATATTCTTGGTCATTTGCATTCTAGGGGTATTTTGGTTATTTTATAGATCCAGTGTAATACAATCATTTTCTTCAGTCCGATCTTATTATTGAATTTAAACTTATCACTTATTTCAGTAATTTCGAACAATTCTATCAAAAAGCACCATCGATAAATTATTCTTCATGTATATACTCATAACTTGGAGATTTATGGATTATCAGAAATTTTCTTTATAAACGTATAATTTAACGATGAAGCTAGTAATTCATCGATTTAAGCATAACTTCTTGGGTAGTTTTCCATTCAGGGTTAATTCGAATACTTTTCCCTCTCAAGGGTAATTTCGTAATTTCTTAACCATATAATTTTAATATTAAAATTCTTAACAAAGATAATTATAATTCAGAGATTCTAGGGTTTATCTCTTTTCCGGATAATCTTAAAACTTTAAAAATATTCCTTATCAAATATTTTGTATCTGGTACAAGCCATCTTGGGTTTATAAATCGCTATACAAATTTCCTAAGAAAAGCTAGTGTTTTCGGTACACATCAGTAGTTTCATCAGATCAATATGTATTTACAACTTCTTATCCAACTTTCAGGATCATTTTTTATCTTTTTACAACATAAGGGTATTTTTATAATTTTACCTAATCGGCGTATTCATATAATTTATCATCCAAGTAACTTTAATAAGATAAATTATAAGTATTTATCCATTATCAACATTTTCCATAAAGCATAAATAGGTAGTAATGTATTACCTCGATTTCTGTGCCATAATGATCGACCATAAAAAATTATGTTCTAATGCCCTCAATCTTTAAACCAACTTCCAATAATTCATTAGATACATATTAACATAAATTACATAAAAAATTAGCTTAATTTTCAAAAAATGAATCGAATCAGTGATAAATCAGTCAATGGGGTCGATTGGTCATTTTGAGGCTTTCAGGCCCGAATTTCTAAAAACAAACTACGAAATCAGACTGAGGACGTCGAAAAATATCAAGATAGGTATACCCAAAAAAGTCAACGACCGTTCAACGTCGGTCAAAGTTCTGGTCAACGGTGGTCAACGATCAACGATTTTACACAAATATCACCCTAACAGAAATTAATTACATATTAGGCACCATTTTAAAAATATTTACAAAACTAGCACCCGAGTTTTACACAATATCACCCTAACAAAAATTAATTATAAATTAGAACTTCCCCACGTGCCGAAATTAATTATAAATTAGGACTTCCCTACGCGCAGGGACGACGCGTGGGGCTCGTACGACGTCGTGGAGTTCCAAAAATTCCTGGAAAAATTACTAAAAATTATTTTAAGCCATTTTGAGACACTTACCAAGCTCAGTTCACAATTTTGAATAGTGGAGAGCTCGATTCCGAAATATTGAAAACTTTAACTTTCTCACCCCTCCATGCGTCGATGACGACGAAGAAACGGAGGACACCGGTGGACTAAGAATTATGCAAGGATCACGATGGTGCGGGAGGTGTCGAAAATAGGTGGCCGGATCGTCGAAAAACCAACAAAAATAGAGTTAAAACCGATAATACTTCCAACTGAAATTAACGACGAATGACAACGATTCACGATGAAAGATTTGAGGGGTTTTGTTCTTCGGTCAATAACGAACACGATGGTGGTTTCGGTTTGTCAAATGGACATCGGACGTTGAGTACATCGGAGATCAAAGTGAGTTGACTAGAGGAGAGAAAATGATGTTTTTCTGCAGAAAAACATATGGGAATGGAGGTTTATAATTCTCCCCAAAATAAAAATGGTTAAACTAGGAGTTTATCCACTAAATTTCCCGTACATTATAAAATAGTCTACCAATTTTAAAATATTACAATTTAATCCTCAATTTCTTCCAAAATTTCAATTAAATTCTCTACTTTATTTTTTCTAAAATTTAGCCCCTAAATTGGGGTGTTACAATTCTTCCCTCATTAAAAGAATTTCATCCTCGAAATTCATTCATGTCACATAGTTGCAGAAATGAAACTTCCATCAGTTCTTTCATAGCTTCACATAGCTTTTACAAAAGTGTGGATCCTCTACTAATCCTTAACCAGTTGAGCATACATTCTTATCAGAACTTTTCCTAATTTCAATAAAAGAATCCGAAAGAATATTTATTTGAGGAATCAATTTAGTCTTGATTACGAGAATAGGCTCATAGAGTAGAAGCACATCTCAATTTCATTTCCGGAGTCGGGTAAAAATTTCTCAGATGAGTAACTCTCACATGGTTCGTATGGTACTTTACAGAATTTAGGCAGATGTTACTGGTATTCCTTTATAAAACGATAGAGTCCTAACGGATGAAAACTTAGGTTTGCTCATTATAGATAGAGAATCAACCTTGGAGTTTTGGCTTAGAGAGGTACGATTGTAGTCTAGGGGCATGTACTTATCAGACATCTTTTTGAAATTCGACCAGCCAACCTATCTTTAAAAATTTGACTCAATAATAGCTCTAATACCACTAAATGTAACCCCCTTAGACTGATGCGGGTAACCCGATCTGATCTGGGTTGTCACATTAGGGCCAATGGAGCGACCCACTATAAAAATAGCAAAAATTTTAAAACATTTATTAAAACATGTAAATTGTAAAATGATTTATCAGTATACAGAAATAAAACAGATCTTCAGACTCATAAATAAAATAAAATACAATTACATGCCCCCTAATCACATGTACCATACTCTGCAAGCAACACTGGAAGAACTTCCTTACTGATGTTGATAACTGCACTTGTACAATTCTTTTAACTTGCAATGGTGAATAATAGAGTGAGCTTTGGAAAGGTCAGTAAAACAGAACTACCAGATGATGCTGAAGAACGTGAAAATACAGATAAACATATATTTCCTTATTGATCTATACATTTACATACCTTTATATTGAGCAAATATCCTACTAATATTTTAGGTAGTAAAGGACAATGAGCTTTTAGTTTAGAGAATATTTTGGATGACTGAGTTCAGAATATCAAAATAGGTTATCTAGTGTGTTTTTGTAAAACCAGTAAAAATATACATATCTTTTTAAAACATATATATATACACACACCCCCATTTTTTCACAATCTGTTTGTGTATGTTCCCCGAAACTATACACCCCGCACAACCAGTAAGGCCCTGAGCACATAACCGAGAAGCCTGCATATATACTTCCTCCAACAATAAAGCCCCCATATAAAACATTTCTCCATCAATAAACAGAGATATCAGAAATCAAAACAGAATTCAGATAAGATATCATAACAGAATCCAAATCAGAAATCAGAACAGAATTCAGGTAATATATCATAACAAAATTCAAGTTGGAAATCAGATAAAATATTTATGTGATTAGGGAACACACTAGTGTTTGCAGATATTATACAGAGATACTGGATAATCTTATAAGGCATAAGAAACAAGGATCTTTCGTGTACAGATAGAATTCTAGAAGTTAGAATCACTATAGGAAAAGTTCATTAACTGGCAAAATCATCAGTTATGCAGAATGTGGTTTGAGCTAATAAGGAAGAACAAAGATTCAAAAACTTTACAATCTATGTCGATTAATTGGATTATCGAACAACTCCAGATGAATAACTCCTAGAACTAATGCTTGTCGACTGGTCAATTCATTATCCTTCCAGGGTATTTACTTTTTTAAGACAAAAAATTATTATCCATAGATCATCTTCAGAATCATCACTGAATAGATCTTAAGGAAACTAACAGATATTCTAATGCTTTTTATTTCATTTCCATGCTTCCATGATATCATTAAATGCTGACATGCTTGATTTGTAGTTCATGTCCTATAAGTACATTACATCATGTATGTTCATTAACATTTCCATACCCATTCAAATCACTTATTTAATCCTCAATCCTTAAGGTTACTTAATTCATTTAGCAGTCAAGTGTATCCCATATACTTTAGAGTTTTCAAGAGTAATTCAGATGTTTCTGAATTTTGAATACGCATTGTACTTTCGTTCAATTCAATTTGGTCTTCTTGGTTGATTTGTCTAACGAATATCCACTTCTTATTAACGAATACAATCCAGAGTTGAGCTAATTTGGTAACATCCAAAATTGTTATCGATCCAAACTTAATGAGACGAACCAACATTCAAGTGGTACTTATATCATTCAGATAATGATAAGTACTAGCATTAGTTGACCACTTACGCTGCATTCCATAATTTTTAAGAGTAGTACAACATCTATGTTTATTTGGATTTCTAAATTAATCCAAGACAACAAAAACAAGCAAACCCTATTCCCATATGCAATGGTGTAAGAGGGAGGTATGGTAGTAGGCTGTCCCTAAACGCCAGGTTGAGAGCAGCTTCCGTGGAAGACCTCCGTCAGTCAGAAAATTAATCTAAGACATTTACTTATTATAGGCCATAAGGGTATTTTGGTCATTTTTGTGCTCATTTATATTCCATTCATTTTAGATCTCAATGATATCCAATCATTCCTGAGCTTGGTGATATTCTTGGTCATTTGCATTATAGGGGTATTCTACTTATTTTACAGATCCAGTGTATTATAATCATTTTTTTTCATCCGATCTTATTATCGAATTCAAACTTATCACTTATTTCAATCATTTCGAACAATGCTGTCAAAAGAGCACCATCGATAAATTATTCTTCATGTATATACTCATAACTTGGAGATTTATTGATTATCAGAAATTTTCTGTATAAACGTATAATTTAACGATGAAGCTAGTAATTCATCGATTTAAGCATAACTTCCTTAGTACTTTTCCATTTAGGGTCAATTCGGCTACTTTTCCCTCTTAAGGGTAATTTCATAATTTCATAACCATATAATTTCGGTATTAAAATTCTTAACAAAGATAATTATAATTCAGAGATTCTAGGGTTTATCCCTTTTCCGAATAATCTTTAAACTTTAAAAATATTCCTTATCAAATTTTTAGTATTTTGTACAAGCCATCTTGGGTTTAAAAATCGGCTATCCAGATTTCCTAAGCAAAGCTAGTATTTTCGGCACACATCAGTAGTTTCATCAGATCAATATGTATTTACAACTTCTTATCCAACTTCCATGATCAATTCTTATCTTTTTACAATATAAGGGTATTTTGTATTTTTACCTAATCGAAGTATTCATATAATTTATCATCCAAGTACTTTTAATAAGATAAATTATAATTCACATATTTAGGACTGATTCCTTTATCACTCAATCACATAACTTGTAATTCATTAAAGTCTTAAGTAATTTATCACTTAAATCGTATTATGTTCGAATCCATCCATAATCAAACATACATAATAGACCAATCATATATATGTCCATGCTTTTATCCATTATCAACATGTTCCATAAATCATAAAGAGGTAGTAATATATTACCTCGATTTTTGTTTCATACTGATCGACCATAAAAAATTCCATTCAAACACCTTCAATCTTGAAATCAACTTCTAATAGTTCCTCAGATACATATTAACAGAAATTACATAAAAAACGGAGCTTAATTTCTGAAAAACGAATTGAATCGGTGATAAATCAATGAAAAATAGCTTAAAGGGTTTGAATTTAGCGAAATAGACTTCGGATTGGATTCAGGATGTCGAAAAATAAAATATGACATTTTGAAATTTTTGACTTTTCGGTCAAAGTCAAAGTCAACGGGTTTGACTGGTAATTTTGAAGCTTTCAGGTCTGAATTTTGAAAAACGGACTGTAGAATCGGACTCAGGACGTCGAAAAACATCAGGATAGGTATACCCAGAAAAGTTAACGGCCGTTCAACGCCCGGTCAACGCCGGTCATAGTTATGGTCAATGGTGGTCAACGACGATCAACAGTCAACGTTCAATGGTTTTACACAAATATCACCCTTACATAAATTAATTACATATTAGGAACCATTTTAAAAATATTTACAAAACTAGAACCCGAGTTTTACATAAATATCACCCTAAAAGAAATTAATTACAAATTAGGACTTCTGCACACGTAGTGGCAGCGCGTACGAAGCTGTGGAGTGTCAAAAAATTTTCGGAAAAATTACTAAAAATTATTTTAAGGTATTTTAAGACACTTACCAAGCTCGATTCACAATTTTGAATGGTGGAGAGCTCAATTCTAAAACATCGAAACTTTAACTTTCTCACTCTTCCACTTGCCGACGACGATGGAAAAATGGAAGACACCGGTGGACTGAGAACAATGCAAGGAACATGATAGTGCAGGAGGTGTCGAAAACAGGTGGTTGGATCGACGTGAAACGACCGAAAACAAACAGAAATTGAGTTAAAACTTACGATACTTCCAACTGAAATTAAAGATTCACGACGACGATTCACGACGAAAGGTTTGAAGGGTTTTTTTTCATCGGTCGATAACGAACACGATGGTGGTTTGGGTTCGTCAAACGGACATCAGACGGTGAGTAGATCAGAGACCAAAGTGAGTTTAGCCATTGAATTTCTTGCACTTTATAAAACGGTCTGTCAACTTTGAAATATTACACTTTAATCCTCAATTTCTTCCAAAATTCTAATTAAATTCATCACTTTATAATTTCTGAAATTTAGCCCCTAAATTGGGGTGTTACATATTTTTCTTTTAAATTACTCCTTAATCATCGATTTTTGTGGCTTAATTGTTCATTTTGATTTATTTTCTATGTAGGACGTCATATTCTGGAAATTGCACAAAAATGACAAAATTCTGCAGTTTTTTTATTTTCAGAATCAAAGCTGTCTGGAATTCGGATTAGAATTAAACTCAAGTTTAGGATAATATTTTAAACATTATATTTTATCTTTGTATTTTAGTTTAAATAGTTTTTAGTATTTTAATTAAGTTTTAGGATATTATTTTTATATTTTATCTTTGTTTTAGGTATTTTAGTTTTAATAGGTTTCAGTATTTTAATTAGGATTTAGAATATTATTTAGAATATTATTTTTAGGTATTTTAGTTTAAATAGTTTTAAGCATTTTAATTAAGATTTAAGATGTTTTAGCTTGTTTTTAGGAATTTGAAGGATATAAATACCCTCTCAGGATAAGCCTAAAAACATATCTCTCTTATCTTAGAATAAAATCTTTTTTTCTCTTTAGATTTCTCTCTATTTTTCGCATACTTTTCAATTATGCTAAGTATGACTAAAGTGAAGACTCAATTCTAAACGTGAGAATTGTAAGGTACTTAAATCGCTTCGAATTTCTCTCTCTGTTTCCTGAGATTACTTTTCAAATCAAAACGATTTTGACATTGGTCAGGATATTGTTATGGTTAACGTTTGAAGAAGGATTTGCTTATTGAAGCATATTCAACTTCCCGAGAACACACTTAGAAAAATTGTTTGCTAAGAGGAAACTGAGATCGGAATCAATTATTATTGAAACGACACTATCCGAGTTGGAAGCGAAGAATTGTCTTTGTAAGCCGACGTGAATCTTGAAGTAAAAATTTGTTTCTGTGACCGAGGAATTTGAGGCAAAGCTGAAGTCTAAGGCTTCTTTCATTATAAGTTTTCTTTATCCCTATCTCTTTTGATTATTTATTTGTTTATTTAATTTATTTAATTCTTATCTTTTATTTTAAAACAAATTTTAAAAACCCCTTTTTATTTTACTACTATTATTTTTATTTTATTATTTTCCCTTTTATTTATTATTATCTATTTTATTTTTTAAATCTTTTCAACTTACCTGGAATTCTATCTCTTCTTAAAACCGAGAAAAAAATTTAGTAAACCAGAAACACCACAATCCCTGTGGATCGACCCTACTTCTCTATACTACCTTTTCCTTTCTATTTAAGAAGCCAAATTTATTTTGATAACAAAACGACGGTTATCAGTGTGCATATATGTGCTTTCGTTATATGATGTGTTCTATGTTTTATTTACATGATTTTATGAAATGCTTAGAATATGATTAAGTTATGTAATGTTTTATTATACATTTTATATGCCTCACTAAGCCAATGACTTAGCGTGTGAGATGAATCTGTTTTGAAAGAAACAATCTCAAGTGAGATTAATTTTGTTTCAAGTAAAACAACTTTGAAATTTATGTTATGAGGGAAACTGTCTCAAGTGAGATGAAATTTTCTTTGAGTGAAAACAATATCAAATGTTTGTGTCTTAAGGAAGAGTGTCTCAAGTGAGACAATGTTTGTTTTGAGAAAAACAATCTCAAGTGAGATCAAATTTATTTCAAGTGAAACAAATTTGAAATTTGCATATCAAAGGAAAAATGTCTCAAGCGAGATGAGATTTGTTTTAAGAGAAATTGTCTCAAGCGAGACAAAATTTATTTATAGAGAAAACTATCTCAAGCGAGACAAAATTTGTTTTTAAGAAAAATTGTCTCTAGCGAGAGGGCACTTTGTTTCGAGAGAAACAATCTCAAAGGCGACAGACAATCTACTCTTGTATTTTGAGGAATTTTTCCATTAGAAGATCTAACCGTTCACTTCAAGGTATCAAATCTGTGATTGACATTGTTCTTTTAGGTTGAAGACATCTGATAATCACCAAACTTTTATTTCCTGAAAGATCAATAAAAAAAATTGACAAAATTATGAATGACTATACTAGATGTCATGATGAAGTTGATTTCATGCATTTGACTTGATTTTTATTTTGATAAAAATGACCTTTTGAATTTGTCCACATGAGATGAGAAAATGATCTTGAATAAAGACAAGATTTGAAGTGAAAATTTTAAAAGTATCCTCATGAGAGGGAAAATCAAAGTTTTTATTGCACATGATGATGAATGTTTGATGCAAATTTCATGTAATATGTATATATATATTGATGTATGTTTTCTCGATTTGTAAGGGGAATGGTTACATGAGCAGTCTTCACTCTATCCCTGATTCAATTGTCTTCATTTTACACCAGGGTGTACTCTTGTAAACTTTGACCTGATACAATTTGTTTTCCTTGCCCCATCAAATTTTTACCCAAAAAATTTGTCTTCCCTTGCCCCAGCTTTGATCACGAACTTTTGAGAGATATTTGTTGAATTCCAATATATGCTTCGAGAAAACTTCTATTTTAGTTCTCTGAAATCTTCCATTTGTTCATGCTTCGTAGACTCCTCTAGCAATGGTAGTTCATAAATATCAGTCTAAAAATAAGATTCCTAGGTGATCTTGTGAAATCGACTATAACATGTGTTCCTCAACTCCCTTAGTACATATTCTGAAACTCCTTATTTAGAAAATTTGATTTAATTTGACATGGTTTGGGTAGCTGAACTCTGCTTTATTTTACACACACACACACACATATATATATATATATTAGAATTGCCATTATTTGGCTAACTGAAGAATTCATGTCGTCACAAAGTCTTTGACTTGATAATCAAAGTGGAGAAAACACTGAATTGCCAAGTACCCGATCAGTGTCATGGTTTAAATGTAATCTATACATAAAGCCATGACTTTTGAGTTTCCGCTATAACCAATTGCTTTACCGGAATAACTCAGCTTTATTGTACACATATATAATTATATTATGGGTATACAGATTCAATTTCTTAAGCTCGTCTAGAAGAACCTGTTATAGTCCATGTGTTATAGAAAATCAGAAAATCTTGTCGTTAGAGTTCAATTTCCAAGCAACTAACCTAAACTAGATCCACCTACTTGACCATTCCATCTGTGAAGATCATGGTCATCACTGAACGTCATCAACAGAAGTATAAACCAATTAGTTTTGTAATATCATGTGCAAGATGCCCCAATATTTCCGTTCCTAACACATACCTGAATATTAAGCTCTTGATTGACTCAACATGCGAGAAGAAAGCTAGCTTGGTCCCTACAAGAGAAGGGTATGTATTCTGGTGTATATTCTGGAGTAGGATTAGGAGTTCTTGTTTTGCAGGGTTTTAATCCTGTCATTTGTCAAATATTTACAACCTTAAGTATTAAAGAGCTTTTAATTGAGTTGATATTCAAATAATTTCAAGATTAAAATTTTCTCATTGCTCATTACCTCATATGGAAACATTTTATTTAAAATGTTTGAGCGTTAAATGACTTACAAACATTCAATCATAGGAAAAAGAAAAACAATTTCTAACAAGATGACATGCTTTTGATGAGAATGCAACAATATTCCTGATGGGTGTCATAGCCTATTCCTGATCAAAATGCCCCATTACACATCAAATGTTCATGCCCCTGAATCAATCAGATGTTGGACCTTGTGTTTCAATGCCCTACAATTCTCAGTAGTGTTCCCTGAGTTCCCAATATGGTAGCTGTATATGGTTTTAACATTATGGCCCTCAGGATATGGGGTATCTCTTGGTTTGGATTGTACTAGAGTCACAAATTATTCTCAACTAGCATTGGGAGCAATTCCTTATACATCATTGGAATTGGATTGATGCGAGTCTTTTAATGGAATAGCTTATGAGGTTTGGTCCCTTGATTAACTAGATAAGATCCCACTATATTAATCCCAGCTCTTTTCTCAATGTCAGTACTGCTAGTGCCTCTTATCCTTCCATTCTTGACAACTCTTTCAATCATTTATCCACACATAATGATGTCAGAGAAACTCTTAGTAGCAGCTCCTATCATGTGATTAATATATGGTGATGTTAATGTATTGATGAATAAAGTGATGACCTCTCTTTCAATCACTGGTGGATGCACTTGAGATGCAACATCCCTCCATCATTGTGTATATTGTCAGAAGCTCTCATCATACTTCATCTCCATATTTTGCAGCATTGTTATATCAGGGGCCATATCAGTCATGTGTTTGTATTGTCCCAAAAAGGCACGAGCCAAATCCTTTCAAGAAAGATTTTGAGATGACTCAAATGATTATACCACTTAGAAGTGGGTCAAGTCAAACTGTCTTGAAAACAGTGGATCAACATCTTATCATTATTGGTTTATCCAATCATCCTTCGAATAAACATCGTGAGATGGGCATTATGGAAATTGTTTCCATTATACTTTTCAAAATCGAGCATTTTGAATTTGGGCGGGAACACCAAGTCTAGAACTAAGACTAGTTCCCTTGCATCCATTTCGTTATAAGAGCTTTGTCCTCTCATTTCCTTGAATGTCTCTCTACACCACTTTTTTAAGTTCTCTAGGATCTCGTTCTTGGCTTTTTATCATCTCATCAAGATCAGACATGTAGTGATCAGTAGGATTATCCTGAGTATCTAACACAATTGTATGAGATTTAGTGGCGGAGAAGCCTACTTGGTGGCTCGGAAGCTTGTCAGGCGAAATGAGTATTTATGGATTAACATGTGCCATCACACATTTAGTGGTTCCTCTGGTTGAGGAAATCTTCTCTTTGCCTCTTTCTTGGTTGAGCCCATTAAATTTTGCTACAATTTGGTCTACTAGGTTGTCTTGGTTCTGCAAGATGCGATCCACAGAGGCCTTTTGCGCTTGCTCCATTTTGGCTTCCCACTCTGTTTGCATCCTTTGCAAATTCTCTTCCAATTCTTTCTTTAGTTTCTCAAAATTTTGCTTCTATTCTCAGTACTATGTGAATGAAGTTGTATAGTTAGAAACACCTCCTCAAAGTCCTCCACGAGATAAATCCATGTATCCATGATTAATGCATGTAAGAATACCTAAATGAATGTCATACAGAATGCAAAGATGCAAATGCAAAATGCAAAAAATGTTGACCCCAACGATGAATATCATAGAACAATTCACCCTATATATAAAAGGCTTTACATTACAAGATAGTCCATTTTACAGACATGATTTCGCGTAGATGTTAAGCTTGAAGTGGGTTAATGCTTCGTCTCAGATCTTCATCATTGACAATGATTCCCATCATGTTCTTTGTAACCTAGCTCCGTTAATGCCCCGGCGATGCTGAAGTCAGTGCATCGCTCCTTAATGACTAGCGATGAAATGATCGTAAATAAGACTCTACTGTTGGATTACTCCTCAGATCAATGGATGATTATTCTAGTCTCGAATACTACACGATCTTCGAGCAGGTCTCTTTCTTCTACTCTCTAAACTTTTTCTATCCCTCAGTGCATGTCTGTGTACAAGACTACTTGATTGAAAACTTTTATCTCTCCTTGTGAAAATTTTCTGTTAAATATCCCCTTGCGGATCAACACTTTCCTATTATATTATGTTGATGAAATGTAATGCAAAGAAGGGCAAAAAATGACACAAACAAAAGAAAAGAAATAAGTTAGTACGGGCAAGATAATCCTGTCGGGTAGTTTAGTGAGTCATAAAAATTCATTATGGGCTTAAAATAATTGTTGTCGGGACAATGGTTTAGCATCAGTGCTCCATGACACGTCTGAATATGTGAGGTTGTTTGCATTAGATTTAATCCAATACTTGTTTTGTTTTGTTTTATCTATTTGCATATTTTCTTTGTCTCAACCAAACTTGTCTGAAATCATTGAATCATTATGCTTAGCTCTTTAATATTAGTTCTTAGCTCTAATACTTAGTATGATTAATTTGTGGCATTATTTCTAGTTGTGGTGAAAAGATATTTTAATCCAATCCTTGTGGAGACTATACTCGCTCACTACTATATTATTTGCATCGATTGAATATACTTGCATATATTAGCTTGCCTTAGCATATACATTAACAAGCGATCAAGTTTTTGGCTCCGTTGCCGGGGATTGGCAACTGATGAAATTTCCAGCCATAACAAGTTCTTTGTGTCACTTTATAATTATTTAGTCTAACGTAGTTTAATATTTTCTTTTATAGGTTTTAATTGTTGTATGACCTTGAGATCTGCTGGTATGCTTTTGGAACCATTCAACCCCGAAGCTGAACAATCGTTCAGACAAAGGTTGCGTACCCAAAGAACCAGAGAACAATTGAATCAAATGTAAAACGACATGGGAGATTTAGGAGATCATTTTGCAAGACCAAGAGCTATACGAGATCATTTGAACCCAATTCTCTATGACCTCAATTCTGGCATAGTAGCACCTGAGATACAAACCACTCATCTTGAACTCAAACCGGTGATGTTTAATATGCTGAACTCTATCGGCCAATTTGGTGGTACAACCAATGAAGATGCTAGACAGCATGTGCATGCTTTCCTTGAAGTATGTGATTCATTTAGACAACAAGGAGTACATGAAGATGTGCTCAAACTGAAGCTTTTTCCTTACTTCTTACATGATAGAGCAAGTGCTTGGCTCAGGGGAGTTCCTTCCGGATCAATGGAGTCGTGGGCAGATTTATGCAAGAGTTTCCTACTCCGATATAATCCACCTAATATGAATACACAGCTTCGGAACGAAATTGCGAGTTTTTGCCAAGGTGATGATGAATCAGTGTAAGAATGTTGGGATAGGTATAAAAGTTAACTTCACGAATGTGTTAATCATGGATTTCATGATTGGACACAAATGGTGATGTTTCACAATGAAGTCAACACACCAACTCGAATGATGTTAGACGCCTCAGTAAATGGCGCCCTACTAGACAAATCACTCGAGGAAGCTTTTGACATCCTCGACAGGATAGCGAATAATGACTATCAATTTTCAAGTGCAAGATTGGGAACCGACAAAAAAACCTCTGGAGCATATGAATTAAAAAGCAAAGATTCGGTAGCAGCCCAACTTTTTTCCATAACCAATATGTTGAAAAAATTGCAACGTCCTAATAAGGTAAGAGAAGTCAAGGTGACTAATAATGTGTGCCTATTCTGTCAAGGCAACCATCATGAGAGTGAATGTCCTAAAAACCATTAGTCAACTAATTTTGTGGATAACTACAATCGGAACAACAATAATCCTTATTTGAACACGTACAATTCTAGTTAGAGACAACACCAAAATTTTTCATGGAATAATCAAGGGAACAACAACAATCAAGCCACAAATTAGAGGACACATCAAAATAATTCTGACCATCAGCATATTCAGAATCAACATCAGCAGCCCTGGCAGAACAACAAAGGTATTGCTTCTTTCTCTAACACTCATTCCAATATTAACTCCTTGGAATTATCCTAGCAGGAATTCATGGCCTCGACAAAAGATTTCATGGCGTCTATAAAAACCTTGATGCACGAACATTTTGTAACAATAAAAAATCAAGGAAATCTTCCTAGTGATACTGAAGTCACTAAGCATCATCGGAAGGAGCAATGCAATGTACTTACGCTAAAGAGTGGAAAACAAGTTGATCAAGTTGACAAGTTTGAGGGAGAATAGCTGAACAATTCTCGCCAAGGCGTAGCATAACCGAATGAGGAATCTAAGAATGCTGAACAAGATAAAGAGCATAAAGAGAAGGAAATTAGTGACGGCTCAAAAAAGCATCAACCGGATAACAAGAAATTCATTGTTAAGGCCAGCGATTTTCCTGCACCATCAGTAGTCGATGTGAGACCTCCACCACCGTTCCCTCAACGGTTGAAGATACATGATGATGACATCCAGTTCAAGAAATTCATTAATGTTCTAGACCAGTTGTGTATCAATGTGCCCATACTCGAAGCCATCGAGAAAATGTCTTCCTATGCCAAGTATCTGAAGGAAATTGTTACAAAGAAAAGAAAGGTAGAACGTGTAGCCACGACAACAGAAATCTGCTCGGCAATAAGTAACTTCCCACCAAAGCAAAATGACCCTGACAGCTTTGTAATACCATGTTCCATTGGTAATGATTTCATCAGACGAGCTATCATTGACTTGGAATCAAGTGTAAACTTGATACCAGAATCAATATTCATGAAACTAGACGGGTATCACCCCCATCCCACCTCGGTCATTATACAGTTGGCTGATCGATCGATCTTATGTGTGACCTGAGGGAAAAATTGAAGACGTCATAGTAAAGATAGATAAATTTGTATTTCAAGTGGATTTTCTCATTCTGGATTGCGAAGCTGATGAAAACGCATGAATCATTCTGGGACGCCCATTATTAGCCACATGCAGAATCCTAATAGACTGTGGAAAGGGAGAATTCACCATGAGAGTTGGCGAGCATAGTGTCAGGATCGATGTTTTTAACTATATGAAATATGCAAACGATCTAGAGGAATGTCTATGCATTAATAAGATTGAAGAAAAGGCAATCATGGGACGAGGTGAATCCCTAAGGCTCGATGAGTGCATCAATTTGTACCATGAACCTACAACTGAAATACATGAAGCAGAAAACTTTGGCCTTGACAAAATATTTTTAGAAGACGGTTTTGACAATCATGTCCACGACAACAAAAATATACACACTGAATACCCTGAAAGCGATACCAAGGCAAGATACGAAGGAAAGATAAATGACTAATTGAGATTTCTTCATAGGTCAGGTATGAAATTCGAACCTTTAGAATACGATGAAGTTAAATCTCAAGAGTCATCTTCACAATATGCACAGAAATTGGAGCTTAAAACTTTACCATCACATTTGAAATATTCTTATCTAGGAGTTGATGAAACTTTACCAGTGATAATCTCTGCCAACATAACCTCCGAATAGGAGAAGAGTTTGTTGCATGTTTTATCACAACACATAAAAGCTTTAGGATGGACGATGACAAACTTGAAAGGAATTAGTCCAACCATATGCATGCACAAAATCAATCTTGAAGATAGCCACAATACCTCGGTAGAACCCCAAAGATGGCTCAACCAGATCATGAAGAAGATTGTCATGAAGGAAATAATAAAATGGTTGGATGCGGGAGTGATTTATCCTATATATGATAGTTCACGGGTTAGCCAGTCCCATATGTTCCAAATAAAGTGGTGTAACCGTGCTTATAAATGAGCATGATGAGTTACTCACCACGAGAACACTCGCGGGCTGGCGCATATGCATGGATTATAGGAAGCTCAACAAAGCCACAAAGAAGGATCTTTTTCCCCTCTATTTCCTTGATCAAATGTTGGATAGATTAGTGGGAAAGGTATTTTATTGCTTCCTCGATGGATACTCGGGGTATAACCAAATTGCCATAGCACCCGAAGACCAAGAGAAAACAACGTTCACATGCCTGTATGGTACCTATGCATTTATGCGAATGCCATTTGGATTGTGTAACGCTCCATCTACATTCCAATGATGCATGATGGCAATCTTTTCAGATATGGTGGAAGAGTGCATGGAAATATTTATGGACGAATTCTCCGTTTCGGGTGATGACTTTGAACGATGTCTCAATAATTTATCCAATGTGTTGAAACGTTGTGAAGAAGCCAACCTAGCACTGAATTGGGAAAAAAGTCATTTTATGGTAACAGAAGGAATAGTGTTGGGACACAAAATTTAATGCCATGGCATCGAAGTCGACAAAGCCAAGGTGGATGCAATTACAAATCTTTCCCCACCTTCTAATGTGCAAGGTGTACGCAGTGTCCTTGGACATGCAAGATTATATAGGCGGTTCATAAAAGACTTTTCTCAAATCTCTAAACCCTTATGTATTTTGCTTCAACAAAATTATCCATTTGAGTTTACTAATGATTGTTTGAATGCCTTCATAGATTTAAAGAAAAAGCTTTCAGTAACGCTAATAATTATCCCACCAGACTGGAACGAACCATTTGAGCTTATGTACGACGCGAGTGACTATGCAGTCGGAGCAGTGCTATGGCAATAAAAAAGTACATTTTTTCATGTTATCTACTAGACAGCCGAACACTTAATGATGCTCAAGTGAACTATACCACCACTGAAAAGGAACTCTTACTAGTAGCATTTGCATTTGATAAGTTTAGGTCATATCTAATAGGCACTAAGTTAATTATGCACACAGATCACTCAGGTATTAAATATCTGATTAATAAAAAAGATGAAAAGTCTAGATTAATTTGGTGGATATTATTACTGTAAGAATTTGATTTAGAGATCAAGGATAGAAAAGGTATAGAAAATCAAGTGGCGGACCATTTATCTAGGCTAGATAAAAAACCTGATTGTACTGACATCACAAATATTAAAAAGGATTTCCCTGATGAAAAAATATTATTTGTCACGGCTGCACCATGGTATGCTGACATCGTTAATTTTCTTGTTAGTGGTATTGTTCTTCTTTATTTAAATACCCAGGGCAAACAAATATTTCGACATAATGTGCGACATTACTACTGGGATGAACTATTTCTATTCAAGCAGTGCGGAGACCAAATAATCCGAAGGTGCATTCTAAAAGAAGAGCAACAAGAAATCCTACTCTAATGCCACTCATCACCATTTGGAGGGCATTTTGGTGGGATGAGAACAACAGCAAAAGTGCTTCAGTCGGGATTTTATTGGCCAACCCTGTTTAAGGACGCACATGAATTCTACAATTCATGTGATATGTGTCAACGTACAGGAAACATCTCAAAACGGCCTGAGATGCCATGGAAAAATATTCTGGAGATCAAACTTTTTGACGTATGGGGAATAGATTTCATGGGACATTTTCCAACATCATTCGGAGATATGTTCATTGTCTTACTAGTGGATTACATATCAAAATGGGTTGAATCCATTGCAACACCTAAGAACGATTCCAAGACGGTGTTGAAGTTTTTGCACAAAAATATATTCACCCAGTTTAGAACACCACAAGCTCTCATTAGCGATTAAGGGACACATTTTGATAATAAATTGATTGCCAAGGCACTGGAAAGATATGGAGTACGACATAGAATTGCTATGGTGCATCACCCTCAGACGAATGGATAAGCCAAAGTGTCTATTTGAGAAATCAAGTATATCCTCGAAAAAATGGTCAACCCAAGTTGAAAAGATTGGTCGTCGAAGCTAGATGAAGCACTATAGGCTTATCGCACAGCATTCAAGACACCACTAGGAATGTCCCCGTTCAAGCTAGTCTATGGAAAGGAATGTCATCTACTAGTTGAACTCGATCACAAAGCTTATTGGGCCATCAAAAAGATAAACATGGATGATAAGCTTGCTGGAGAAAGAAGACTATTGGAACTAAACGAGATGGATGAATTTAGAGCACATGCATATGAGAATGCCCGCCTTTACAAGGATAAAACAAAACGATGGCATGACAGAAAAATATTGCCGAGGCAATTTTATTCTGGACAACAAGTACTGCTCTACAATTCACACCTTAAATTATTCTCAGGCAAGCTAAAATCACGATGGTCAGGACCATTCATCGTACACCAAGTCCATGACAATGGAGCAATTAAAATTCAGAACCAAAACGATGGTTCCATCTTCAAAGTGAACGGGCAGAGACTCAAGGAGTACAAAGGAGCCCAAGTCATGCGCGACAAACAGACATCGTTGGCACATGATGCCCAAGAGTTTGTTTTTCTTAATTGAGCAAATATTAGTTGCCTAGGCAATAAAAATCTGAATTTTGTACATAAATAAGTTAAGTTATCTTATGCTTTAATTCGTTTTATTTTATTATTTTCTTCTTTCATATTGTAGGCTAGCAGGGAACACGTGGCAGTATGGGGAGTTGAAGCATGCATGAAGAAAAAAAGAAGCCCTAGGGTACATGATTTAAGGAGAAATCTTGTCCTCACCGTGTAAAGACCAAAATACTCTGAAACCACCCATCACTTTCCAAGAAAAACTACCCACTCTTCTTCTTCTTCTTCATCGAGTTTCCTTCTATCTTTACAAACCAGAAAATTTCTTTTCTTTTCTCTCAAAATACCTCCCCATCGCCAACACTAAAATCAGCAAAGAAAAATGGTGAGATCGAGACCGGCCCCAACCCCCTGACAGAGTTTCGAACGTTTCCAAATAGCCAAAACAAAGGCACGCTTCAAAACCATTCAGTAATGCCAACTCTATTTGGAAGATGGATTTGTTTTTCCAGTGAGGGAGAAGAGCAGTTTGGCTCTGAAGTGATGGACGTCATAAAAAAACATAACTGGGAGATGTTTGCTCGTAATCCTAATGGCATAGCACCAGGAATGGTGAGGGAGTTCTATGCCCACCTCGTGGACACCTTCAACCATATGGTATATGTTCGAGGAAAACTCATTCACTTTTCCCCTTATGTACTTAACAAATACTTTAAGTTGGGGAAAGTGGATGACCAACATAAGAGATTTGTGGCCGACGCAGATCAAGAAACATACAGTGGAGTTCTACATGATTTATGTTTTGGGTGGGCCAAGTTCGAAGAGAATGCCCCCACAAGAAAGTGAGTAGATCATCGAGCCCTCAAACCACACGTGAAGCTATTGAACCATTTTCTTAAAGGCAAGCTGATTCCAACATCCCACAACACCGCTGTCCTCGTCAAACGACTGATGCTGTTGCACTCGATCATATATGGTAGGACGATCGATGTGGGTGAAATCATCTTTGAGCATATCCATGACTGTGCCAAGAGGAACCGTGGTAACCTACTATTCCTAAACCTTATAACCATATTGTGTAGAAAGAAAACGGTTCATGAGGAACCATTTGAAGACTTTATTAAACCCAAAGAGGGTATTACAAAGAAAAAGGTCCCCGAGTTGATGAGTTTCAATGATGAGGACCCAAAGGAGGGTCTGGAGCGAGGAGCAAAATCGGTTGTCGTGGCTAGAATGGTTGTTATGGTCAAGCACACGCGTGAGACGTGTGAAAAGATCAGGTGCCTGGAGGACCACATGAAAATTTACTTTGAATATGCCAAGGCAAGGGACATGCAACTCAACGCCTTCATCAAGGAGTTTCTCCCAACCACAATGATCAGACTGCCAACCTTCCCCAGTGTCATCCCCAACTACAATACGGGTGGTAGCACATTTCATTCCTTGACATCTTATGTCCCTCCAAATGTTCCACCAGAGGTGCCCACCGATGTGCCACCATTGGTAACCCATGTCCCACCCGTACCAGAAGAAAGCCACGATGGCACCAATGAGTTCCTCATCCTTCCCCACCACCGAAAGAAGCAATGATACTCTACCCCACTTCTTCACTGATGAAGATTTCAAGCTAGCACCGAAACAGCCTGAGTAGGATCCTATTCCATCCCCAGTTCGATCAACACCACTAGCCCCAACAACAGCTCCTAGTCCACCACCAGTTCCAGCACAACAGACTCCAATAACTGAGCAGTCCACTCCAACCCAAGCTTCGACCAGCAAGAAGCGATACAAGAGAATGGTGGGGCGTATACCTCAACCGTCTCTTTCTCAGCCAAAAGTAGTAGACTCGGGATCTGAGAGCCCTTCCCCTCTCAAACGATGCCGCACGAGGGCGTCCAGTCAAGCCACTCCACCACAATAAGTTGTTGTAGTTTTCATTTTTTTTCTTCTTCTCGCATTTGCATATAACAGCATTTAGTGTAGTTTTCATGCATTAAGGATAATGCATCCATCAAGTTTGAGGGAGGTGTTATCCATTCTGCCATACTTTGTTAAATAGTAATTGATGTTAATTGGTTAAAAAATTTTGTTGTCATGATATAAGCAGGTTAGGATTGTTGTTAGGAATGAATTAGGGATGCCCAATGATGAATGCAAAATTTTATTGCCTAGGCCAGAATTATTATAAAGGATGTCTGAAGAAGAGAACCAACCCTAGGCTTGATCCTTTGAAACTTATAAACACGATTCTAGGTTCTCTTTGCTCTAGGTAATCTGTAAACTTTTTAGGAAAGAACTTTCTAATTGCCGAGACTTCAAAAATATTCTAAGGGTAAGGTAAAAACTCTCCAGTGTTTAAAAACTTGAAAACTCAAAAAATACAAAGGGACACTCCTCTGTGCAAAGCCATGAATAATAAAAACTCCAAAAGAAATTAAGAGTAGCCAAGACATATGAGTGAATGAGAGTAGTCACATGATGACTGTGCCCGACTAGCTTGGGGTGGAAAGTATGCTCCCTTTCACCTACTGTGTGGAATGGTAGTTATGATGAGCTGACTCCCCTATAAAAAAAGTGTGAATAAAGAGAATAAAAGTTGATAAATAACTAGGAGTATAAACTAAGTCTGATGAATAATTTGTTGCCTTGACAACCTATAAGTGCTTACTTTAAGTTTTGTAATTACCTGTATGCATAGACTAGTTACAATCACGTACAGACAATAGCAAAGGATCCTGACTAGAGAAGGGACCTGACTAATATGACAGTCAAACATGTTGAGGCCACATATTTTTGCTGAGGGTTGAAATCTCAAACCTGATGATGTTCTTGATACTGCTTTGCCATGACAATTTTGATTTTCTTCTAGCTATTATCCATTGCTTGAGGATAAGCAATAGCTTAAGTTTGGGGGTGTGATAACTCCGTAAAAAGACTTAAATTCTAGTCTTTTCACTTAAGTTATTGCTCATCTAAACAAAGTATGAACTGAAGTTTTAGTGGCATTTAGTTACATATAGGTTATGGTGGATAAGTTTTACCTAGGCAAGATTTATTTGGCTTAACTGATGCTGATGAGGATAAGGGGCTATTTGAATTGTGTTTGTGCAGGAATTCTACAAAGGAAGAACATTTTAGTCTTAACAATGAAAAGTTGCAAAGGCTAATGGAGCAGATGAGAACGTGAGGAGAAAATTTATCTCGCCGAGGTAATATTTATCTAAAGAAGTTTGAAGCAAATATGGAGAAACCACCTATTACACATGCAAGCTGGATGACCTGCTTCACGTGCAAGAAAGCCTTGAATATCCTGACAACTGCCAGCCGCCTTTCCTTTTTAAGTTTACGAAATTAATAACGTCTAATTAAGGAAACTCCAAAAGCATGTAAAGCCCTAGGAAATTCTCCTTATAACTACTAGCCGTAGCTGCAAAAAAAAGGGGGGAAAGGCAAGGAAGAAGAAAGAAAAGCTTTACCTTAGGCGTGAACAAGAAACTGCAGTGCTTTCCCTCCGTCTACCCGCAGTCTTCCTTGGTGTCCTCCATAGCCAGAGGATAGAGCCCCCGGTTTTTGGAGTCGTTCTTTCTATGTTCTTAAAATCTTATTTTATTTGGGGTTCTATTAAACGGTTTAATCTTGGATGATCTTGGATAACACCATGAATGCTTTACTTGGTGTTAAACTTTGTTTTGCCTGAACAATATTTTATGTTTTGAATGATGAATTATGTTTTCTTATGACTGTTTTGCTCATAGTTTAAATATTTTTCCTTAACATTGTAAGAGCATCGAGAGATTGCCTGGGGTTTCGGGAAAACATGTCTGGACACTGGAAGAGCATCGAGAGATCGCCCTTTGTCTAGAAAGTAATTCTTTAATTCGAGAGAATTAAGGAAGATCAACGTGAGCAAAGGAATAAATCAGGGATGGTGAAGTTCTAACTTCTGTTCCTTAAAGATAAGGAGTGAGTTTCAAACGACTAAAAGGGATAAAGGCTAGAGTAGGTTAAGACAATGTCTATAGTTAATGCCGAGAGGTATTGCCATAGAAACCGTATAAGAATACCTAGTAATCCCGTCTAGCAGTTTAGTGAGTCATAATAATTCATTATGGAATTAAATAATTATTGCCAAGATAATGGTTTAGCATCAGTGTTATGTGACATGTCTAAATATGTGAGGTTGTTTGTGTTATATTTAATCCAATACTTATTTTGTTTTGTTTTATCTATCTGCAAATTAGTTTTAGTTGTGGTAAAAAGGTAATTCTAACTCCCTATCTTTTATTTTATTTTCTAGAAACCAGAGAACTTGCAAAAAAACGAAAAACGAAATTACAAACTAAACTTTATTTGATTGCTGATAAAAAATCCGTTTACATTGCTTTTTAGTTTGGGTAATATACACATTACAAATGTAAAACAAACAAAATTTGTTTGCTTATTTTTTTTTATGCGTTTGGTGGTGCTGTGATTTGGAGGAGATGGTGGCCTTGCTGCTGTCGTGGTGGTATGGGCAACCAATGGAAGGGCATGATGGAACAGGCAGGGTATGGTGACTGGAGCAGCAGGGTATGATGATTGGAGCATCCACAATCAGGTCAGTCAACCGGGTGAAGAAGCCCTACCGAGTCTTGGGCTCACAACGAGCTTTACTCTTGGGCTTAGACGGAACAATTGTGTTGTGCCTGGGATGTTGTTTGGGTTGAGTTGTAATTTAGGCTTCGGGTCTTGTATCTGGATTGGGTTGTAATTTGGGCTTCATTTGGGCCTGCAAGAATGTAAGTTAATGTTGTAAATAATAATAATAATAATAATAATAATAATAATAATAAAATAAGACCGAGAGAAAAATGGGTGTCTACACAAACATTAAACGAAGGTAATGTGAGATGAGACCACTTAACAGTTATTAGTTGAACTAAAAGATGAATTTAAAAATCATTATCCTAAGAAGATATAAAATAAAGCCCATTGCTAGAGCTGGAAATATAAAAGCATTATTGCCAATGTTGTCATCTATTTTGTTTTATAGAATTAACAACAACTGCTATGAGTATAACCAAGGATGTTACCATATTCTTCATATGCCGTAGCATTAGTTCCTATTTTATTAGTAGCAGGAAAACAATGAGAACCGAAACATATATTCCCAACAATTAATCAGTCTCTAAGTCATATGCATTGAACTGCCTCCTCTCCACAACAGAATAGAATGAACATTGATAATGGTGCCATAATTTTTTATTTTATAATTTTTTCAATGAAATGTATAAGGGCTTTTCTTTTTCTGTTATCTGATGCTTAACTACTACTTCATTACTTTTCAATCCATTAAACAAGGACAAATCCTTATGAAGCAAATATTCAATCAAAAGCTATCCATTTAAAACAATAAAAACTCAAATTTCCCGAGGAGCTTTTGACCTCAATTAAATATAAATTCTATTGCAATTCAATTAAAAATAAGGATAAAATCCTAGTACATTGGCCAAAGCACATCACAACTTATCGATCGGTGAGTACCTCGTTTCGTAATCAATGAACTTCTTGCTAAGATAATAAATTGTCCTCTTTTTCCTCTCAGTTTGATCATGATGCCCTAATACACACCTCGTTGAGTTCTTAAAGGCTGACAAGTAGAGAATTAATGGTTTGCCCAATATATGTGGCACTAATACTGGGGTATTTGACAAATATTGGTTGACTGCTTTGAAAGCTTCATGACAATCATTACTCCATACTCCTGTGTTGTTTTTGCAGAGAAGGAGAAAAATGGGGTCACATTTCTTAGCTAGTTACGAGATAAATCAAGCAATGTAATTTAAACTCCCTAGGAATACTCGAACGTCTTTTATTGTTTATGGGGGGTATATTTTGAATGGCTTTGACTTTATCTTGATCTATTTCAATCCCTTTTTTCTCACTATAAACCCCGAGAGTTTTCCAGATGTTACCTTGAATGTACACTTGTTTGGATTGAGTTTCAACTGTCATTTCCTTAAACCTCTGGAAGAGTTTCCTCAATTTTTCAACGTGTTCTTCCTCTGTATTAAACCTGACAATCATATCATCGACATAAACTACCAAAACCTTGAAAAAATAATAATAAGTAATTTGGTGAAATTAGGGTCAAATTAAAAGTTTCCAGAACTTATAGGCCATTTTAGAAGTTGATGAAAATTCAGGGACCTAGACTTGAATTTTCCTATTTTGTGTCGACAAACACTCCCATTAAATGCGATGAAATTGATTTCTCGTGGAAATCATAAACAAAATTTCATCAAAATTTCCTTCCCACACCTCTCCTTCCAAGGTCGATTGCTTCACCATCTGACCACCGTTCA
The DNA here is from genome assembly GCF_006381635.1 of Hibiscus syriacus. Taxonomy (NCBI): domain Eukaryota; kingdom Viridiplantae; phylum Streptophyta; class Magnoliopsida; order Malvales; family Malvaceae; genus Hibiscus; species Hibiscus syriacus. The sequence goes on along the minus strand of NW_024063166.1, from coordinate 2,623,982 downwards.
TCGATCCGAAAGAACCATCGTGTTCGTCGTCAACCGGTGAAAAAAAATTCAATAAGCCTCTCGTCATGAAACGTTGTCTAAAGCCGTGAATTTTGATACAAAGTTTCGAAGTTCTTTTAACACCACCACCGTGAAAATCGTCGATTCATCGTCGATAGTTGCTCTGTTTTCAACACCTCCCGCACCATCATGTTCCTTACGTCATTCCGAGCCCACCAGTGTCATTCACGTCTCTGTCGTCGTCGGCGCGTGAGGGGGTGAGGAAGTTAAAGTTTTCGATGTTTTGAAATCGAGTTCTCCACCGTTCAAAATTTTGAATCGAGCTTTGTAAGTGTCTCAAAATCTCATAAAATAATTTTAGAATTTTTTTGTAATTTTTAGGGTCTCCAAGGGCACCGTACGCGCCCCTATACGTGGGGAATGTCTGGCACGTGTGGACAGATTTAAAATCGGTTTGACTCGATTTAACCCATTGACCCGACCCGACCCGGCTAGACCCGACCTGTTGACCTGATCCAACCATTTGACCCGACCCGACCCAACCCGTTGACCCGATCCAACCCGTTGACCGTTGAATGACTGTTGACTTAGACAAAAAAAGTTAAATTTTTTGAAAAGTTATATTTTATTATTTTGACGTCCAAAGTCTGATTCCAAAGTCCTTTTTCCAAATTCAAACCCGAAAACCTCCAAATTGTCAGTCAAACTCGTTGACTTTGATTTTGACCAAAAAGTCTTTTTCAAAAAATCATATTTTATGCTTTTCGATGTCCTGAATCTGATTTCGAAGTATGTTTTGCCAAATTCTGACCCCGAAAGCTTTGAATCGAGCTCATTAACTAAAAATGCTTAGTATTTTTAGCATTTCTGCTTATTTATATGAGACATGGTTATGAAATTCATTCAATAAGATATTTTTATGAAGGTACTTGTGTTTCACCTGAACGAGGGTCAGTTAGGTCTGGTGTTTTCCATTCGTCAGATCCACCCGATATGCATACTATGAGAATTACCCGTAGGTTTCCGTAAATTATTTAAATAAAGGTTAAGATTATTCATATTAGGATTCCAATATGGATTTTCCTATTCGTAGTATCTAGCACTGTCACGGATCGTGATTGACAGACTCTGTAGTAGGCTTCCCTATCCGATTACTCAGATTGTTACAGGTGTGTTTCCTGACGGTGTTACCTACCCTATATTCTGAATATTGTTTATTTGATATCTGATTTACCACATACTTCTGATATGATTTCTGGTTACGGTATTTTTATTCCTGATTTCTGAATATTGTTTATCTAACATCTGATTTACTGTATATTACTGATTTGTTTTCTGGTTCCCGTATTTCTGTATATGATTTCTAAGTATGAAACAATTTCATGTTTTAAAGAATTAATCATTGTTTTAACTTGAATGCATTCATGTTTATTACAGTCATTGGGGGGTATTGTTGAAGGAAATATATCTACATGCTTCTAAGCTTTGTGCTCAGGACCTTACTGGTTGTGTGGGTTGGGTGTATGGTTCTAGGGAACCTACACAAACAAATTGTGAAAGGATTAAGGTAATGTTCATATTTTTAAAACATGCTGCATAAACCGATTTTAATGAAATATTTTACCAGTATGTTTTTATACACTGTATGGAGAACACTAGGCTTATTAACCCATTCTGTAAAATTTTCCCTTTTTAGATAACAACAGACTATAAATTAGCAGATTTGGCATCAGGGGAGGTAAACTACATTTACTTTTTGTTGGACCGTATATCTCTATATGGTTTTCAGTTGTATTTGGTGACATGTGTTTCGCTATCGTTTTGGATATATTCGTATTACCGATATTTTGTTTCGTAAATGTTTTATACGGTTTTATGTGGAATTTTAAGATGTAAGTGTTTTATATGATTTTCTAAAATATGTACTCATATATGTTTATTGTATAAATCTTTATTATGGATAAATTTCATATTATACGGACACATGGATTTCAATGTTGTTTTAAATATAAAAAGAATTTCTAAATGTGATACGTAATCACCTAGACATGGGCATAACGTCCAGGCTGGTTCTAGGGGGTTACATTTGGTGGTATCAGAGCTTTCAATTTTAAACACTTGGATTGTGGATGAGTCCTAAACTTTGGATTTTTATGAAATTTTGATATTTTTAAAAATGTGTCACCTTATTTTATGAGTTATTTTTTTATTCAAGATCCCTGATGCTAGTTTGACTTATGTTCAAATTCTTTATGTAGAGCCTTATAGATCCACGAGTACTACTGGAGGTCATAGGATAGGCCGTGGCTGTGGTCGAAGGTGAGTCGCTCGACTTTCTGTTACGATAGATGATCCGATGTCACCACATGATCCTCATGTTCTACTTGAAAATTCTTCTATTTCTCATGATGATTCGGTTACTCCTGTGAGAGACCCTCCCGTCACTAAAGATGATGATACTGACATTGATGAAGACGCCATTATTAGAGCTCTCTTTCGCATGTTTTGGAGAGGTGCTAGAGTCTTTACTAATATGAATGCGGTCGAAATTTTTGAAGTCTTTACTTTTGGAGTAATTCCATTTGAGGGTATTACTGGTGGACCTCTAACTGATGCTGAGTATTGGCTGGAGGATACAGAGAAAATCATGGATGAGATGGATCTGAGGCCTGATCAGAAGTTAAAGAGAGCCCTAGCTATGCTGAAGAAAGAGAGTTTCAGATGGTGACGATCGATTTCTAGTAGTATTTTGGGGAACCATATAACATGGGATCTTTTTAAGCCACGTTTTCGGAGTCGCTACATCGAAGAGAGATATCTGCAGGAGTGACATGAAGAGTTTCAGAATCTGGAGCAGGGTAATATTTTTGTTATGGACTATAAGATTGAGTTTATCAGACTGAGTCGTTATGCTACTTGACTAGTTTATACCGAGTTGGAGGGATGCTTGAGGTTTGAGAATGGACTCAGGTATGATATCAGAAGTCGAGTTGCTACCCACCGGGAAAGGAAATTTGATGCCTTGGTTGAGAAAGCCAAGACCGTCGAGGATATCGAGTGAATGGTATGGAGCGTAGGAGAGATCGAGATCGAGACTGATTCAGGAGGACTTTTGGTTCTATTGATTCTTATGCACACCCAGTAAAAGAGGCAGGAGTGAGTCATTTTAGAGAGGCGTTGCAAGTGTCAGGCATGTTGCATCCGGTTGTTCAGCTGTTCAGCCTTCTAAACATGGTGGTTCTTCTGGGTCAGAATCTTTGCTGACAAGTAATCATTATGGGAGATCTCATTTTGGGGAATGCAGGAGGAATTTGGGTACCTGTTTTAGATGTGATTCAGGTGATCATCTGGTGAAGGATTATCCAGAGCTAGTTTATTCAGTTCAGACACTAGTTCATACTCCTACTAGTACTTAGAGTACTGTCCAAACTCTAGCAGGGCTCGTAGTCAGGGCAGAGCACCAGGATCGATTAGTAGAGGTTGAGCATCTCAAAGTAGGGGTCCAGTCATATCTGAGGCCAGTCAGCCTGCGTTTGTTTACACTGTTAGATTTCGACAAGATCATGATGGGCATAATGTGATTATAGGTACATTCATTATTCATTCAGTTCCCTACTTTACATTGTTTGATAGTGATTCTACCAATTCCTATGTATCGTATTCTATTTCTGAGGGTCTGAATATTCCTGTTGAGAATATTGAGAATTTAGTGACAGTTCAAAGTCCCTTAGGCAAGTCCATAGTGTTGAATCGTATTTTTAGAGGGTGTCCTATAGAGATCAATGGAGATATTTTTCTGGCTGACCTGATGGAGTTACCATTGGAAGAGTTTGATTTGATTCTTGGAATATATTGGTTGAATAAACATTGAGTCAATCACGATTGTGAGACCAAGAGAGCTATTCTGAAAACCTCAGATAATCAAAAAATTATAATGATCAGTGAACGTCATGGATTTCTGACGAATATTGTGTTTGCTTTGGTAGTTGAAAAGATGACCATGAAGGGTTCCGAGGAATTTCTTTCTTATATTTTGGACACTAGGAGTTCTCGATCTTATATTGAAGGTATCCGGATTGTCATGGAATTTCCCGATGTTTTTCCTGAAGAGTTGCCTAGATTACCGTTAGGTAGAGAAGTTGAGTTTGAGATTGAAGTCTATTATAGTTCTACCCCGATTTCAACTCCAGTAGTTGTTGGATAGGAGATTTATTCTACCCAGTGTATCACTGTGGGGAGCCCCAGTTCTCTTTGTCAAGAAGAAAGATGGGACATTGAGACTCTGTATTGATTATAGAAAGTTGAACAAGCTCATAGTTAAAAACAAATATCCTCTGCCTAGGATCGATTATCTGTTTGACCAATTTCGTGGGGCTTCTATCGTTTTCAAGATAGACTTGAGATCTGGTTATTACAAACTTAAAATGAAACATTCTGATGTCTTGAAAACTTCTTTTCGTACTTGATATGGGCATTACAAGTTTTTAGTGATGTCATTCGAGTTAACTAATGCCCCTGCTACTTTTATGGATTTGATGCATCGAGTGTTTCATCCTTATTTGGACCATTTTGTAGTTGTGTTCATCGATGACATAATGGTGTATTCTCGAATTGAAACAGAACATGAGTAGCATTTAAAGATTATTCTATAGACTCTAAAGGAAAATAAGTTATACGCTAAGTTAAGCAAGTGTGAGTTCTGGCTCAGCGAAGTAACTTTTCTTGGACATATCATTTCTACTGATGGTATTCAGGTGGATCCGAGCAAAGTGAAGGCTATTATGAACATAAAACAACCTAGGAACGTCTCAGAGATTCATAGTTTCTTAGGCATAGTTGGTTATTATCGTCGTTTCGTTGAGGGGTTCTCCATTATTGCAGCTCCTTTGACGAAACTATTGAGGAAAGATGTTCCATTTGATTGGTTTGAGAACCAACAAGCTAGCTTTGAGAAACTGAAGTTGGTTATAACTGAAGCCCCTGGGATAATTCAGCCTGAGTCTGGGAAATATTTTTCTGTCTACAGTGATACTTCTCACACTGGATTAGGATGTGTTTTGATGCAAGTTGGGAAGGTTGTCGCTTATGCGTCACGTTAGGTAAAGACGCATGAATGTAACTATCCTACTCATGATATGGAGTTAGCTGCCGTGGTTTTTGCTTTAAAGATCTAGAGACACTACCTCTACAGAGAAAAGAGTTATATCTATACCGATCATAAGAGTCTAAAATATTTGATTACTTAGAAAGAACTGAATTTGAGACAGCGTCGCTGGTTAGAGCTTCTAAAGGACTATGATTGTGAGATAGAGTATCATCCAGGGAAGCTAATGTGGTGGCCGACGCCTTGAGCTGTAAGGTGATATCACATCTCAGAGCCTTATTCACCAACTTGAGTTTATTTGATGACAATAGTCTGTTAGCAGAGTTGCAAGTTAAACCCACTTTGACCAAGGAGATTAAGACCAAGCAGCTCCTTGATAGCTCATTGCTTCCCATTATTGAACAAGTTGAGTAGGGATCGAGTTCAGAGTATACTTTGGATTAGGATGGTATTTTATGCATTCACGGTCGTTACTGCATCCCTAAAGATGATGAGTTAAGACGAGTTATTCTTTAGGAGGCTCATAGTAGTTCTTATGTTGTGCATCCTGGCGGGGACAAAATATATAACAATCTCAAACAGCGTTACTTTTGGACTGGTATAAAGAAGAATATTTCATATTTTGTGGCGAGGTGTTTAACTTGTCAGCAGGTTAAGGCAGAGCACCAGTATCCGTCTGGATTGTTACAGTTAATTAAGATTCCTGAGTGGAAATGGGAGCGCGTTACGATGGAATTTATTGCTGGTCTTCCACTTACTCCTTCCAAAAAGGATTCTATTTGAGTGATTGTTAATAGACTCACCAAGTCTGCTCACTTTATCCCTGTTCATATTTATTATTCTTTTGACAAACTGGCTAGATTGTACATTTCTAAGATCATTAGACTTCATGGTGTTCCGTTATCTATCATATATGACCGAGATCTGAGGTTCACTTCCAGGTTTTGGAAGGCTTTGAACGAAGCTCTAGGTACTCGTTTGAATTTTAGTACAGTTTTGCATCCACATACTGATGGTCAGTCTGAGTGAGTTATTCAGGTGTTGGAGGATATGTTACGGGGTTGTGTGATTGATTATGTAATAGATTGGAATATTTATTATCATTAGTCGAGTTTGCTTACAATAATAGTTACGAGACAAGTATTCACATGGCACCGTACGAGGCTCTGTATGGACGTAAATGTCATACTCCTATATGTTGGCCAGAGTTGTATGATAGAAAAACTTTGGGTCCAGACTGGGCTTGAGAGACTAAAGATACTATAAGATTGATCCGTGATCACTTAAGAGAGACATTTGATTGGTATAAATCATACGCAAATAAGCGACGGAAGGATATCGAGTTTGAGGTTATGGATTAGGTTTTTCTCAAGGTATTTCCATGGAATAAAGTATTGAGATTTGAACGTAAAGGTAAGTTGAGTCCGAGATTTATTGGGCCATATAGTATTCTGAAGAAAGTCAGACCTATTGCTTATTAGATTGAGTTGCCTCCCTAGATCAGTCGTATTTATGATGTTTTTCATGTATCTATGTTAAATCGATACCGTCTAGATCTAGGTCACATCATTCAGGTTGAGGAAGTAGAGTTGAGACCTAATTTTTCATATGAAGAGGAACTCATTCAGATTTTAGAAAGGGATGAGCGAGTTCTTCGGAATAGGCGTATTCCAATGGTAAAAGTTCAGTGGAGTAACCGTGGCCCCTCATAAGCGACTTGGGAGACATTGGAGTCAATGGAGGCTCAATTTCCTCATCTCTTTTCATAAGGTAAATTTCGAGGACGAAATTTCTTGTAGAGGGGGAGAATTGTCACAACCTAAAAAAATAATAAGCAATTTGGTGAAATTTGAGGGTCAAATTAAAAGTTTTCAGAACTTGTAGGCTATTTTAGAAGTTGAAGGAAATTCAGGGACCTAGCCTTGAATTTTCCCATTTTGCGTCGGCAGACACTCCCATTAAATGTGATGAAATTTATTTCTCGTGGAAATCAGAAGAAAAATTTCATCATAATTTTCTTCTTGCACCTCTCCTTCCAAGGTTGATTGCTTCACCGTCTGGTCACCATTCGTTGAATCAAAACCACCATCGAATTCTTCATCGACCGGTGAACAAAACTCCGTAACCCTCTCATCGTGAAATGTTATCTAAAGTCGTGAATTTCGATTCAAAGTTTTGAATTTTTTTAACACCACCACCGTGAAAATAGTCTATTCAACGTCGATAGTTGCTCAGTTTTCGACACCTCCCGCACCATCGTGTTCATTGTGTCATTCCGAGTCCACTAGTGTTCTTCACGTCTCCGTCTTCACCGACGCGTGAGGGGGCGAGGAAGTCAAAGTTTCCGATGTTTTGAAATCGAGCTCTCTACCATTCAAAATTCTAAACCGAGCTTAGTAAGTGTCTCAACATCTCATAAAATAATTTTAGAAATTTTTTCGAACTTTTTAGGGGCTCCAAGGTCACTGCACGAGCCCCAAGCGTGGAGAATGTCCGATGCGTGTGGACAGATTTGAAACCAATTTCAATCGTTGACCCGACCCAACCCAGTTTGACCCAACTAGACTTGTTAACCCGATCCGACCCTTTGACCTGTTGACCGACCGTTGACTTTGACCAAAAAAGTCCAAATTTTTGAAAAGTCATTTTCTATGTTTTTCGACGTCCTGAGTCCGATTTCGAAGTCCGTTTTTCTAAATTCGATCCCAAATATCTCCAAATTTTCAGTCCAACCCATTGACTTTGACTTTAACCAAAAAGTTAAGATTTTCGAAAAATCATATTTTATGTTTTTTGACATCCTGAATCTGATTTCGATGTCTGTTTTCCAAATTTTGATCCCAAAGCCTTGAATCGAGCTCGTTATGTAACCCCCCAGGCCGATGCGGATAACCCGATTCGATCTCAGTTGTCACATTAGGGCTACTAGAGCGACTCACTGTAAAAATAGCGGAAAATTTAAAACTTTTTATCATAACATGTTAACTTATAAAATCATTTGTCACTATTTAAAAATAAAACATATTTCCATACTCGTATATAAAAAAATGTAAGGTCTTATCCTTGCACATAGCAAAAGAGCCTGGGAAACTGTAAGGCTTATCCTTGCACACAGCAAAGGGACCTGGGGAAACTGTAAGGCTTATCCTTACACACAGCAAAGGGACTTGGGGAAACTGTAAGGCTTACCCTTGTACACAGTAAAGGGACCTGGGAAACTGTAAGGCTTACCCTTGCACGCAGTAAAAGTACATGGGGAAACTGTAAGGCTTACCCTTGCACAAAACAAAATGACCTAGGAAACTGTAAGGCTTACCCTTGTACACAGCAAAAGGGACCTACTGTAACGGTAGATAAATCCATTAAAATATGAAAATGTTTTATATTTAAAAATCGGGTATAAAAATATCGTAACCATAAACCATATCAGAAATATGTGGTAAATCATATATCAAAATAAATTGTATTCAGAACATCGGGTATTGTCTCATAACAATATTCAATATGTGATTTATTAAGATCATATTTTCCAATGGAAACATGAAACCCGATAACATATTTCAAGTAACTATCGTTTATAAATTCAGTAGTTTCAATGATGTCATATGTCAGGAATAATGCATATTTTTTGGTGAAACCCGTAATCAAAAAAACATATAACATGTTGCCATGGTCATAAACTAGTAAATCAATAATATCAGTGAAACTCATTTAAAAACATATAAAATTGTCATGTGGTACATGTGGAACTCACTAGGATATCCAAGTATTTCTCAGTGACACTTAGTAGTTATCAGAATGAATAACATGAAACTGAAGTAATTTGATCAGATTCTAAAAATGAGGTCCTATTGAAGGGAATCGATTGCTAAACAAATCTAATCCGACATTTAAGGTTGATACTTTAGAATTCTGCTATGATCCATGTGCATCAGGAAAGTGTTCAGGAATCTTTATACAAAATATGTTGTTTGATCTGGTTATTGAACAACTCTTAGATGAATATTTCCTATAACTAATGCTTTTCGATTGGTCAATTCATTGTTATTCCAGGGTATTTACTCTTTAAACCCTAAATTCTTATCCATAGATCATTTTCAGAATCATCGCTGAATAGATCTTTTAATGTCTTTATTTCATTTCCACGTTTCTACAATATTATATAATGCTGACTTACTTGATTATTTTGTTCATAACCCATCGTAATTGTACACTATGTAAACTCATCAAAGTTTTTAGACTTATCCAAATCACTTACTTAATCATTTGTCCTTGAGGTTACTTAATTCATTTAGCAGTCAAATCCATTACAGTTACTTCGGGGGTTTTTTAGGGCAATCCAAACGTTTTTGAATTTCATATACATATTGTACTTTCGTTCAATTTAATTTGGTCTTCATGGTTGATTTGTCTAACGAATATCCATTTCTTATTACCAAATACGATCTAGAGTTGAGCTGAGTACTTTCAAAATTATCATCGAACTACACTTGAGAAGACGAACATGTATTCAAGTAATTTCTATGTCGTTTAGGTACTGACATATCATTAAGATCGATCAACTCACTTAAGCCATGTTCCATAACTTCGAATGGTAGTCCAACACCTATGCTTATTTGGATTCCTTAATTAATCCAAGACATGTACTTAGTTTAGGTCATAAGGTTATTTTGGTAATTTTGGTGTTTGGTTTTATTCCATCTATTTCAGAGCTCGAGGATATTCAAACATTCTTGAACTTGGTGATATTCTTGGGTCATTTCCATTACAGGGGTATTTTGGTCATATTACAAATTCAGTGTATTTTAATCCTTTTATTTCGTCTGATCTTACTATTAAATTCAATCTCATCATTTGTTTCAGTCCTTTCGAATAATTCTGACAGCAGAATACCCCCGATAAATTATTCTTCATGTATTTACTCATTTCTCGGATATTTTCGTGTCAAGTGCCTTCTTAGATTTTACAAACGGAAATCATGATTTTTCTATACAAAGACAGGATCTTTACAATTAAATTCGTACTTAATCAAGTTAAGTACAAATACTCAAAGTACTTTATCATTCAGGGTCAACTCAAACTATTTTACCTCTCAAGGGCATTTTCATAATTTCTTAACCAGATAATTTCGATATTAATTCTTTATGAAAAAAATATAATTTAGAGATCATATGATTAATTTCTTTCTTGAACACTCTCTGATCTAGAAATGATTCCCTTAACAGACTTTTAGTATCCTTCACAAACCCTCATAGGATTAAAAACCAGTTATCCATAATTTCCAAGTAAAACTAATATTTCTTATGCACATCAATATTTTTATCAAATCAATATGTCTTTAAAAAAACCTCTTATCCAACTTCCTTATTCAAATCTTATCTTTTTATAACATAAGGGTATTTTCATAATTTTACCCTACCGGAGTATTCTCATAATTTCCCATCCAAGTACCTTTAACATTTAACCTTTGATGATATAAAATATAAGTTACAAATCCAGGCTTGATTTCTTTATCACTAATCACAAGCTTATAATTTAATTCTAACAATTCCTCAATCTCTTATATTAGCCATTCGATCCGTATTCAGTTACAAAATTTCTACCATATTCATATCGAGTGAATAAATTATTCAACTACACAAAAGTGACCAACATTATCTTATTCATGCGTTTACCAATATCAACATGTTCCATAAAGCATAAAGAGGTAGTAAAGTATTACCTCGATTTCTCTACAATACTGACCGACCATTAAATTCCATTTAAACGCCCTCGATCTTGAAATCATCTTCCAATATTTACTTGGATCCATATCAACAGAAATTACATAAAAAACGGTGCTTGATTCTGAAAAACGGATCGAATCAGATGATAAATCAGTGAAAAATAGCTTACCAGGTTTGAATTTGGCGAAACGAACTTCGGATTCGGATTTAGGACATCGAAAGCATAAAATATGACTTTTTAAAAATTTGGAATTTTCGGTCAAAATCAAAGTCAACAGGTTTGACTGGAAATTTCGAGGCCTTCAGGTTTGAATTTAGAAAAACGGACTGCAGAATCGGATTTGGATGTCAAAAAATGTCAAGATAGATATACTCGGTCAAAGTCAAAGGTCGTTTAATGCCCGGTCAAAGTAGGTCAAAGTTTTGGTCAACTGTGGTCGACGGTCAATGGTTAACAGTCAACGAGTCGGGTCGGGTCAACGGGTCGGGTCTGGTAAACGGGATGGGTCAGGTTAGAACCGGTCAAATGGGTTCAAAACCGGTCAAACCGATCATTTGGACCATCCCCGCGTGCAGTAGGGTACGTGGCCCACTTCCAACAGCCTGTAAATCACGAAAAAATTCTTATAAATTATTTTAAGCGATTTCGAGGTACTTACAAAGCTCGGTTCACAATTTTGAACGGTGGAGTGCTCGATTTCAACGAATAGGAAACTTTGACCGCTTCAACTCCTCACGTGCCACCGTCGACGGAGACCAAGGATGATACCGAAAGACTCAGAACGATGCAAGGAACACGATGGTACGGGAGGTGTCATAAACAGATCATCGGATCATCGTGAATCGAAGAAAAACCAACTAAAATCGTGTTATTACCGACGATACATCCGACTGAAATTAATGACGAATGGCGACGATTCATGACAAAAGGTTTGAGGGTTTTTGTTCCTCGATTGACAACGAATATGATGGTGGTTTCGGTTCGTCGATCGTACGTCGGTCGGCGAATAGATCGGAGTTGAAAGGAGGGTTGTTGGATAGGAAAAACTGGGAAATATTCTACGTACAGAGCACGAGAAGGGGGTTATAAATTCTCTCATAATTAAAAATAGTGAAACCATGAGTTTAGCCACTGAACTTCCTGCACTTCTTAAAACTGTCTGCCAACTTTGAAATTTTACAATTTATTCCACTGTTTCTTTCAAAATACCAATTAAATCCAATACTTTATAATTTATTAAATTTAGCCCCTAAATTGGGGTGTTGCAATTCTCTCCTCCTTAAAAGAATTTCGTCCTCGAAATTGATTCAAGTTACATAATTATAGAAATAAAACTTCCATCAGTTCTTTCATATCTTTCATGTAGCTCTTAGAGAAATACGGATCCTCCACTAATCCTTAACCCGTTGAGTATACTTTCTTATCAAAACTTTTCCTCATTTCAATAAAAGAATCTGAACGAAAATTTCCTTGAGTAATCAATTCAGTCTTTGTCATAAGAATAGGCTTATAGAGCAGTAGCATACCCCAATTTCATTTCCAGAGTCGAGTCAGAACTTCTCAAATGAATAACTCTCAAATGGCTCGTGAGGTACTTTATAGCGTTTTAAACAGATGTTACCAGTATTCTTTTTTTTGTACAAGTATAGCCTTAACGGATAGAAACTTCAGTTTACTCGTTACAGATAGGGACTCAGCTTTGGAGTTCCTACTTAGAGAGGTACAATTGCAGTCTAAGGCCATGTACTAATCAGACATATTTTAACATTTGATCGGCCAGTCTATCTTGAAAATTTTGACTCAAACCATAGCTCTGATACCACTAAATGTAACCCCCAGACCGACGTGGATAACCCGATCCGATCTGGGTTGTCACATTAGGGCCACTAGAGCGACCCACTGTAAAAATAGCGGAAAATTTAAAACTTTTTATAAGAACATGTAAACTTATAAAATCATTTGTCACTATTTAAAAATAAAACAGATTTTCAGACTCGTATATAAAACAAAATACAATTACATGCCCCCTAATCACATGTATCATTCTCTGAAATCAACGCCGGAAGAACTTCCATACTGATGACGATAGTTGCACTGGTACAATTCTTTTAACCTGCAATGTTGAGTAATACAGTGAGCTTCGGAAAGCTCAGTAATACAAAACTACCAGATGATGCTGAAGAATGTGTAGATACAGATAAACATATACTTCCTTATCAGTTCAGACATCTACAGATCTTTATTTTGAGAGAGATCATACGGATATTTCAGGTAGTAACATATAGCAAGCGTTTAGTTCATGGAAATATTTCGGATATCTAGGTTTAGGAGATCAGAATAGGTTATCTAGTGTGTTCCCGCAAAACCAGTGAAAATATACATATATTTTAAAACAGTAACAGTTTAAAACATATTTTCCTTGTGCACAAAGCATATGAGTATGCAAAAATGATAAGGTCTTATCCTTGCACATAGTAAAGGGACCTGGGGAAACTGTAAGGCTTACCCTTGCACACAGCAAAGGGACCTGGGGAAACTGTAAGGCTTACCCTTGCACACAGCAAAGGGGCCTGGGAAACTGTAAGGTTTACCCTTGCACACAGCAAAGGGACATGAGGAAACTGTAAGGCTTACCCTTGCACACAGCAAAGGGACCTAGGAAACTGTAAGGCTTACCCTTGCACACAGCAGAAGGGACCTGCTGTAATGGTAGATAAATCCATTAAAATATGAAAATGTTTCATATTTAGAAATCAGGTATAAAAATATCGTAACCATAAACCATATCAGAAATATGTGGTAAATCAGATATCAAAATAAATTGTATTCAGAACATTGGGTATTGTCTCATAAAAATATTCAATATGTGATTTATTAAGATCATATTTTCCAGTGGAAACATGAAACCCGATAACATATTTCAAGTAACTATCATTCATAAATTCAGTAGTTTCAATGATGTCATAAGTCAGGAATAATTCATATTTTTCGGTGAAACCCGTAATTAAAAATACATATAACATGTTGCCATGGTTCATAAACTAGTAAATTAATAATTTCAGTGAAACTCATTTAAAAACATATAAAATCGTCATGTGGTACATGTGGAACACACTAGGATATCCAAGTATTTCTCAGAGACACTTAGTAGTTATTGGAATGAATAACATGAAACTGATGTAATTTGATCAGATTCTAAAAATGAGGTCCTATTTAAGGGAATCGATTGCTAACCAAATCTAATCCGACATTTAAGGTTGATACTTTAGAATTCAACTATGATTCAAGTGCATCAGGAAAGTGTTCAGGAATCTTTATACAAAATATGTTGTTTGATCTGGTTATTGAACAACTCTTACATGAATATTTCCTATAACTAATGCTTTTCGATTGGTCAATTCATTGTTCTTCCAGGGTATTTACTCTTAAAACCCCTTATCCATAGATCATTTTCGGAATCATCGCTGAATAGATCTTTTAATGTCTTTATTTCATTTCCATGTTTCTACAATATCATGTAATGCTGACTTACTTTATTATTTTGTTCATAACCCATCGTAATTATACACTATGTAAACTCATCAAAGTTTTTAGACTTATCTAAATCACTTACTTAATCATTTGTCCTTGAGGTTACTTAATTCATTTAGCAGTCAAATCCATTACTGTTACTTCGGGGGTTTTTTAGGGTAATCCAAACGTTTTTGAATTTCATATACATATTGTACTTCTGTTCAATTTAATTTGGTCTTCGTGGTTGATTTGTCTAACGAATATCCATTTCTTATTACCGAATACGATCTAGAGTTGAGCTGAGTACTTTCAAAATTATCATCGAACTACACTTGAGAAGACGAACATGTATTCAATTAATTTCTATGTCGTTTAGGTACTGACATATAATTAAGATTGATCAACTCACTTAAGTTGTGTTCCATAACTTCTATTGGTAGTCCAACACCTATGCTTATTTGGATTCCTTAATTAATCCAAGACATGTACTTAGTTTAGGTCATAAGGTTATTTTGGAAATTTTGGTGTTCAGTTTTATTCCATCCATTTCATAGCTCGAGGATATTCAATCATTCCTGAGCTTGGTTATATTCTTGGGTCATTTCCATTACAGGGGTATTTTGGTCATTTTACAGATTCAGTGTATTTAAATCCTTTCCTTCCGTCTGATCTTACTATTAAATTCAATCTAATCATTTGTTTCAGTCCTTTCGAATAATTTTGACAGCATAATACCCCCGATAAATTATTCTTCAGGTATTTACTCATTTCTCGGATATTTTCAGGTCAAGTGCCTTCTTAGATTTTACAAACGAAATATCATGAATTTTTCTGTATAAATACAGGATCTTAACAATTAAATTCGTACTTAATCGAGTTAAGTAAAAATACTCAAAGTACTTTCTCATTCAGGGTCAACTCAAACTATTTTACCTCTCAAAGGCATTTTTGTAATTTCTTAACCAGATAATTTCGATATTAATTCTTTACGAAAATAATATAATTTAGATATCCTATGATTAATTGCTTTCTCGAACACTCTCTGATCTAGAAATGATTCCCTTAACAGACTTCTAGTATCCTTCACAAACCCTCATAGGATTAAAAATCGGTTATCCATAATTTCCAAGTAAAACTAACATTTCTTATGCACATCAATATTTTAATCAGATCAATATGTCTGTAAAAAAAACCTCTTATCCAACTTCCATATTCAAATCTTATATTTTTATAACATAAGGGTATTTTCGTAATTTTACCCTACCAGAGTATTCTCATAATTTCCCATCCAAGTACCTTTAACATTTAACCTTTGATGATATAAAATATAAGTTACAAATCCAGGGTTGATTTCTTTATCACTATTCAAAAGATTGTAATTTAATTTTAACAATTCCTCAATCTCTTATATTAGCCATTCGATCCGTATTCAGTTACAGAATTTCTACCACATTCATATCGAGTGTATAAATTATTCAACTACACAAAAGTGACCAACATTATCTTATTCATGCATTTACCAATATCAACATGTTCCATAAAGCATAAAGAGATAGTAAAGTATTACCTCGATTTCTCTACAATACTGATCTACCATTAAATTCCATTCGAACGCCCTCGATCTTGAAATCATCGTTCAATATTTCCTTGGATCCATATCAACAGAAATTACATAAAAAAATGGAGCTTAATTCTGAAAAAATGGATCGAATCAGATGATAAATCAATGAAAAACAGTTTACCGGGTTTGAATTTGGCGAAACGAACTTCAAATTCGGATTCAGAACGTCGAAAGCATAAAATATGACTTTTCCAAAATTTGGAATTTTCGGTCAAAATCAAATTCAACGGGGTTGACTGGCAATTTCTAGACCTTTGGATCTAAATTTCGAAAAACGGACTGCAGAATCAGATTTGGAACGTCGAAAAATGTCAGGATAGGTATACTCGGTCAAAGTCAAAGGTCGTTTACTGCCCGATCAAGGCTGGTCAAAGTTTTGGTCAACTGTGGTCAACGGTTAATGGGCCAGGTCAATGGGTCGGGCCTGGTTGGAACCGGTCAAACAGGTCAAATGGGTTCAAAACGGGTCAAACCGGTCATTTGGACCATCCCCACGCGCAGTGACGGCGCATGGGGGCGCGTGGGCCCACTTCTGGCAGCCTATAAATCATATAAAAATTCTTAAAAATTATTTTAAGCGATTTCAAGGCACTTACATAGCTCGGTTCACAATTTTGAATGGTGGAGTGCTCGATTTCAACGAATCGAAAACTTTGACCGCTTCACCTCCTCACGCCCCGCCGTCGACGGAGACCAAGGATGATACCAGTAGACTCGGAACAATGCAAGGAACAAGATGGTACAGGGGGTGTCATAAACGGATCATCGGATTGTCATGAATCGATGAAAAACCAACTAAAACCGAGTTATTACCGATGATACTTTCGAATAAAATTAACGACGAACGGTGATGATTCATGACGAAAGGTTTGAGCCTTTTTGTTCCTCGATTGACAACGAACACGATGGTGGTTTCGGTTCATCGATCGGACGTCGGACGGCGAATAGATCGGAGTTGAAAGGAGGGTTGTTGGAGAGGAAAAACTGGGAAATATTCTGCGTACAGAGCACGAGAAGGGGGTTATAAATTCTCTTATAATTAAAAATGGTTAAACCATGAGTTTAGCCACTGAACTTCCTGCACTCCTTAAAAATGTATGCCAACTTTGAAATTTTACAATTTAATCCACTATTTCTTTCAAAATACCAATTAAATCCAATACTTTATAATTTCTTAAATTTAGCCCCTAAATTGGGGTGTTACACATTAACTAAAAAATGCTTAGTATTTTTAGCATTTTTGCTTATTTATTTGAGATATGGTTATGGAATTGATTCAAGAAGATATTTTCTATGAAGGTACTCGTGTTTCACCTGAACGAGGGTCAATTAGGTCCAGTGTTTTCCGTTCATCAGATCCGTCCGATCCGCGTACTACGAGAATTAGCTGTATATTTCCATAAATTATTCAAATAAAGGTTAAGATTATTCATATTAGGATTCCAATATGGATTTTTCATATTTGTAGGATCTAGCACTGCCGCGGATCGTGATCGATAGACTCAGTAGTAGGCTTCCCTATCCGATTACTTAGACTGTTAGAGGTGTGTTTCCTGACGGTGTTACCTACCCTATATTCTTAATATTATTTATTTGATATCTAATTTACCACAAACTTCTTATATGATTTCTGGTTACAATATTTTTATACTTGATTTCTGAATATTGCTTATCTGACATATGATTTACTGTATATTACTAATTTGGTTTATGATTCTCGTATTTCTGTATATGACTTCTAAGTATGAAACAATTTCATGTTTTAAAGAATTAATCATCATTTTCACTCAAATGCATTCATGTTTATTACTTTAATTGGGGGTATTGTTGAAGGAAGTATATCTGCAGGATCCTCGGCTTTGTGCTCAGGGCCTTACTGGTTGTGTGGGTTGGGTGTATGGTTTTGGGGAACATACACAAACAAATTGTGAAATTATGAGGGTAGTGTTCATGTTTTTAAAACATGTTGCATAAACCGATTTTACTGAAATATTTTATCAGTAAGTTTTTATACACTGTATGGAGCACATTGGGTTTTTTAGCTCATTCTATAATTTTTTTCCCTTTTTAGATAACAACATACTGTAAATTTTCAAATTTGGCACTAGGGAAGATCAACTACTTTTATTTTTGTACGACCGTATATCTCTATATGTTTTTCAGTTGTATTTGGTGACATGTGTTTTGTTATCGTTTTGGATATATTCGTATTACCGATATTTTTTTCCGTAAATGTTTCATACGATTTCTATGGAATTTTAATATGTATGTATTTTATATGATTTTCTAAAATATGTATTCATATATGTTTATTGTATAAATCTTTATTATGGATAAATTTCATATTATATAGAGACATAGATTTCAACTTTGTTTTAAATATAAAAAGAATTTCTAAATGTGATATGTAATCACTTAGACATGGGCATAACGTCTAGCCGGGTCTAGGGGGTTACATAAACTTCTATTTATTTACGCATCATGTCATGAAACAATGTTACTATGACCCTTTGGTATGTTACCCCTGTATTTTTCATCCCAAACAACATCAGTTTGTAGGAGAACGTGCCCCACAGAGTGACAAACGTGGTTTTTTCCATATCTTCAGGGTGCAGCTTGATCTGATTGTAACCAGAGAACCCATCCATGAATGAAAATAAGGAATTTCCAGTAGTATTTTTCACTAGGGTGTCTATGTATGGAAAAGGAAAATTATCCTTGGGACACGCGCTATTGATATCTCTATAGTCAACGCAGATACAAACCTTCCCATCAATCTTTGGTACTGGGACAATATTTTCTACCCATTTAGGATACTTGGACACTTTGAAGAAACCAGCATCGAATTGCTTCTTTACTTCTTCTTAAATTTTTAACAGCATCTCAGGTCTCATCCTTCTAAGCTTTTGTTGTATAGTCATACATTTTGGATTTATCGACAACTTGTGTACCACTAATTATGTATCCAAACCCGGCATGTCTTCATATGACCAAGCAAATACATCCTTGTACTCTTGAAGCAATTCAATAAGATTTTGTCGTCGCTCAGGATATAAGATGGTGCCAATCTTTATCTCTTTCTTATCTTCATCTGATCCCAGATTCAATGTTTTAGTGGGTTCTTCATGAGGCAGAATCAGCTTATCCTCGCTTTCCACCATTTTTAGCAGTTCAGAAGGTATGTCAAATTCCTCATCATTATCACAACCCTCGATTTTCCCCTAACATACGGACATCTCAAAATCAATCTCCGGGTCAGTGTCATTGGCATTCATGCTATTAATATATGATGTAACCCCCTAGACCCGGTCTGTAAGTTAGACCCAAACCTAAGTGATCACATGTCCCATTCAGAGGTTTTTTTTTACAACTTATAGAACATTAAATATAATATAGAACAAAATATTAATAATACAAATATATCCAAAACGATAGCAAATATATGTCACCAAATATAACCGAAAAACATATAGAGATATATGTTCGTACAAAATAAGTAATTGATCTCCCTTGATGCCAAATCTACTAGCTTACGGTCTGTTGTTATCTCAAAAAGGGGAAAACTACAAAATGAGCTAAAAATCCCAGTGTGCTCCATACAGTGTATAAAAAAATACTAACAAAATATTTTAATAAAATTTGTTTATGCAACATGTTTTGAAAACATGAACACTACCCCCATCCTTTCACAATCTGTTTGTGTAGATTCCCTATAACCATACACCCCGCACAACCAGTAAGGCCCTGAGCACACAGCCGAGGAGCCTGCAGATAATCTTCCTCCAATAATATTTCCCCCAATGATAGTAATTAACATGAATGTATTCGCGTAAAACAATGAATAATTCTTTAAAAACATAAGAATGTTTCAAGCTTGAAAACCATAAACAGAAATACAGAAATCAAAAATCAAATCAGTAATGTATGGTAATTTAGATGTTGGGTAATCAGTATTCAGAAAACAATATAAAATACTGTAACCAGAAATCATATAAGAAATATGCAGTAAATCAGAAATCAGATACATAGTATTCAGATATTTATATACTTTAAAGCAATAATATAAAACTATCATGAAAACACACCTGTAACAGTCTGAGAAATCAGATAGGGAAGCCTATTACTGGTTTTGTCGATCACGCTCTGCTGCAGCGCTAGATCCTACGAATTGAAAAAAATCCATATTGGAATCCTAATATAAATAATCTAAATATTATTTAAATAATTTACGAAAACCTACGGGTAATTCTCGTAGTACGCGATTCAGGCTGATCTAACGAACGAACAACTCCGAACCTAACTGATCCTCGCTCAGGTGAAACACGAGTACCTCCATAAAATATTTTTACTGAATCAATTCCTTTACCAAAACTCAAATAAATAATAAAAAAAACTAAAATACTAAGCCTTTTTGGGTTCACGTGCTCGATTTGGGAATTTTGGGGCATAATTTGGTAAAACGGAATTCGGAATCAGATTCAGGATATCAAAAAACATAAAGTATGACCTTCTGGATATTTAAATTCTTGGTTAAAGTCAAAGTCAAAGGGTTTAACTGACAATTTGGAGACTTTTGGGTTCGAATTTGGTGAAACGAACTTCGGATTTGGATTTGGAACGTCAAAAAATATCAGGATAGATATTATTGGAAAAGATTAACGGCTGTTTAATAGCCAGTCAAAGCCGGTCAAAATTCTGGTCAAAAGTGGTCAACCATTTTACGAAATTAATATATTTTTTTCAAAATTACTAAAATAACACCATTTTAAAATTAATTACCAATATAGCACCATTTTCAAAATATTTACTAAAATGTCATTTTTTCAAAAATTATGAAAATAGCATTTTTTAAAAAAATTACAAAAATATAACCCTTTTTGAATTAATTCCCAATATGTCACCAGTTTCAAAATAATTACTAAAATGTCACCCGGTTAACGGTTAACGGTCAAACGGGTCAAACCCTTTAAAAAATCGGTCAAACCGGTCATATTAATCTTCCCCACGCGTAGTACCGGCGCGTGGGGGTGCGTGAGGGTTCTTCCAGCAGCGTAAAATTCACAGAAAAATTCCTAAAAAATATTTTGAGTGATTTCGAGATACTTACAAAGCTCGGTTCAAATTTTTGAATGGCGGAGAGCTCGATTTCATCAAATCGGAAACTTTGACAGCTTTACCTCCCCACGCGCCGCCGTCGACGGAGACCAATGATGACACCGACGGACTCGGAACGACACAAGGAACACGATGGTGCGGGAGGTGTCGTAAACGGAGCCACGATCGGCGATGAATTTAGGATTTTCTAGGCGGTTGTGCTAAAAAAACGTCGATGCTTTGACTTGAAATTCACGGCGTTTAGTAGCGTTTCACCTCAATTAATTTAAGGGAATTGTTCCTGACTCGATAACAAACACGATGATGGTTTCAAAACGACGATCAGAATTCGGACGACGTCGGGATCATTGTCGGAAGTTGACGTTGGGGGAAGGAAATTTAGGAGCAATTGGTTTCTGATTTTTCAGAAACCAATTACCGTATATAATACCAAACCTCACCAACTTTTCTTGGGTAATTTCAGGACTTGGTCCCTGAATTTTCTTTAACTCTAAAACAAGCTACAGATTTTAAAATCTTTCAATTTAGTCCCCAAAATTTATCAATTTACTTAATTAACTCCTCCAAATTCAATTAATTATTATTATTATTATTTTCAAATTTTCGGGATATTACAATTCTCCCCCTTTACAAGAAATTTCGTCCTCGAAATTTACCTTATACAAATAGATGAGGAAATTGAGCCTCCATTGACTCCAATGTCTCTCAAGCAGCTTCTGAGGGGCTACGATTACTCCACTGAACTTTGACCATTGGAATACGTCTATTCCAAAGAACTCGCTCATCCCTTTCTAAAACCTGAACAAGCTCCTCCTCATATGACAAATCAGGTCTCAGCTCTACCTCGTCAACCTGAATGATGTGATCCAGATCTGGATGATATCGCCTCAACATAGACACATGAAAAACATCATGAATACGACTGAGCTGGGGAGGCAACTCAAGCTGACAAGCAACAGGTTCAACTTTTTTCAAAATACGATAAGGACCAATAAATCGTGGACTCAGTTTACCCTTACGTCCAAATCTCAATACCTTCTTCCATGGGGATACCTTGAGAAAAACCTGATCTCCAACTTCAAACTAGATATCCTTACGTCGCTTATCTGCGTATGATTTATACCTATCAAATGCCTATTTTAAGCGATCACGGATCAATCTGACAGTATCTTCAGGCTCTTGAACCAAGTCTGGACCCAAAGTTTTTCTATCATGTAACTCTGTCCAACATATAGGAGTACGACATCTACGTCCATACAGAGCCTCATATGGTGCCATGCGAATACTCGCCTGATAACTATTATTGTAAGCAAACTCAACTAACGACAAGAAATCTTCCCAACAACCACGGAAATCAATCACACAACCCCGTAACATGTCCTCCAACACCTTGTCCATTTAGAATCTGGGACAATAGATCAAAGCATGATATTCCTCTATAGTAGGATTCAAATCTACTCAGCCAAAAGTGAAGCAACAATAGGCTATATTCCAGAACTGTACGAGCGCTCTGAATAAATTACGGTCAATTGGGACATCTAGGAGATAGGAGATGTCACCATAGAGCTGATAGAATAAATGATTATCGATTATTTCACATTTTCCCCAAATATCTTTCAGCTCGCTCAAATCATTTTGACGAACATTGATCTGGGTGTAACCAATCAAATTTGACGCGTATCCAGGATGCAAGCTATCTCCATTGGCAAGTTGGGACAGTTCAAACCATCTCAGGACATCTGCATTGTTTTCTACCTCTTTTTGAACCATTCGTTCCATATTACTAGCCTCCTATATGGACATCGATCACAGATTAACACCATGGAATAAATAGTGCAATGCAAAAATAAAATAAAATAAAAAGACAAAATAAAATCAGTCGGTAATCATAAAGAAGTTGATCAAGAATAATATAATTTATCAATAAAACATACCCTCACATACTGGCTACCCAATCATGCTTTAGTGGATCCTACACAAACATGATTTCTACCCCCATGCTTCCTTTATAATAAAGAACCTAACCTCAAACCATCTAGTCCGCATACTTATTCAGAAAAATAAACCTAGCCACATGGTCTCTAGTTCATATGCATTTATTCGAAAAGGAAAATTACACTATGGAAATTAGAAGACTCAAAATGCTTTTCCTTGTGTACTCTCCTAATAGGATTCTTAAGGTTCAGATTCTAAGTTCACTATATGTTGAGTTCTACTTTAAAGTAAAAGGTTCTCAAATTGTCCTTGTCGGTGCCCCCTTGGGTTGCCAGACCCCCAATCCTGGTCCATCACGGGATTTTGGATCTAGTTCAATTCAAGAGAACATACCTCCTTATATCCATATAGAGGTGAGAACCATCATGATGACCATAAGGTGTGAGCTCCATGAGTGATCCACAATCCCATACGGAGGTGAAAACCACACGAGGGAGTAGTTTCTCACTCATACTTCAAAAGGACGGAGTGGGGTTTTAGCTCATGTTATGATGATGAAGTGTACAATGTGTAAGGAAAAGAGAAAAAAACATGAAATCACATAACACAAAATTCATTCCTCAAATCCAACACAAACACAATTAATCTGAAACAAATTAACAAATAAATTAGTACAACTATTTAGTGGTTAATCAAATTGCAAGCTAAAATTTATTTAAACCATACAAGGGATCAAAATATAAATTAAGAAGAATTAATAATTTTCATTTTAAAGACAATTAATTAATTGACTATCGGTCTGATTCTTCATAAAAAGTTCCCCAGTGAAGTCGCCAAGCTGTTGAAACAATTTTTAATTTTCCTAAAAAAATTAATTATTTTTTATTTTTAATTAAAAGTTATCTGGTTTAAAAAAACTTGCTTTAAAAAAATTTGGGGATTCCCTTTTAAAAATAAAATAAAATATGGTTCGAGGAGTCACCACCAATCTTTGATTAGGGTGTGATTGGGAACCCAAAAAACATATTTTTCATTTTAATAAAAATATTAATTTTAATTAAAACAACCCCTTACCCCATACATATGGGAAAAAAGGGACAACCATTTTTTAATTAAAACAACCAATTTACGGTATGCGTACCATAAAATTGAGTTCGGGAGTCGGTTACACGTGATTAAGGATTATCACCCTCACAACGCCTTAAATCGATACCTAGTTAATTAATTAATTGTATTTGAAATGAAATTTACAAGTTCAAATTTAATTTAATTTAAAATCCCTTTAAAACAATACTATTTGAATTTTAAAATGAAACATAATAATATTTAATTATTTTCTATCAAGAAGAACTGACCTCTTATACCTTGAGGCAATAAATTCCTACTCCAATCGAAATAAATAAATATTATAATTCCATTAATATTCAAATGCATAAAATAAAACAAATTAAATTAAAAATTACCCAACCCTTTTAAAAAGAAGAAATATGTTCGATTATTTAAGGACGCCGAGATCGAACCTTTTATAAGTTCTAACGATCTTTTCTCGAAGAATTTAAATAGACAAACATTTCTTTTTCTTTCGTTCCCAAATTTTAGGTGCAGTCAAGTTTTAGGGTTTTGGTTGGAGGGATACACATTCATTTTAAATTATCGAAAGTAATATTCTCATACGTTGAGACAATCACTCCTCGACGAATTTAAAATGATGGGGTAATACCCTTAATCAAATTATTTGAATGAAGGCGAGTGATGCTTATGAGGGGATCTTGCATGTCAATTTTGAAAGGATAAATTACACCTAAACCTATGTGTACGAACAAACATGCTTATTTAAATACATAAAATTAAATAAAACTTAACAGCATGCATAACCTGATTTAACGATACCATAAATTCCTTAACGTGATAAGTTATACTCAACCAACCAAAAAAACTTAAATATATATATATATATATAAAATACATGAAAGGACATCATATAGTGACTAAAATAATAAATCAAAATCATAAACTAGGCAAACATCAAATCACGAAGGATAAAAGTTTTGAATCTCAGGCACTAAAATCATAATTTATTCATCAACAAACATGGGATTAAAATGCAACTGAATAACATTATGTGCCAAATACAAAAAATGGTGAAATTTTGATATAACTCAGCATTGGACTAAAAATAAAGGCGCGTAAAACTTGAAGACAAAATCAGAAGCTTCAGAAATCAACTTAAGGACCAAAATGTAACGCCTAGAAACTAAAAGAATCCCTCGCGTGATTTACCTCTCTCACCATACGCAGGTTGTCTTAGCCTCACAAAACGTTGTCGTTTCATGCAAACCCTCAAACGATGTCATTTTGGTGTGCTCATATATTGGCTATATTGGGTAATAATCTAACCCTAATTCATTTTATATCAGTTTACCAACCCCCCACTATTTTTCTCTCTTCTCAAACCCTACCCTTCTCTTCTGCTATCAACTAAAAAAACTCGAGGCCGTCATGTCCTCCTCCTAGAGGCTCTGATGAGGAGTGAAATATCTCTTAAATCCCCTAATTTTTGAAACCATAACTCAAAGCTTACCTAGATCCTAAAAAATGACTCTCAAACTTTCATTTTCCTCGCTAAACCAAGTGCCACCGTGGCTTAATTCCTTATGGGGATCCTTAGATAAGCCGAGAGGTCCTAAACCAAAGTCCCCTAAAGACTAAAACCCAAACCGAGACTTAAACTCCCTATGAGGTTGACCGTCACGACCTCGAAATAGATCGAAAAAAACCAATGGATGAAGGGTTTGCCTTCGACTCGATACGGTTTTGATTCCTAGCGATGGCGACGAAGCTTTTTGAATCAGAAATGTGAGTTTTTTCTCTTTGGGGTTCCTTTTTTATTGGTCGGTTGTTCACTTATTATATATTTATTTATACGTATATAATCATAATTGTGTATACCCCTAATATATATATATATATTCACACGTATGACTAAATAATTAACCCGTGTAATTAATAATATGAACATGTATAAATAACTTAATAAATATATAAACCCAAACGAAACTCGAATATAATCATCGAACAAAATGAGCATCTCACATATGTTTTTTTAATTTCAAATTAACCACTAACTCTTTATTTTATTGCATTTTAGCCACTATTTAATTAATTTATTTGTTGTCAATTTGCGGTGACCCGATCCGAGTTATGACCCATATTATTACGATCTAAAATTTTACTAATTTATAACTCTAACCCTTTTATTATTTTTTTCGAATTATTATTCGACCTTGTGGAGACCCGATCCGGGATACGATCCACATTATTATGGTATGAACTAATTTAACTATTAAATTTTAACCGCTAATTTATTTATTTAATTATCTATTTTATTTTATGTTCAAATCATGTACGACCTTAAGACGACCCACCCCGGGGTACGACTCACATTTTTTACTGTCCGAGTTAAAAATTAAAACTAACGATAACATTTTATTTTTATTGCATTATAAACTTCTGCTAATTAATTTTATGCACCTTTAAATTTATTCTTTTATTTTTATTTATTTAGTTTTAGTCCTTACATTTTATTTGCTTTAATTTTCTGATATTTTATTTTGTCCCTTATTTTTTGACAATTTAATTTCAGTCCTTTAATTACTTCACCTTAGTTTCTTTTTATTTTATTTTACTCACGTGAATATGTATTCATGTTTCATATTTTTTTATTGAGTGCCTTATTTTGCTATCTTGCATTTTTGTCCTAATTTAAATTACAATATCTTTAAGTTTACCTTTTAAATTTAGTTTCCTTTTGATTTAGTCCCTAGAGCTTTTAATTTATTCAGATCGCCTAATTAATATAATTAATTATGATTAATATTAGAGCCTCCATCTTAGTCCTAATTTCATACTTAATCCTTAAATTAGGAGAATTCTTAATTTGGTTCTCACTTTTTCTCGAGGTTCCAATTTAATTATTAAAATCCTATAATTGATTAAAATTAATTTAAGTTAATGTTAGAGCCTATATTTTAAGGTTTCGGCCTCTAGGTTCTTTAATTATTCATAATTTGACACTTTAATATAGAGAAAGCCTTAATCTATTCTTAGTTTATTTAGGGTTAATAATAAATTGTTTGTTTGCATCATGTTAAAACCTAAGGCAATGTTCACTTATTACGAAGTTAATAGTATATCTCCCACAAGTATGCTCAGGGGGTGACTACTAGTGATTCCCAAAATACGTCGACACCCTTTCTAAAATTGCATCATGATTTCTAAAAGATCGAGGCAATGTCCAGTTATTGGGCACAACAGTTGATCTCCTGCATTCATGCTAGGGGTGAATGTTATCGGCTTTAATAAACAAATATTCTTTTCACCTTTGCATCCATAGTGAATATTCGATGAAATAAAGTTCAAACTCAAGATTTCCAATTTCTTAAATATAGGGTAATCAACTAGGTAACAATTTTAGGTGTTGTGAGGGTGTTGATCCTTCCCAACGTGTAACTGACTCCCTAACCTGATTTTTAGTTTCTGTAGACCCAAAACTTGGTATTTTGATAAAATAAAACATTTTATCAAAATTATCCAATTTTTAAAATGTCCTGATCGCATTTTAAAATGATTGGTGGTGACTCCTCACATTTCAAAACCTTTTCAAAGAAAAATCCCTAAGTCGGTAGTTGTTTTTCGCCACTTGGGCTAAAAACAGTGTCGACAAAAACAAATTGTTGTGTTGCAAGAGTTTTTGAAAACATATATACTTGATCGGTGTAGTGGTAATACATAAAAGAAATAGAAATGTGATTTTTTCTCTCTTGATTCTAACATTTCATCGTAATTAATTTGGACCGACCTACGTTTTAGATAGGGGTGAGCATTCAATCAAGTTGACTCGAGTCAACTAAATTTTTTTTTGAGTTATTCGAGTTGACGAGTTGTATTTTATAACTTGAACTTAACTGAAAAATTTTTCAAGTCGAGTCGAGTTTAAGAAATTTGAGTTAAGTTATTCGAGTTTCTATACTAATTTTATTATAATTATTTATAGTATTATGATAAGGATTAGTTCTAATTTTTCGACTTTATCTAACTATTTAAGATATATATTTCATATTCTTTTCACGTTATAATGTTATTTAATATATCAAATACAATCTAAAATTATAAAATATATTCATTATATTATATTTTAAAGAAATTATTTTGAGGGTAAAAATATTGATGAGAGTATAAAGGAGTCAAGAAATTGATGGGAAGAAAGAATTTGCAAACAATTGCAATAAGAAGATCAAATTGAGTAAAATGCAAATTTAATGGACTAAATAAAAAGAGTCCATTTTTAGTAAAAGAGAATTGAAGTTACGTAGGTATTCTATAGTGGTATATGAGCATGTTGTTCAAATTTGGTGAAAAACGAACTTAAAAAACATGACGAATTGAAGAAATAAGGAAATTATGAAAAATTAAGGGACTAAAAAAACTTGTTATCAAAAAGAGAAATTGAAAGTACTACAATGGTTTAGGAAGCATGTGGTTCAAATTTGGTAAAACATTGTCTTAAAGTGAAGGATAAATTGAAGGAATAATGAAATCAGGGACCATAGAGTAAAACTATCAAAATACTCAGTCAAATTTTTGGTGTTTCGAGTAACTCGAAATTTAAAAAATTCAACTCGACTCGAACTCGAAAATCTAATTGATAATTCGAGTTGGCTTGAATAACTCGAAATTGAAAAAAAAATTCTGAATCGAGTCGAATGTTACTTAACCCTAGTTGCAGACCTAATTTACCTTCGTTGCATAACTGATTTTGGTGAGATAATACTACGGTTTTAGGTTGGGCGGCTAACGGTGTTTCTCGACAAAGTGGGAATTTAAAGGATAGTGACAACCCTTCTCATTATCCATGAAATAAATATATATACATGAAATTATTATTAAAAGAAATAAATAATAGATTTATCAAATAAAGATTTAAAATAAATAAATAGATAAAAGGAAAATAAGCGTTTGATCAAGATAAGCTAACAATTGAATTTCAAATCAAATGCTGAAATCGGTGATTTGGTGGAAAAAGAACTCATACAAACAAAATTGGTTAAATTGAAAAGCAAGCCCCTCAACTTTCCACTTAAAGAAAACATCCTTAAAAATTCACATTGATTCAACTTAAATCCAAATTTGCATTGACACGAAGACAAAAACAGCAATGGAGGTGGCGGCAACGGCAGTATAACCAACGCGACAGCGTGTTCTTCACCGTCCTCCATGAGCAGTTGCTTCCGGTCGATTAAAACAACTTATGTCGAGATGGAAGAGCATGATTTCATCATTTAGTACTGCGATAAAGTTTGCAATTTTTTTGTCGATGATTTACTGTGAGCAGTTGCAAGAAAAATAAGGCCAAACTCTTGGAGAATTATGGGATTCAATGGTGGAGTGTTTGAAAAAAAATGAAAATCAATTAGATAATGTAGATATAAAATTATTGTTCAACGATCTATTTGATATTTTAGAAATAGTGAAAGAATAAAATAAAATATCAATCTTTTTTTAATGTTGTTATATTATCAATTTAACAAGGAGAAGATGAAAAGATCATTTTATTATAAATTAATAATATTAATGGTCAATTTATTACTTTTGAAATTTCATTGAAAAAAACTAAAACATACTCAAAGATTAATTGCCATTGGTGTAGTTTACCCTAAATAAAACGTGTGATCTTGCCTGTTATTGTTTTTGTTGTCGACTTCATTGTTTTCATTCATTTAAGTTCTCATTTATTTTCGCCAAGATAAAGTCTTGAATAAAAAACACAGAGGAAACATAGAAGATGAAGGAAGAAGATGCAAGGGTTGAGCAAAACTAGAACTGAAATACTAAAGGTGTTGGTGTTGGAGATCCTTCAAAGTTTCCCTTCAAATTCTTGACATGTTTTAGAACCACAACAAAAGCAACAACCTTAACTCCTCCTCAAATGCCGTAATGGTGCCACCTGTTATGACTTCAATTATTTCTCTCAATTTTCGATCGAGAAAGGCCAAAACTTTAAAACAAAACACAATATTTACATACCCTTTTTCGATAATTTTGTATATCTACCTATAGTTGATGGTCTTTGTAATGGAATATTGTGTTTAGCAGAGCCATATAATGGACATAAGGTTCCCCTTTGGAACCCATCTACCAAAGAGTTTAGAGTATACTTACCCGTATTTAATTCCTGAATACACATAATGTCACAAACTAATTTTATAACATTTAAATTTAAACCATTTATCGATTTAGTAAATTAAATTTTTTTCTAGTTTTTAATTAACCAAATTAAATCCAATTTCAGGTACCAAATTAGTAGTACATAACTAATAGTTGCTTAAAAATTGTCTATATTCAGCCTTAATCAATAGTTTCTTTTTATTCAATTGTTTACCAGATTATTAAACTTGTAATTTATTTAACAATTACAACACTAATATGAACTATCCATTGTTTACATTATCCATTATTACCAACCTCACTAGCTTATAATTTATTATTAGTTATATCTATACTAGTAGAAACCAACTATTATTATTATATACATTTCAACAAGAAATTTAACCTACATCAGATTGATGTAATTACTGATATTGTAGATATACCTCATGATCAGTGTGATGCTTGATACTTCTTACTCCAATTTTATGCTTTTAACCTAGGCGTGAAAATCATCACATGCTAAGTATATACTTAGTGATACAAAAATAATAATCAGTGCAATACAATGTATATATAAAGAAATAACAATACTCAATGCATCATGATCACTTTATTTGTATTACATTCATGTTACACATATTAAAATGAAATAAACAATGTATATAATTTCTTACCAATATACTTGTGATTTATTCCATAAGCTCATAAGCATAATCATTAGCTTATAATTTATTAACCCATAAACCATATCCCAAATATAAACCTATGAGAACCCTAGGTACAAGAGTTAAATATTCATTGAAGTGTTAATACAATAAGGTCGTGCCCACAATATGCACTAAGTGTCATTTATATACACTATTGTTGAAAACATTTTGACGTTTTGATATAAAAAATAAAGTAATATTGAATTTTAAGATTTTATATTCGATTTCAAAATTAATATTTGAGTAAATTATTCGAATATCAAAATTTTATTCCAAGTTTTCAAATGTCAATTTTACTCATTACTTAAGTGTAAAATTATGTTTCAATCTTAAAATATTTTTGAAACAATTTTTAGAAAGTATTTCGAACTTTAATCGAGCCAAAAAATGATTTTTGAGTAAGGGTGTACCGATACACCCATAGGATGTACTGATACCCCTGAATTTCGAATGTAATATGAATACCGATACACAGTTGAGTGTACCAATACCCCTCGTGTTTTAATTGGCTCCGGGAAACATCGAATGTAATTAGTGTACCGATACCCCTAGGGTGTACCAATACACTTGGTCAAATAACAGTCGAAATATTTGAATTTTACACTTGGTGTACCGATATCCCTATGCTCCCAACAAATTTTTTTAAATGGTATTCACACTATAAGGACTCTATTGACTTCACCATTGATTTCCAATGTTCATAATCAATCCAATGTGTATTTAAACAAGTTCTGAAGCCATTGATCAACAAGAATTGAGAAAAAAATCAAGAGAGAAAGCATCAAACCTCAAGTTTGAGAAATTCAAGCCTATTCTCCTTCAATATTCATTTTGCTTTCAATAACACATTTTGTGCTCAATTGTATTCATATTTGAGTGTTATTTCCTTGTTCTGAATTGTGCAAACAATCTACCTTGAGAGGTTTTTTTTTGTAAAATTTGCGAATTTGTAATTTTCTCTTTGGGAGAGAGTGTTCTCAAGAATTTGGGGTATAATTCTTGAGGGAGTTGTAAGGTTACTCCTTATCCTCAAAAGAAAGAAAAATTAGTCAATTTATGTAAAATCTTTAGTGTGGAGAGCTAAGGTAATGGACGTAGACTTTGGTTGAGAAAGTCGAACCACTCCAAATCGCTGTGCAAATATTTTTAATTTTTTGCAAAAGCTTCCACCGAAATTTTTATCGCTAATTCACCCCCTCTTAGCCGATTCACCCGATCGATTAACTCAACAATTGGTATCAGAGCTACACTCATTTGAAGGTTTTACCACATCTTGAGTAGATCCGGGAATAGTTAAATCGAGAAAGATGATTTCCACTTCCAGTTCATTTTCCATGGAAGACTCTCGACCAATTGTCGTGCCTCCTTACTTCAATGAAAAAAATATCATCGTTGGAAGAGGTTAATGACGTCATTTATCCAATAACATGATCTTGAAGCATGGATACTAATCAAGAAAGGATATTCTTCTCCTACGAAGAAGGCAAAGAAGTGGAGTGATCAGGAACAAAAGAAAGTTCAACAAAATGCAAAGGCTATGCACATGTTATGTTGTGCAATTGATCCAGACATCTATAAAGGAGTTTCTTATTTTTCAAATGCCAAGGAGCTATGGGATATGCTTGAGAAAATATATAGAGACGCGAAAGAAGAATAAATAACGATGATGTCTCTATTAGCTCTAAAAGAGCCCGAGCTATCTTCAAACTCAAATAAATTAAATTCATATTCTTTTAATGAGTTACAAGATGCCTATAATGAATTATTTTCAGAGTTTGAGACCAAGTACTCCCCATATAAGAAATTGATTTCTAAATTTATAGCTAAAAATAATCTTCTTTTGAAAGCCAAAATAGACTTGGAAAATCAAAACAAAATGTTGAAAAAGGAGTTAGAGCTTTCAAAAATGAAATTTGTAATCTTTGAAAAAGAAATTTTCGAATTAAACAAACTTCTTCTAGAAACTAAAATGGATTTTTAAAATCAAAATGAAATATTGAAGAAAGATTTAGAGCTCTCAAAAATGAAATTTGAAAGTATTGAAAAAGAAAATTTCGATTTGAAAGTTAAGCTTGAAGGCTTAACAAAAGAAAAAGAGATCATTTTAAATAATTTGTCTAGTTCAATAATGACAATATGCCCACATTGTCATTATCATGGTCATAAGGAACATACTTGTCCTTTAAAGAAAGGAAAACGATTTAAAATTAGACAAGTGTGGGTTCCAAAATGAACAAGGGGCATTGAAACTAACGTTCAAGGATCCAAAGCAATTTGGATACCAAAATCTACTTAAATGTCTCTTGTAGGTGTGTAGGAGCAATGGTGATGAAAATGATGATATTCAAGATGCTCTAGTCACACATGAAAAAGGAATGGGTAACCTCTAATCTTAATGCTTTTAATTTTGGTTGCTCATTTGATTTAAATCATGCATGGGTTTAATTTAAAATAATTATGCATTATATTTTTAATCTCATGTATGTTAAAAAGGTTTTATGATAAACATTTTTAAGTTTTAATAATTTTTCAGAATTTTTAGTTTCATCATAATGAAAATTTTGAAAGTTTGACAGTTAAAGTAGAAAATTGGGAAAAAGTTTAGGGAATTAAGTGATAATTTCCTAAAAAAGAATTTTATTCCATAAATAGATGGTTTACTCTTGAAAGTGGAGTTTTATAGAAATCATATTTTTGGATTTGGAATTTTATTAAAGAAAAATTAGAAAGGGTTAAAGCCGGTAAGGAAATTGATATTTCAGATCAAATCGAAATTTTATAAAAATTGGAAGGATGTTATAAGTTGGATGGAAATATTATTTTAATATTTTGGATCAGAGAAATTTTGTTTGAAAATATGTAGTTTTTCAGATTTAATCGAAATAGTGGAATCTAGTGACTAAAACGCAAGTTTTGAAAATTTAATGGCATTTTCGTAAGTCAAAGTCAAATTTGTTCATCTTTGACTTTGAAATATGATAAGGATGAGTTGTCATGGTTTTATGGTAAATTAGAAGATTCATTAAGGGTAATTTGGTCTTATCCCAATTAAATGAATAATATATTCATTTAAGTGGAATATAAGGTAAATTTAGATGAAATGTTCTCTACATTTCAACAAAATTTGCTCATCTTCTTCTCCAAAACCAGACGTGAGCTTCTTCCAAGGTAAGAGAAAGCTTTAATTTTATTTTCAAACAATTTCCTTAGGATTTTGGGTATGCTAAAAATAGAAAATTGTTATATGGGAAAAACGCTATCATTTGATACCAATATTGCTTGATAATCTTGTTGGTTGTTCAAGTTCATCTTGACTTGATAAAAAGGGGTTCTTGTGTTTTATGGGCTTTTAAGAGTTAAGTGATTATTAAGAATTGGTTGTAAGAATTGATGAAGAACCTAAGAATGATGTTAAAGAAAACAGTTTGGATTTTGAATCTGGTAGTAGGTTCGAAAATTCACCAGAAATTATATAAAAATAATTTCGAGGTTATTTTTATTTATTATGTTCATATATAGATCTAGTTTCGTTTAAAACAAACGGGGATCAATTTCAAGGTGTATACAAAAAGATATGGATTTTTAACCAAGGAAATATCAGAAAAATCGGACAGCATATTCTGTAAAACAGATTTTGTTGGTCAAATTTGAAAATTCACCATAAATTGTACATAATGAATTAGAAAGAGTTATTTATATGGATAGATTCATATTCGAGTATAGTTTTCAAAGGAATTAATGGAATTGAATTCCAGTATGTATATCAATACAGAATATTGATTCTTTAAAGATAGTACGAGTTGTCTGAATATGGAAAATTGATGGATTGTTGTGTAAGTGTTATATAATTGATATACTATTCTGGAAATTGTTATTCGGGAATTGAAATGAGTGTTAATTCTGAAATAATTTCAATGTTGGAATTATTGGTATTAAGAATCTAGGTGGTAAACTGGTGAAGGACCATTTTGTGCAAATTGGAAAACTTGGTTCCAATGTTAAAGGAATTGTCAAGTATTGAGTATTTTATAGAGAATGAGTTCGAAATATATTATGGAGTTATTTTGGGATATGTTTATGTTAGTATAATACCAACATATGCATTATTATGAAATTGTGATTTATACAAATTGTGATTAATTTGCGATTGAAGCAAGTCAAGTGTAAAGGGTTTATTGTGGAACACAGTGAGGCACAAATTTGGAAAATTATAAAGTGTCAAGGTGAGTGCAATACATGCATGAAATTATACATGGATGTTTTATACATCATCAGGAAGACTTGCGATAAGTCGACCTTGTTTATATCGGTATGATTTTATATCATTTTTATAAATTGACATTGATATGTCAGAGTATGAAATTTAAAATGCATTGATCATGAAAAATGTGATATTTTACCATGAATGCTTTCGGGTATGAACTGCCCAATTTTAAATTTGATAATATACTTTGCCATGGATGGATCGAATAAAGTAGACTATATGCCCAAATAAGTCATTGAGGGACAGGGTATAGTTGGCATGCCATAGAGTATAGTAGCTGCAGGTTTATAATACACTTCGGTGTATATGGTGGGCACGACCTTATGTGTAATACACTTCGGTGTATATGGTGGGCATGACCTTATGTGTAATACACTTCTGTGTATATGGTGTGCACGACCTTATATGTAATACACTTCGGTGTATATGGTGGGCACGACCTTATGTGTAGCACTACGGTGCAAATATTACTCTAATACCTAGGGTCCTCAGGGTTGAATATTGGGCTATAGGCTATGGTTTATGGTTTATTGATTAATAAATTGTAAGCATACAAATAAGCTTACAAGCTTTTGGAATAATGGCAAGTATATGGGAAAAATAAGCTTACGAGCTTATGGGATTAAATGGTAAGAATTTTGTATAAAATAAGCTTATGAGCTTATGGAATTTATATGGAAAGTATTTTGGTAAAATAAGCTTACGAGCTTATGGGATAAATGATAAAAGATTTTATATTATATTGATCATGGTAAAATATTGGATATGTTAGTAAAATGATTTTATGGAAATTTGATTTTTGATATTGAAAATCATGCATGAATTATATTGCACTGTTAAATGTTTTAATTGCCTCACTAAGTTTATACTTAGCGTGTGATGATTTTCACGCGTAGGTAAAAAGCCAATAGTAGATTAAAGAGTTGAAAGTGACATCAAGCATTGAGAGGTATATTTACATATCAGTAAGACATCCTACGATGGAATTTGATTTTAGATAGTGGCATGCAATTTGAAAATGTTCAATTTATTTGTTGAATAAATTTTGGAAAATTTTATAGTGTTGAAAGGTTAATTTTTATGAATTTATATGTATTTTCGGAAGTTACTGTTGCATGAACAGTAATCATGTTTTTAAGAAAAAATTCCAGAATGATTTTGGGGTACCGATTCCCCCACTGTTCATCGCACTATTCACGGGTACTAGTCACTGTTACTTTTCATAGGTACTATTCACTATTCATAAAAAAACTATATATTAAATTTGTTTATAACATAATATAAATTATATGATATGATATTTTATAATATCAATTACCATTTTAAGGAAATAAATTATTAAATCAAATTTGAAATGCAAATGATTTTAGAAATACAGGTGACATCTATAATCTGTATAGGTATAATTATACGAATTATGGGTGTTACATTTATTGGCATCAGAGCTATAGGTTTAGCCGATTCTAGGACTAAACCAATGTTGTTTTGAGTTAAAAAAATATATACATGCCACTAGGATGTCAAAAGTTACTGATAGTTGTATATATACTATGATGATGCTTATTGGGAGTAAAGTTATTCTTTACTAATGTATGGTGATTCTGAATATGTTCAGATGTTGGTATTAAAGACAAAGGTTAGAAAGTTGAAAATGTTGAAAAGAAATTCGAGATTGAAATCGACCAAAAAGGGAACCGACATGACTTATGTAAAACACCTTAGAAGGGTGGATGTTATAAAGATTTTTTTTTCTCCATGTTATAGAAGAAATGCCCCAGCTTTTAACAAAGTTTATGAATTGGAAGAATTGATTAAAAAGTTTGAATGACTTATAAGAAAAGTCGAATCAGAAGAGGATTCAGAGGAGATTTTTGAATCTAGTAATGATTCTAAGGTTTCTCCAGGTAAGCTTAAATAAGTGAAAAATATTTAAGCTAAGCATTAAATTGTTTAAACCATTGTTGATTTGAGTAAGAGAAATTGAGTAATCGGTAAATATGATTTCCGCTAAAAGTTTAAAGAAAGTTGAGTTATAAGTTAATTAAATGGTTATGAGTTGGTTTGAGAATAATTATCAAGTCCATAAAATTGGATAGAGTTACCTTGTGAAGGTAAATATGCAAAAATGGATTGTCTAACCTTCCATTCTGTAAAGAATTATGGTACAGATCGAAATTGAATCTCAAGAACTTGAAAAGTTCAAGGTTTGTAGTGTGAGGAAAAATAGTAAATTTGTTTACTAGTGTGATTTTAGCATTAACTATTATGAATTTATTGCTACAATTTGCCAAATTTTCTTATTGAACGATATGGATATTTAGACTATCATTGGAAATGGAAAATGTTTCAACTGTTCGAAAATATTTTCTATGGATCTGGAAAAGAAACTATGCAGATTTCTTTAAGAGTGAAATAAGGAATTCTAAAGTAGAGATATTCAATTCTACTTGATATCAAATGTTATTAAAGCAGAAGACCCATAGGTCACGGTCATGATACAAGTGTTAGTCAGACAAATAGTAAAGGTTCGATAAAGATTCAGGAGCTTATGTTTCTGATGAATCTTATGGGGTCATCATTAACGAGTTGTAAATCATTTTGATCATGAGTTGGTTGTCTCTGCAGTAAGGTTGGGTTAAAAGTCGCAAGAAGCGATTAATTTAGAAAAATGTAGAGAAATTAAATTTTTTAATGATTGATGAAAAAGTGAAATCGTCACTAAAGTGATATCAACAATGGTTATGGTTAAGATGATGAAAAAAAATGATGCATAGCTTTTCTAGCTAAGGTGATAGATACTCAAGTATCTGAAGTAAGATCATATGATATTTCCATAAATCTGGAATTTCATATATCTTTTTAGATTTATTATTTAGGTTACCTCTAGATTGAGATGTGGAATTCAATATTGATGGTTATTAAGGTATTAATTATGTATTTATGGGTTCGTATCGAATGATTTCGATTGAGTTAAAAGAGTAATGAACCAATTGCAAGAATTGATAGATAGAGGAAGCATTAGACCGAGTATTTCACCTTGGGGTGAACTGGTTTTGTTTTTTAAAAAAGATGGATATGTGCGATTATACATAAATTATCGATAGTTAAACAAAGTAACTATCAAGAACAATTATCCTATTTTGAGGATTGATGATTTGTTTTATCAGCTTAAAAAGGAGCAACAATGTTTTCTAAAATTGATTTTCAAATCGGAAATTTCGAGTTAAAATTTTGAAGAGGAAGATGTTCCAAAGATAGTTTTCATAATACGGTATAGACACTACGAGTTTGTAGTAATGCCGATTGGTTTGATAAATGCTCTAGCAACATTCATGGATTTTGATGAATCGAGTATTTCAACCTTACTTAGAAAAGTTTGAGGTGGTATACATTGATGGCATTCGGGTATATTCGAATACAACGATAGAGCATGATGTTCATATTGTATTGTGCTCGAGTTAATTAAGAGTAAAAAGTCAAATGTCAAAGTGTGAATTTTGGCTATCAGAAGTTGGTCTTCTCGGTTATGTTGTCTCGACATAAGGTATAAAAAATTCAAGCAATATTGGAGTGGAAAACTCCAAAGAATGTTCAGAGGTCCGAAGTTTTTGGGACTTGTTGGTTATTATCGTAGGTTTGTGAAAAACTTTTCGATGGTTGCTTCTCCTTTGACCAAGCTCTTGAGAAAGGATGGTTCATTTGCTTGGACTGAAAAATATCAAAATAGTTTTAAAGCTTTAAAGAATATTTTAACAGAAGCACCAGTGTTGGTACAACCGAAATTGAACAAAAAGTATGTGGTGTATAGTGATACATCTCATAATGAGGAATTAAAGAAAGATATTCTTTCGGAAGCAAATTATAGTCTATTGACTACGCATTCAGGTGGAAAAAATGTATCAGGATGTAAAGAGTCATTTTGGTGGCCACGTATGAAAAGAAATATTACTGAGTTTTTTGATACATGTTTGACATGTCAACATGTAAAAGCTGAGCATAAAGTGCTTTCATAATTGTTGCAACTGATTTCCATTCCAAAGTGGAAATAGTAAAAAGTCACTATGGATTTTGTTATTGAACTATCTTTGACATCAAATTAAAAGGATTCCAATTAGGTGGTAATGACCGGTTAATTAAATTGGCACATTTCATTTCGATGCAAATGGACTATGCATTGGATAAATATACAGAGTTATATATCAAAGAGATATTTCAGCTACATGGAATATTAATGTCAATTATATCAGAAAGGAATCCAAGATTCACTGTAAGAATTTGGAAATATCTGCATAAAGTTTTAGGTAATTGATTGAATTTTAGTACGAATTTCATCCACAGACGGATGGTAAGTCAGGAAGTACTATTCATACATTAGAAGATATGCTGAGTGCATGTATGATTGATTCCAAGGAATCATGGGAAAGGAAAAGTATTTGATTTTAATAGAATTTTTCTACAATGAAAGTTATCAATTAAGCATCAAGATGTCTTTGTATGAAGTTTTATATGGGAGATAATGTCGAACACCATTGAATAGGTTCGAGTTAAAAGATAGAAATCTTGTTGACCCAGATTTTTATTGAATGATGTTAAGGATAAAGTAAAGATAATTTAAGAAAATCTCAAGATGGCATTTGATCGACAAAAGTCTTATGTAGGCTTGAAGCGATAAGAGATTGAAATTTATGAAGATAATAAAGTTTTCTTAAAGTATCACTTTGGAAAAACACAAAGGAAAATTAAGTCTAAAATTCATTGGATCTTATAAAAAAAATTTGACTGATGGCTTATCAGTTAACATTTACTATGGAGGTAATTGAGATCCAGAGTTGGACAATGTCCATAATATTTTTTTATGTGTCGATGCTTAGAAAGTATCGATCAGAGCTTTCATATGTCATTTCATCAGAGGAAATTGATATCTAAGTAGATTTGATTTATGAAGAAGAACCAGTTCGGATATTAGCTCGAGAAATCAAAGAAATGTTTAACAAGATGATTTCTCTAGTCAAAGTGATTTAGCAAAATCATAATGTCAATGATGATACTTGGGAAAGAGAGAATGATAAGAAAATGTGTAGATATTTTCATAACAGGTTGAAGAATTGAATTGAACATGTTCAAAATCTAATGATTTGCATGATCTTCAAGAAATTCCCAAAGTAAAGAAGAAAAATCGAAATTTAAGAAGTTGGCAAGACCAAAAGGGAGTTATGAATTTTCAAGGGAAAAAGAGGAGTTATGGTTTTCATAGAAAGTTTTAAAATTCAAGGATGAATTTTCTTAAGGAGGGGAGAATTGTAATACCCCAAAAATTTAGACAATGACCAAAATGAAAATTTTGAAAGTTTGACAGTGAAAATAGAAAATTGGGAAAAGGTTTAGGGAATTAAGTGATAATTTCCTAAAAAGAATTTTACTCCATAAATAGATGGTTTACTCTTGAAAGTGGAGTTTTATAGAAATCATATTTTTGGATTTTGAATTTTATTAAAGAAAATTTAGAAAGTGTTAAAGCCGGTAAGGAAATTGTTATTTCAGATCGAATCGGAATTTTATAAAAATTGGAAGGATGTTATAAGTTGGTTGGAAATATTATTTTAATATTTTGGATCAGAAAAATTTTGTTTGAAAATTTGCAGTTTTTCAGATTTAATCGAAACAGTGGAATCTAGTGACTAAAACGCAAGTTTTGAAAATTTCATGGCATTTTCGTAAGTCAAAGTCAAATTTGTTAATCTTTGACTTTGAAATATGATAAGGATGAGTTTTCATGGTTTTATGGTAAATTAGAAGATTCATTAAGGGTGATTTGGTCTTATCCAATTAAATGAATAATATATTCATTTAAGTTGAATATAAGGTAAATTTATATGAAATGTTCTCTACATTTCAACAAAATTTGCTCATCTTCTTCTCCAAAACCAGACGTGAGCTTCTTCCAAGGTAAGAGCAAGCTTTAATTTTATTTCAAGCAATTTCCTTAGGATTTTGGGTATGCTAACAATAGAAAATTGTTATATGGGAAAAACGCTATCATTTGATACCAATATTGCTTGATAATTTTGTTGGTTGTTGAAGTTCATCTTGAGTTGATAAAAAGGGGTTTTTTTGTTTTATGGGTTTTGAAGAGTTAAGTGATTATTAAGAATTGGTTGTAAGAATTGATGAAGAACCTAAGAATGAAGTTAAAGAAAACAATTTGGATTTTGAATCTGGCAGTAGGTTCGCAAATTCACCAAAACTTATATAAAAATAATTTCGAGGTTATTTTTATATATTATGTTCATATATAGATCTAGTTTCGTTTAAAACAAACGGGGATCAATTTGAAGGTGTATACAAAAAGATATGGTTTTTTAACCAAGGAAATGTCAGAAAAATCGAACAGCAGATTCTGTAAAAATATTTTGTTGGTCAACTTTGCAAATTCACCATAAATTGTACATAATGAATTAGAAGGAGTTATTTATATGAATAGATTCGTATTCAAGTCTAGTTTTCAAAGAAATTAACGTAATTGAATTCCAGTATGTATATCAATACAGAATTTTGATTCTTTAAAGGTAGTACGAGTTGTCTAAATATGGAAAATTGATGGATTGTTGTGTAAGTGTTATATAATTGATGTACTATGCTGGAAATTGTTATTCGGGAATTGAAATGAGTGTTAATTGTGAAATAATTTCAATGTTGGAATTATTGGTATTAAGAATCTAGGTGGTAAAATGGTGAAAGACTATTTTGTGCAAATTGGAAAACTTGGTTCCAATGTTAAAGGAATTGTCAAGTATTGAGTATTTTATAGAGAATGAGTTCGAAATATATTAGGGAGTTATTTTGGGATATGTTTATGTTAGTATAATACTAATATATGTATTATTATGAATTTGTGATTTATACAGATTGTGATTAATTTGCGATTGAAGCAAGTCAAGTGTATAGGGTTTAATGTGGAACATTGTGAGGCACAAATTTGGAAAATTATAAAGTGTCAAGGTGAGTGCAATACATGCAAGAAATTATACATGGATGTTTTATACATCATCAGGAAGACTTGCGATAAGTCGACCTTGTTTGTATCGGTATGATTTTATATCATTTTTATAAATTGACATTGATATGTCAAAGTATGAAATTTAAAATGCATTGATCATGAAAAATGTGATATTTTACCATGAATGTTTTCGGGTATGAACTGCCCAATGTTAAATTTGATAATATACTTTGCCATGGATGGATCGAATAAAGTAGACTATATGCCCAAATAAGTCATTGAGGGATAGGGTATAGTTGGCATGCCATAGAGTATAGCACTGCAGGTTTATAATACACTTCGGTGTATATGGTGGGCACGACCTTATGTGTAATACACTTCAGTGTATATGGTGGGCACGACCTTATGTGTAATACACTTCGGTGTATATGGTGGGCACGACCTTATGTGTAGCACTACGGTGCAAATATTACTCTAATACCCAGGGTCCTCAGGGTTGAATATTGGGCTATAGCCTATGGTTTATGGTTTATTGCTTAATAAATTGTAAGCATACAAATAAGCTTACAAGCTTTTGGAATAATGGCAAGTATATGGAAAAAATAAGCTTACGAGCTTATGGGATTAAATGATAAGTATTTTGTATAAATTAAGCTTATGAGCTTAAGGAATTTATATGGTAAGTATTTTAGTAAAATATGCTTACGAGCTTATGGGATAAATGGTAAAAGATTTTATATTATATTGATCATGGTAAAATATTAGATATGTTAGTAAAATGATTTTATGGAAATTTGATTTTTAAAATTGAAAATCATGCATGAATTATATTGCACTGTTAAATGTTTTATTTGCCTCAGTAAGTTTATACTTAGCGTGTGATGATTTTCACGCGTAGGTAAAAAGCCAATAGTGGATTAAAGAGTTCAAAGCGACATCAAACATTGAGAGGTATATTTCAATATCAGTAAGATATCATACGATGGAATTTGATTTTAGATAGTGGCATGTAATTTGAAAATGTTCAATTTAATTGTTGAATAAATTTTGGAAATTTTTATAGTGATGAAAGGTTAATTTTTATGAATTAATATGTATTTTCGGAAGTTATTGTAGCATGTAAAGTAACCACGTTTTTAAGCAAAAATTCTAGAATGATTTTGGGGTATCAATTCCCCCAACAGGGAATCGTTTCCCCCACTGTTCACGGGTACTAGTCACTGTTACTGTTCACGGGTACTGTTCACTATTCATAAAAACTATGTATTAAATTTGTTTATAACGTAATATAAATTATATGATATGATATTTTATAATATCAATTACCATTTTAAGGAAATAAAATTTTAAATCGATTTTGAAATGCAAATGGTTTTAGAAATACAGGTGACATCTATAATCTGTATAGGTATAATTATACGGATTATGGGTGCTACAATTTTGTTCAAAATTGGTTTTAATGCAAATGATATCTCTCTAACAATTGATATCAATTTTTAAAATACCTTGGTTTTACAAATTTTTACCGTAAATTTTTTTAATGTTTATGCATATAATTAAAATTATTAATAATATATCTCTAACAATTGATATCAATTTTTAATGCATACCATTTTTAAAACTTTATGCATATGCACTTAATCTCGATAATCGACATTGCATAATGTTTTATACGTGAATGGGTTAAAGCATAATCTTTTGGATAATGACAAAAGGAACAATGTTTTATTTTAAATTAAATGATTGCAAAAATTGTTGACATTGCATCTAATCGGATTATGCTCATTGGTCATGGAATATGAAACATATACATGGTGCATTTAGATTCAATAAATATGACTAACTTATGCCTAGTTGCTAAAGATGAACACGATAGTTGGTTATGGCATAGGATACTCGGACACACTAGCATGAGTGTTTTATAAAGACTAATTCAAGGAGATTTAGTAAGAGGGTTGTCAAAGCTAAAATTTGACAAAGATAAAATCTGTGATGCATGCTCAAAAATGAAAACAAAAGAAAGTTTCCTTTAAATCCATTAATGATGTATCAACTAGTAGAGTATTATAATTGATCCATATAGATCTTTTTGGCCAATTAGGACTGTTCGCTTGGGTGGAAAACAATATAGTT
Source organism: Hibiscus syriacus (assembly GCF_006381635.1). Taxonomy (NCBI): domain Eukaryota; kingdom Viridiplantae; phylum Streptophyta; class Magnoliopsida; order Malvales; family Malvaceae; genus Hibiscus; species Hibiscus syriacus. Next base: position 2,579,660 of record NW_024063166.1, on the reverse strand, counting down.
TTGTATTAGTTGATGACTATTCTAGATAAACTTGAGTTATATTCTTAAGTACTAAAGATGAAGCATTAGAAAATTTTATCACGTTTTCAAAAGTAATCCAAAATGAAAAAGTTTACTCCATTTATAGTGTTAGGAGTAATCATGGCACCGAATTTGAAAATCTTGGATTTACTGATTTTTTAAATTCAAATGGGATTAGCCATAATTTTTCAGCACCTAGAACCCTTAAACAAAATGGAGTTGTTGAGAGGAAAAATTAAACTTTAGAAGAAATGGCTAGAGCCATGCATTGTGAAAACAATTTGCCAAAATATTTTTGGGCAGAAGCCACAAATACCACTTGTTATGTTATTAATCAAGTAATGATTATGCCTATTTTGAAGAAAACTCCATATGAAATTTTTAAAAATAAAAAGCCTAACATTAGCTATTTTCATCCATTTGGATGTAAATATCTTGTTTTAAACAACGGTAAAGACAATCTTCACAAATTTGATGCTAAAAGTGATGAAGGAAATTTTATGGGTTATTCCTTAAATTCTAAAGCTTATCAGATATTTAATAAAAGAACTTTAGTGGTAGAAGAGTCTATACATGTTGTTTTCGATGATAATCCCCTTCTGAGGAAGGATTCTTGTGTTGATGATGGCGTAGGTATTATAAATACAAATGACGTTGGAGAACCATCATCAAATGAAGAATTGAAAGATAAGGAAACTCAAGATTCTCTCGAGAATCCAACCATTGAAGAAAGGGAATTCTCTTACCCAAGAGAATTCAATTATGTTAAGGATGGTGAAATTTTATGTGATCCATCCAAAGGGGTAACTACTCGATCTTCTCTTAGGAACGTATGTAATTATGTTGCATTTATCTTATGCATAGAGCCTAAGAATATTCAAGAAGCATTAGATGATGAAAATTGGATTATGGCTATGCAAAAAGGGTTAAATCAATTTGAGAGAAGTAAAGTATGGAAATTAGTTGAAAGGCCTAGTAATAAATCTACTGTAGTTACTAAATGGGTATTTTGGAACAAACTAGATGAGAGTGGTAATATAGTGAGGAACAAGGATAGACTTGTTGCTCAAGCTATACTCAAGAAGAGGGCATAGACTATGATGAAACATATGCTCCCGTAGGTAGGATTAAAGCAATAAGAATATTATTAGCATTTGCATGTTTCAATGAATTTAAATTATATCAAATGGATGTTAAAAGTGTATTTCTAAATGGTTTTATAAAAGAAGAAGTGTAAGTGGAACAACCTCCTGGTTTTGAAGATTCAAAATTTCCAAATTATGTTTTTAAATTGACAAATGCTTTATATGCTTTAAAACATGCTCATAGAGCTTGGTATGAAAAATTGTTAAACTTTTTAATTGAAAAAGGTTTTTTAAAAGGGAAGGTTGACACTAAATTGTTTGTAAAGTGAAAAGGTAAAGATTTATTAGTAGTTCAAATTTATATTGATGATATAATATTTGGTTCTACTAATGATGCTCTTTGCCAAGAATTTTCTTAGCTCATGCAGAGTGAATTTGAGATGAGCATGATGGGGGAGCTTTCATTTTTCTTGGGGCTCCAAATTAAGCAAATAAAAGATGGCATCTTCATCAATCAAGCAAAATACATCAAGGATATGCTCAAGAAGTTCATCTTGGAAAATGTCAAAACCCAAGCTGTTCCAATGAGCTCATCTACAAAGCCTGACAAAGATGAAGGAGGTAAACTTTATAGGTCTATGATTGGGTCTTTACTTTATCTAACCGCAAGTAGATCAGACATAATGTTTAGTGTTTGCTTATGTGCTAGATTTCAATCATGCCCTAAGGAATCACATCTACAAGCCATTAAGAGAATCTTTAGATACCTTAAGGACACTCCTAGTTTAGGACTTTGGTATCCTACAGACTTTAGTTTTAGCATGCATGCCTTCTCTGATGCGGATTATGGAGGACACAAAATGGATAGGAAAAGCACCTCTGATACTTTTCAATTCCTAGGAAATATGTTGATTTCTTGGTTTTCAAAGAAACAAAATAGTGTTGCATTAACTATCACTGAAGCAAAATACATTTCAGCGGGTAGTTGTTGCGCACAAGTTTTATGGATGAAACAATAACTTTTTGATTATGTAATTGAATTAGGTACCATTCCTATCAAGTGTGACAATACTAGTGCTATTTTTCTCACTAAAAATCCCATCCAACACTCTAGAACTAAGCAGATTGAAATTAGACATCATTTCATTAGAGATCATATCACAAAAGGAGATGTAGTTCTATAATTTGTTGATACTTTGCATCAAATAGTTGATATTTTTACAAAACCTTTAGATAAAGAAAGATTTTGGACACTTAGGAGAGAATTAGGTTTAACTGACCTACCTTGACTTAGTTTTTAAAATGATTTTAGCACTTTTAATTAGCAAATGAAAAATACTTATAAAAATAACATTTTAATGCATTCTATGCTAATAGTTAGGGGAGTTTATAAACTTCATGGTAAATTAATAAAATGTTCAAATAAAATTTTAAGGATAGATTTTATTGATTGAACATTATTAATATTTGTGATATGAGTTGCCAATACCACTAGAAGTGATTAATTTTGCATCATGAGTGTTTTAAAGTAGATTTTGGACATTTTTGGTAACTAGGTATCGATACATGTCACCCGGGTACTGATACCCCATTTCTATGTATCGATACACCTTAAATATGTATTGATACATTCCTTGAATGTGTATCGATACCCCTAGAGGGGTACCGATACCCCCTATCAGGTTTAGGCTTAAACTCCCTAAATTTCACTTAGTCAAAACCCCAAAACTAAAACTCTCATCATTGTTCAACCTTATCTCTCACCCAACTCTCATTTTCGCTCAAAATCAACGTTTTAAGTCGGATTCCTTTCAATTTTCAACTCCCAATCCTGCTTGCATAAAAAAATAGTGCAAACAACTACAAATCTCACTCAATCTCGATTTTTAAGGTAATTTTTTTAAAATACCATTTTATTGATTTTTGAACATAAGACTAGTTTTAGTTAGTTATAGTTCGAAATTGATATAGGGCATTGCTTATATTATGATTTTAAACTAGAATCTATACTAAATTTCATCAAAAACACAAAATTTTTCATTTTTTTAATTTTCAAAATAAAAAAAATGTATTTAAATTGATGTTTCTGATTTAATTATGTTGTTTTGAAAACTATATAATGATTTTAAACATATTTTTTCAAATAGTTTTCAAAAATTGCCCATTAGGATATTATTTAGAAAACCTTGAATATTGAGGACTCATATTGAGTTTTGGGATTGATATTATTGCATATATGTGTTTTTCAAATTGTAGGTATCTTTATCCCATTTCGATTTAATGCCATGTCTCATTTTAAACGATGTAGGACTTCATCTAGTTGGTCAAACCAACTTCCAAACCGACCTTCTATTCTACCTCCCAATCCAAACCCAAATGAACCCGAAATGACTATCCGAAATTCTTGTTTTAATGAACATGGCATCGGGAAAACCCCTACACTAGGTTTGTTGACCTATTTGAATCATATAATATTCGAGAATAATGTATCCATTCTATTCAAGCTATGATCGATATGAAATTTCAATATCTTCCTACCCTTCAATCTTGGAAACTTAATAAACGTTTTCAGCTTAAACCTATTGTTTATCACCAACTCGTCCGCATTTTCTATTCCAATGTTGGTTGTGTCTAAAACAAGTCCCAAACTTCCACTGTCAGTATTCGGTCTTATCTTCTAGGCCAATGCATTCACATTGACTCCGACTTAATCGCTAGGACATTTGGTCTAGATAACGATGGTTTAGATAACGATAGAGAAATTGTGGCTACTCCAATAGAGCCAAGGATAGTGCGAGTACGTTGTCAACTCATTATGAACATTTTCTTCATTTGACCATCTATTGGTGGTGGTTTAGACCATCCGAAGGTAGATATTCTACTCTTAGAGCACTTGACCTTTGGTGGATACTTTGTATCCAGCATAATAAGAAATTAAATATGCCATAGATTATTTTTGCTGAACTAGTTGAAACCGTAAACAATGTCCCGTCTAAACATGTAGAAACCTTAGTTTACGGTTGTCTTATTAGTAATATATTTATCAAAACCAATCTTAGGGTTCAACTTGATATAGCCATCCCTCTTAAAAGCCAAATAAATCTCAAAACCTTGCGTAAATTTGGATGGAGCGGGATAAAGATCAATGGGTTCGATCAACCCAGAAAACACCGGGTGCTAGTTCTTCATGAGCTGCATAGTCACCGGCTGATAATGATCCAGAACTTGAAGAGCTTCTTCGAGATGTCGATGATCCCGTTAACCTAGTTGAGGATGATCTGGTTCAGCAAGAGAGTCATATGCCTCCATATTTTCAATTGTTTATGGAGACATTTGACATGAGGTTTGCATCCATAGAGTCCCACTTAACCACTATGGGGGCTCAAGAATTGGAGAACCAACAGGAGATGAGAGCTAAAAATGAAGCATTGAGTTATCAACTCAATGCTATTGACGATAGACTCAATGCACTTACACTCAACATGGCTGCTCTATGATTACATTTTCCTCCTCCTGATCCACCGATTGATGATTAAACCTTTCTTGCTTGTTTTCTTGTGTTGAATGTTGATATTAAAAATTATTAAAACATTTTGATTTGGTTGGATGTTTGAATATTTAAACTTGGATGTGTTTGAATTTGTTTGATTTTGGTTTGAATATTGAATGCTTATTTATTTAAACTTAAATTGAATTTCATGTTAGTATATGCATTATTTACATTTTAGACAAATTATGACCAATTACCATTACACAATTGTTTACGAATATTAATTATGAACTAATGGCTAAGAATTCTCTTGATTGTGATCTTAGCAGCTATAACTATATCTATATAAATCAATTGGCTATTTTTCCTTAAAAACTTGTTTAAACGATTTTCATAGAGTCTTTTTGATTTAACAAAAAGGGTGAGAATAAAGTAAGGGGGAGTAATTTTTCAAAATTAATTTCAAAAATGATTTTTAAAAAGAAAATCTTTAAATTACTAAAATATCTTGTTATATCAAAAGGGGGGAGATTGTTGAAAACATTTGGATGTTTCGATATAACAAATAAAGTAATATAAATTTTAACATTTTATATTCGATTTCAAATTAATATTCGAGTAAATTATTCGAATATCAAAATATTACTCCAAGTTTTCAAATGTCAATTTTACTCCTTACTTAAGTGTAAAATTTTGTTTCAATCTTAAAATATTTTTGAAACAATTTTTACAAAGTATTTCGAACCTTAATTGAGACAAAAATGAGTTTTGAGTAAGGGTGTACCGATACACCCATAGGATGTACTGATACCCCTGAATTTCGAATGTAATATGAGTACCGATACACAACAAAGTGTACCGATACCCCTCATGTTTTAATTAGCTTTGAGAAATATTTAATGTAATTAGTGTACCGATACCCCTAGGGTGTACCGATACACTTGTTAAAATAACGGTCGAAATATTTGAATTTTACACTAGGTGTATCGATACCCTTTGAAGGTGTACTGATACCCCTACGTTACCAATAGATTTTTTAAATGGTATTCACACCATAACGACTCTATTGACTTCACCAATGATCCCCAACGTTCATAATCAATCGAAGGTGTATTTAAACAAGTTCTGAAGCCATTGATTAACAAGAATTGAGAAAAAATCAAGAGAGAAAGCATCAAACCTCAAGTTTGAGAAATTCAAGCCTATATTCCTTCAATATTCATTTTGCTTTCAAGAACGCACTTTGTGCTCAATTGTATTCATATTTGAGTGTTCGTTTCTTATCCTAGAATTGTGCAAACAATCTACCTTGAGTGGTTTTTTCTGTAAAGTTTGTGAATTTGTAATTTTCTCTTTGGGAGAAAGTGTTCTCAAGAATTTGGGGTATAATTCTCGAGGGAGTTGTAAGGTTACTCGTTGTCCTCAAAAGAAAGACAAATTAGTGAATTTGTGGAAAATCCTTAGTGTGGATAGCTAAGGTAGTGGACATAGACTTTGGTTGAGAAAGTCGAACCACTCTAAATCGTTGTGCAAATATTTTCAATTTTCTATAAAAGCTTCTACCAAAATTTTTATTGCCAATTCACCCATGTTGGTCGATTCATCCGATCGAGTAACTCAACAACTATAGTCCTAAATCGAATATACAACCTATTATTGGACTCTATGGCATGCCAACTATACTATTGTCCATCAATGATCTACTTGGGTATATAATCTATATTTATTTCATTCATGGCATTATATATTAACATAATTCAATATTGGGCAGTTCATACCCGAAATAACATTCATTATATAACATCACAAATAAAATAGTGATCAATGTATTTTATATTAATTTTTGACATATTTAAAATATGTCAGATATATGATTAATGACGTAAATATCATGCTAATATAAACATGGTAGACTCATTGCAAGTCTTCTAAATGATGTATAAAACATCCATGTATCATGTTATGTATGCATTGCACTCACTTTGACCCTTTTTATACAAGTCAAAATGTAAGCTTTGTTAAGCTTTAAGCTCAATATTTTTCATCTCCTTTGTTGCTAGTTAGATCCCGATTTTGATTGATGTCTATAAATACATCAAACATATAACACAAATAATAAAAAGTACATGCTAGAATCCATCTAACCCATGCGAATATAGTGTAGGAAAAATTCATAATATTCATTCTAATACAACATTGTAATTACAATGTTTTGTACACTTCTTGTCACCTTAACATACTTGAATTCACATTTAAAATCATAACTTCACTTTAAGCCCTTATTTTTCACTTTTAGGCTTTAAGGACTAATCATAAACATTTCAGATTTCAAGTCTAAATTCAATAATTTAATCATCAAAATAATCTTTAAAATATAACAAATATCATAAATAAGTCACTTGAATTTTCCTATAAAATTTTCCTTAAGAAATCCATATGGCCTAATATAATCCATCACTTTCCAATAAAAAACAAATCTAAACATGTATTGTGATTATCTACCATAGCCTTCATCAAATTCAAGCTTTGAATATAATTCCCAAATTTTTCGTGAAGTGTCGTTTTGGTTACTATTAGAATTAAACCATTCTTCTTCATTTCAATCTTGAATAAACATGCTAAGGTATAAAGCATAATATTCTCATCATATATAACATAAAAATCAGTTCAAAACATCAACCCAATAATTTTTCATTTTTTCCAAATGAATCTCTAAAGGAAAACTAATGGATTTTTCATTATTTGGAACATGAAATCAACATCATAACACCTATATCATCATTTTCAAGCCTTGAAATCTCAAATTTCATCATGCCCTTTATCCACGCTTTTCATAAATTTAGGGTTATACGCATGAACAATGAAAAAATTATTCCAAATAAAAGAAAATTCAATGGAGAACAGAATTAGATTTCATGGCTTAACCTTAAATCTAATTTAAAATGCTTAAAAATCAATTTTAAAACTTACCTTGCTTTTGTTGTAACTCACGGTAGCAACAAACAAATTTAAGAAAGTTATTGGATTTTTTTTAATTATAGTCCTTTTTAGATTTTTATAACCTAATTGAATTTAAAATTCATTTTAGTCCAAAATGACTATTATGACCTTAAAATCCAATTATCTTAATCATGCCACATATCAAATTTATCATCCAAGAGATGAAATTAATCCATAAAGTTAATAGTTTACAACTTTGCCTTTATAAAGTTCCAAAATTACAATTTTGAACTTTTTAATCTAAGGGTTAATATCTAACATGGAAATCAACTTAAATACAATGGTCCACATTAAATCTTATAAATTTAAAGCATTGAAAAGACATTTTGCCCTTGCTTTATCATCTAGAAAAATTTCCTAAATTTTTTGAGTCTATCCGATTATCCAAATTTTTCTCGAACTTTCACACTTTATAGCTTTTAACACAAACTATGTACGAAAAATATGAAACCAAAAAAACATCAATCTTGCGGGTAAACTATTCACGGGACCAGGTTATACAACTTTTTAAAATTACACTTTGCTCTCTAAACTTTCCAAATTTTATACTTTAGCCATCAAACTTTCAATTTATTCATTTTGGTCACTAACCAAATTTTTTGGGTATTACACTTCCGCAATCCACAGTCCAGCGCCCTCCTAGACTAGATTACACTAGTTTTTATTGCCTTGGTTTTTGAGTATGATTCTCAAACCGATGACTTCAAAGTTGTAAGATTGGTTGCTAATTATCAAGGCATGAGATATTTTAGTCATCCGATTGATCAAGTTGGTTTATACTCACTTAAAAGTGATTCATGAAAGTAAATACCATTTCCTGGGGTTCTTGCTTATAGTTCTTTTTTGTCTAATAGTTATGTCAATGGGTTTTATTATTGGTAGACACATTGGGGTTCTGATCACCTTGTTCTTTCCTTTGATATGGCTAATGAAAAGTTTTTAACTTTACCAATGCCTGAATTTAGTGGAACTTTAGAACAATATTGTTTCCAAATTTTGGACTTCAATGGATTGATTGGTGATATTTTTTACTCGAACGCAGGAACTGATAAGTCTTTTAATTTATGGGTTATGAATGGTTCATGGGCTAAACAATTCAGTGTTGAATCTGTTCCTAGAGTTTATAGTCCTTTGGTGGTTTAGGAAAAACGTCAAATTGTTTTTTATGATAGGTCTCGATCAAAGCTCTAGAAATTTCATAACGTTATACTTTGGGTAAGAACAAACCACATAAAATTTGGTTAAAATTTTTCTCCCTTTCTTCTTCTTTTAAAGTAGTATAAATAACATTGACAAATAAAAACTTTTCCTAGTTATCGTATCACATCTATAAAAAATAGGATAATGAAAACAAACAAATAAAATAATAACCAACTAATAATAATAACAGAAAATAAAAATAATTATTCAGCGGCTAGTAGACCCATGATTGCACTCCTTCCTTGATGACTCCTACGTGGGTGTTGTTGCGGAATACGACTATCGGATAGAGCAAAATTACAACTGATAATTTGATAAAATAAAAATGAAGATAAAGAAGACACAAATTTTATGTGGAAAACCCCTAAATAATATAGGGTAAAAACCACGGGCAACGGTAGAAGAATTTCACTATGAGAAAATATGAGTTACAACTTCTCTCGATCTAATAAGGAGAAAACAATAACAATTATTTCTTGATAAAAAGGAGAAAACAAATCTTAAGAAAACTCTCTAAATTCTCTAGTATTGGGAGAAAGCTATAATGATTTGGGATGATTTTGATGCTAAATATGTTAGGGTATTTATAGTTGAAGATTAAGGACTAATTTTATAAATACCCTAAAGTATAGAGATATAATTTTCAATTTTCCCATTTGTCAATTACTATCAAATTGTACCATTTGCACCAAAAGTAATTTCCACCGAAATCACCCATCAAAATCACCTAATATTTTGTCCAACTTGCATGACTTTTCAACAATCTCCCACTTGAAAATTTGATTGGAACAATCATATCTTCACACCATTCTTTCTACCTTGTACCTTCATGTTGCTTACATTTCTGACAGGCCATAAGAGGATCCACACCAAGTAAATTTATCAACATTGATCGCCTTCGTCATGAAATCTACTATGTTATCTTTGGTATGTATCTTCTTCATATCTACCGTCCCTTCTTCCACCTTTTCACGAATGAAATTGTACTGAACTCGTATGTTCTTTGTCCTTGAATGAAATGTTGGGTTCCTTGATAGATGCAAGGTGATTTGACTATCAGAAAACAAAGAGACATATTCTTGATTGTGCCCATGCTCCTCCAACAGTATCTTCAACCAAATTGCTTCTTTATTGGCTTGTGTAGCTGCTACATATTTTGCTTATGTTGTGGATGTAGCCACAATTGACTGCAATTTTAAAACCCATCGTACAGCTCCACCAGCAACTTTGAACACATATCCTGTTGTAGATTTACTTTTATCCAAATCCCCTGCATAGTCAGAATCTACATACCCATTGATTAGTAAATTTGATCCTCTGTAACATAATACAACATTTGAGGTCCCTTTGATGTATCTCAATATCCTATTTATTGTATTCCAATGCTCTTTGCTTGGATTCACCATGTACCGACTAACCACTTTCACTGCTTGTGCAATGTCTGGTCTTGTGCATATCATAGCGAACATTAAACTTCCCACTGCCGATGCATATGACACATGAGATATCTTCATCCTCTCTTTTTAACTGCTAGGACTCATACTGGAGGATAATTTGAAGTTAATAGGAAGAAGGGTAGAAATTGGCTTACAATCTTGCATGTTGAATCCTGACAAGATCTTCTTCAAGTAATTCCTTTGTGAAAGACAAATCTTCCTATTACTTTGGTCTCGGTGAATTTGCATCCCCATAATCTTGTTTGCTGATCCCAATTCCTTTATTTCAAATTCCCTAGCCAGTTGTGCCTTCAATTCTTCAATATGATATTTATTGGGTGCTACAACCAATATATCATCCACATACAACAGTAATATAACAAAATCGTTATCTTCAAACCTCTTGAAATAAGCACAAGGGTCTGCATTAAGTATGTTGTATCCAAGACACATAATGAAGGAATCAAATCTCTTATACCAACACCTCGACGCATGCTATAGACCTTATACAGATTTGTTCGACATACAAACCAAGTTCTATTTTCATCTTCTTCAAAACCTTCAGGCTGGAGCATATAAATCTCTTCTTCAAGATTTCCATAAAGAAAAATTGATTTAACATCTAGTTGCTCTAGATGTAAGTTCAATATAGCACACATTGCCAAAACTACTTGAACTGTTATTAGTCGAACCACAGGATAAAAGATTTCATTGAAATCAATACCTTCTTTTGAGCATATCCTTTGACCACCAGTCTTGCACGATACCTCTCAACTTGATCGTCACCATTTAGTTTGATTTTGAAGACCCATTTGTTTCCAATTGGCTTCCTTTATTGTGGTAGTGGCACAAGGTCCCATGTATTATTTTTATGAAGGGATTCAATTTCTTTTTGCATCGCCATCATCATTAGTAAAGAATCTGAGCTGTTTATTACCTCCTGGTATGTTGATGGCTCACTGTCTTCTGTTAAAAGGTAGTATGCATTATTTCCTTCTATAACATAATATGAGTGCCAATTGGGATGTCTTCTCACATGATCTAATTGATGAGTTATTGGAGCTTCAGAACTCTCTGGTTCTTATTTATCATGCCTACTTCTGCTTCAAAAGAATCTCTTTGTTCAAACTCCTCTTCCACATGTATCTGTGTAGTCTCAAACTTTTCAGTACTATCATCGTTTTCTTTTATTTGTAGTTTATCTTCTACAAATATAACATCCCTGCTGATGATCACTTTGCGGGCAGTCGAATCCCACAAGCGATAACCCTTTACACCATCAGCATACCCCAAGAATTTGCATTTCCTGGATTTTGGATCCAACTTTGAAATTTCTTGGGAGTTGTACATCACGTACACAATACTTCCAAATACATGGAGGTTTGAATAATTAGCTAGTTTACTAGTCCATATCTCTATTGGTGTCTTCAGCTCTATTGTAGTTGATGGTGCTCGATTCACCAAATAACAGGCAGTATTGACTGTTTCTGCCCAAAATAATTTTTCTAGGCCTGCAACCCTCAACATTGCTCTTGTTCTTTTCTAACAAGGTTATGTTCATCCACTCTGCCACTCCATTTTGTTGAGGTGTGTTCGTCACTGTGAACTATCTTTTGATGCCTTCTTTCCTGTAAAAGTCATCAAATTATTCACTTGTGTATTCTCTTCCATTATCTGTTCTAAAACACTTAATTTTATTTCCAGAATCAAGTTCCACCCGTGCTTTGAAGCTTTTGAAAGTTGAAAACTCATCTGACTTCTTCTTAATAGGGTACACCCAACATCTCCTGGAGTAGTCATCAATAAATGAGACAAAGTATTTTGCTCCACCTAGGGATGTAACTGGTGCTTGCCATACGACAGAATGAACCAATTCTAGAACACTTTTGCCTCTAGAATTTGACGTGTTGAATTTCAACTAGTACTGCTTACTTGTTATGCAATGCTCACACAAAGTAAGTGATACCTTTATTAAGCTTGGAAGTAGATTTTTGTTCACAAGGACTTTCATTATTGTTCTGACATGTGTCCAAGTTTCTGATGCCATAGCATTACAGAAAATGAACTATATGAGGTAACATAGGCTTATGCTTCTAGTAAAGTCTCCCCCTTCAACATGTAAATGTTTGTTTCTATCATTTCGCCTTTCATCACCTCAAATGCTCCACAGAACACCTTCATGATTCCTTTCCGTGTTTCAATCTGATGGTTCCCATGCCAACGATCTATAAGGCATGGTCATTGCAACTATACATAGATCCTTCTAAGACAGGTTCATAATGATGGAACCATTCTCTTTTTGAGGTCTTGTGATATGTTTCTCCAAAATCAATGAGCCATATATATACAAATCTCTTTTTACCTTCCATGGTGGTTGACGCTTCACAACATGGAGCATCTCCATCAACTGAAGTGTTTGCGATATTGCCTTATGTATTGGAGTTTTTACCTAGACTCCAACAATCTTTCTTTAAGTAACCCTTCTTTCCATAGTTATAGCACTTTAAATTCTTCTTGCTTCTCGATTTTGATCTACCATGTTTGTGATTGCTGCTTTGTCCTTGTTCCGTTGATCTCACTCTTATCATTTTCAACACTACTGCTTGTTGTAGATTTACTTGTCTTTCTTTCTTGTTCTTACACTGATTTTCTTCTTGTAGAACAGCAGCTGCAACGTTATGAAGACTAGACTGGTGACATTACTGTTTGTCAAGTTGATGATGAGTTGATTATACAAATCATGTAGACTTTGAAGTAGAAGTTCAGCACGTTCTTGTTCTTCTATTGTACATCTTAGGGAAGTAAGCTGAGAAAATAAAGTGTTCAGCGTATTTAAGTGATCCATCACTGAAGTAGATTCTGACATCCGGAGAGTGTACAATTTCCTCTTAAGTAAAATTTTATTGTGCAACGATGTGGCCTCATATAGTTTGGTGAGATGATCTCATATCTCCTTAGCTGTCTCCTCCTACTAGATGCTTGATAATACTTCATCTGCTAATGCTAGATGAAAGTTTTCCATAGCATTCTCGTCCATTTCGATCCATTTGTTGTCGTCTGTGAAATCTATCGGCCTTTCACTAATAGCTGCTACACAACCGTCTTTCCTCAGGATGACATTCATCTTCAATTTCCACAATGAGAAATTTCTCCCATTGAACTTTTCAATATAAAAATTCGTTGACATAACTTCTATTATGGATAGCTCCCATTATTTCACTATCGTGAATTGTTCTCTAGAGCCTTCAAAGAATGGGTAATAATTTTTTACTTTTTTATATTGGAGGATCCACCATTTGGTGGCAACCAAGAAGACAATAAGTATATATTACACACACAAATTTGGCTTTGATACCAATTATTACGGAATATGGCTATCGGATAGAGCAAAATTGCAACTGATAATTTGAGAAAATAAAAATGAAGATAAAGAAGACACAAATTTTATATGGAAAACCCCTAAATAATATAAGGTAAAAACCATGGGCAATGGTAGAAGAATTTTACTATGAGAAAATAGAAGTTACAATTTCTCTCGATCTAATAAGGAGAAAACAATAACAATTTTCTCTTGATAAAAAGGAAAATAATAACTCTCAAGAAAACTCTCTAAATTCTCTAGTACTAGGAGAGAGCTAGAATGATTTGGGATGATTTTGAAGCTAAATGGGTTAGGGTATTTATAGTTTAAGATTAAGTACTAATTTTATAAATACCCTAAAGTGTAGGGACTACATTTATAATTTTCCCATTTATTAATTACTGTAATATCTGACCATTTGCACCAAAAGTAATTTCCACTGAAATTACTCACCGAAATCACCGAAATTCTAGCCAACTTGCTTGACTTTTCAACAGGTGTTGCACAATGGCTTGTTAATCCAAATACTTGGGATTCAACTTAGACACTCGTGTGGATTTCTTAACCTATCACGTTTCTTGAGAGCTCTGATCATGAACTAATGTTGTTTAACCTCTCCACACGAGAGCTTAAAAATATCGGTATCCATTCTTATCGGGAAGCAATGCAGATTACTATTTATGTCGAGGGCTTTGTTCTAATAAATGGAAGATGTAATGCCCCAAATACTAATTTAAGGACTAAATTGAAATGATTAAAAATATGAGAATTTATTACAATAAATAATGAAAGATTTTAATGATTAGGAATTTTGGTTTAGACTAAAATGTAATAAAAGAAAATAAAAAGGGCAATTAAGTCATTAGGATTAAAATAAATATTAAATAAGGTGTTATTGGGTATTAGATAAATACATAAGAAGAAGAGTGATTGAAATCAAGTCATCTCTTCTATTCTTCTTTGCTCCACCGTGGGAAGCTCTTATCTTTAGCTCAAATATTGAAATCAAGTTCCCGAGTCGAGTAAGGCAAAAGGCAAAAGTCAAGTCCCAGAATAATCATCTTTCCATTTTGGATATCTAAGCAAGGCGAGTCAGGTGAGTGCATTTAATTATGTACATATATGATATAATGGCCATAATGGTATGAATTATTGATATATGTGTTTGTGTGCTAACATGATAAGAAATTCATACTAAGTGTATGAATTTCCATATAGGGCACTTTGTGTGCTAACATGAAAAAAAATTCATACTAAGTGTATGGATTCTGTATAGGGAAATTTGTGTGCTAACATGATAATAAATTCATATTAAGTGTATGGACTTCCGTATAGGGCACTTTTTGTGCTAACATGATAAGAAATTCATACTAAGTGTATGGATTTCCGTATAGGGCACTTTGTGTTCTAACATGAGAAGAAATTTATACTAAGTGTATGGATTTCCATATAGGGCACTTTGTGTGCTAACATGATAAGAAATTCATACTATGTATATGGATTTCCGTATAGGGCACTTTGTGCGCTAACATGATAAGAAATTCATACTAAGTGTATGAATTTCCGTATCGGACACTTTGTGTGCTCACATGAGAAGAAATTCATACTAAGTGTATGGATTTTCGTATAGGGAACTTCATGTGCTAACATGATAAGAAGTTCATACTAAGTGTATGAATTTCTGTATTGGGCACCTTGTGTGCTAAAATTATGAAATATCCTTGAAAATGTATAATGTAATGAAATAACCGGTGTTTAGATTTGTAATTTTGATAAATATTACCTCACTAAGTAATACTTAATTTGTGTTTATTTCACACGTAGGTGGAATACCAATGGACTAAGGAGATCATTGGACATCCAAGTCATAGTCACATCATCAGTAACCGTATGACATAATGGTCTACTTTTGGTATATTTTAGATGGCATGTAATATATTTAATAAAAGTGTTTTAAAAAGCTTTTAAATTACACTAATATATAATGGTGAAATGTTAAACATCTATTTTCTTGTGTATGTAAGTTGATGCATGTTTTTATTATAAGTAAATTATAATGATATACAAAATGAAACAAATTTGTACGACTTTTTATATAGTAAACTATTTCAAAAGTAATGTGACATTTGTATCTTGTATACATAAAGGTTTACGGGAGATATGTGTTACATTTATTGGTATCAGAACTATAGGTTTAGCCGATTCTCGGCTGAAATCTAGTGTATTTAATATAAAAAGAGTCTACATGCCACTAAGATGTCAAGGTTATTGATAGGTTATAAGAAGAATATGATAGATGTCTATTCTTTATAACTTAAGTAATATTTGCATGTATATTATACCATATGTCAGATTTTACGAATTTGAGAAGAGCGACTGAAAGAGCGACTTAAGAATATGATAGATGTCGCATCTAATATGAATCTTAAACTTAAATTGATGATGACTGGTATTGTTTTATTAAATTGTTGACTAGGATTGAGAATTAAATTGATGACTAGTATTGTTATTGATTTCAATATTAAACTGAAGGGATTTTGGGGAAAAACGGATGAGGCTAGAGGTTTTGGATTATTGAATTTGTGATAATTTAGTTACCCTTCTACAACCCGATTAATCTTGAAATCAAAATTTAAGATTTGAAGTATATATATATTAGGATCCATTTATATAGTGTAAAATATTTTTAGTTATATATATATTTAAGATTATTCGATGAGTAAGGATAGTTGAATGAGATTAATTATTTATTTTTTTCATTAAATATCTTCTTATTTTCTATTGTTAATTTAAGTCTTCTATTTTCACTCATCTAATAACACTGAATCTGTGTAAAACTAACAAATATTACAAGGCTCAATTGGACCCTATCTATATATAGACAAGCACTTTAATCTCTAACATTTCATTTGGGGAAAAATAGTTCCTATGTGGATGAAAATCGTTAGTCAACAAACAATCAACGTTTAAAGATGATGTATCAAGCTTACATGGCATCGTATGCTAACATGACAACCGACGATGATGATTGGTAATAAAAATTAGCGGTGGGTGATGACGACGACGAGTGGCGAGTAGAGACGTTATCTTTCACTGAATTTAGGGGTCAATTCATATTTTATATAGAGTTTAAGAGTTAGATTAGTATTTTATGTAAATGTTAAGGTCAAATTAATATTTTATCTAAATTCAGAGGTGAAATTAAAATTTAACCATTTTTACTAACAATAAGGATCAAAGATAAAAGTGACCAAAACCAAAAATATTTTAAACCGGTTACAAAAACTAAATAGATAAAAAAACGTAAGATATCACTAGTATAATTTACCCTTAATAAAATTCATAATAATAGTTTTTATTTCAACGGTTTACAGAGAGATATTGTACCAACCCTACCTATGTTAAGCTCATGGATTTTAGAAGTTACCAAAGGCTCGGCCAGGCCCATCAATGTAGTGTCACCTATGATTATTTTCTTGTTACGAAAAAAACAATTTTTTGAAAATTTGAGATCGGGGCATGATGAGTTATATAATAGATAACTTTAGGTTGGGGAGCACTAAATGTTACACCTATGGACTGATACAGGTGACCCGATCCAATCCAGGGTGTCCCATTAGGGCCACCGGAGCAACCGACTGTAAAAAAATCTTGAAAAAATTAATGTTTTTATTAAAACATGTAAAATAATAAAATCATTTATAAATACAAAAGTAAAATTTTCCAATATTCATAAATAACATTGATTTCCAAACTCAGATATAAAAACAAAATACAACCTATATACCCCCTAATCACATGTACCAAACTCCTTTACTGATGTCGATAGATGCACTGGTACAATTCTTTTAACCTGGAATGGAGAGTAACAGAGTGAGCTTAGGGAAGCTCAATATTACAAAACTACCAGATGATGCTGAAGAACATGCAGATAACATATAAGCATAGGTTTCCTTATTGGTTCATATATCTCTAGATTTTTAGGCTGAGCTGAAGTCGCACTGATATCTCAGGATGTAACAGACGGTAAGCTTTCAATTCAAAGGGAAATATTTCGAATGATTGGGTTCAGGAGATCATAATGGGTTGCTAGTGTATTTCCCACAAAATGAGTGAAAATGTACAAATAATTTTAAAACATATTTTCAAAACCATAGTAATCCCTTCAACCAAACGCCATATGCAGCTCCCCAAAACTACATAACCTAAAGGGATAACTTGGGGCCTGAGAGCCTACCCAAGGGTCACCTTAGGTTCGTAAAGAATTACCATTCGGTGCAAAACCTATAAAAGGAATTAACCACAGCGACTGAACCTGCCAGAGTTTTTATACAAGATCCTAAAGTATCCCAAATAAAACATTTCATTCAGCAAATAAAGATATCAAAAGTCAGAGCATTGATCAGAAAAAAAATCAGAGAAAACATTTATATGATCAGGAAACACATTAGAGGTTCCAGATATGATTCGGAGATATTATATAATCTTATCGGGCAGATAAACACAAATCTTCAATATATTGATAGAATGCCATAAGTTAGAATTACTACTGGAAGATTTCGTTGGCTGATGGAATCATCAGTTATTCATAATGTGATTTATCAGGATCATATAGTATTCAGACGTTTTTCTGAGGCACTAAGTAATCAGAAGGGTATTAAAAAATTCTTTGCATCTGAGTTACTTGCATTTTCAGATATGACCAGAGTGATTTGAGCTGATAAGGGATAACGAAGATTCAAGATAATTACCATCTATGTCGATCGATCAGATTATCAAATAACTCGAGCTGAACAACTCTCAGAAGTGATACTTGTCGACTGGTCAATTCATTGCCCTTCTAGGGTATTCAATCATTACTGGGCTTGGTGATATTCTTGGGTCATTTGCATTCCAGGGGTATTTTGTTTATTTTATAGATCCAATATATTTCAATCCTTTCCTTCCTTCTAATCTTATTATTTAATTCAAACTTATCATCTATATCAGTCTTTTCAAAAAATTATGACAAAAGAGAACCCTCGATAAATTATTCTTCAGGTATTTACTCATAACTCAGAGATTTTCAGCTTAATTGCCTTCTCAAATGTTACGAACGGATTATCAGGAATTTACAAAACCAAAGTAGGATATTAACAATTAAATCATTAATTTATCGGGTTAGGTACAAATTCTTAGGGTACTTTCTCATTTAGGGTCAACTCGAACTATTTTTATCTCACAAGGGCATTTTCATAATTTTTTAATCAGGTAATTTCGGTATTAGAACTCTTAACAAGGATAAATAGAATTTAGAGATCCTAGGGTTAATTACTTTTCCGAATAATCTCTGAACTTGAAATTATTACTTATCAAACATCTTATTTTCTTGTACAAGCCATCAGAATTTTATTCAGTTACCGACAGTTTATTGCATTCAGACCAAGTGTAGGAATTAATTAACGACCTAGTTCATACCAAACATTTTCATTCATGCATTTAATAATACCAACATGTTCCATAAAGCATGGTAAGGTAGTAATGTATTACCTCGATTTTTGTGACATATTGATCGACCATTTAAACTCCATTCGAATGCCATCGATCTTGAAATCAACTTCCAATAATTCCTTAGATACATATCAACATAAATTACATCAAAAACAGAGATTAATTGCGAAAAATAGATTGAATCGGGTGATTAATCAGTGAAATGTAGCTTACCAAGTTCAAATTTGGTGAAACGGACCTTAAAAACATACTCAGGATGTCGAAAAACATTAGGATAACTGTTCCGCAAAAATTCAATGGTCGCTCAATGAAGGTTAACGGTGGTCAGCGGTTAATGGCTCGATGGTTCGGCTCGTCATGATTGAAATTCAAGTTGAAAACTATTGTCTCAAAGAAAAATATATGGATTGAAAGAGAACTTGTAGAACCTACTCTAGTAGATTCCACTATATTTGACTTCCTTGGTTCTGGGTATGATTCTCAAACTAATGACTTCAAAGTTGTAAGATTTGTTGCTAATTACTTTGAAGAGAATCTAGTTAAAGGGTTGATGGCTGAATGGATTTCTTAAAAGTGATTCTAGCTGAGTTATAGGGAGGTAGTTGGGGATTCTGATGAGTGATGACCTTATTCTTTCGTTTGATATGGTTAATGAAAAGTTTTCAACTTTAGCACTGCCTAAATTTGGTGACACTTTAGCACAATATTATTTGCAGCTTTTGGACTTCAATGGATTACTTGGTGCTATTTTCTATCAAAGGGAAGGAACTGATAAGCCTTTTGATTTATGCGTTATTAATGGATCATGGACTAAACAATTTACTGTTGAATCTATTTTTGGAGTTCATAGGCCTTTGGGGTTTTGGAAAAACAATGAATTATTTCTTGAGATCTCTGATCATGAATTGGTGTTGTTTGACCAATCCACACAATAGCTTAAAAATCTCGGTATACATGCTTATCGGGAAACAACGTAGATTATTACTTATGTTGAGAGATTTGTTTCGATAAATGGAAGACAAGAGCATGAGGAATGTATTGAATACAACGATGGATGGGGAGCTACAATAAAAGAGGAAAGATTTAATGGGATTTGGTCTCTGATATGCACTTTTTCTCAACTATATTGTCTTGCGGTGTTCTCAAATAATATTGACTTGTTTAGGTTTCTGTTTTCTTTTTGTTATTTAAGTGGATGCGGAAAATTACTCCCTACAGATTTGCTTAGTTGTTAACTCTTATCTGCAGTTCTTTTGACTTGAATATTATGATTTGCAGGTGTGTATATATGCTAGACTCGAATTGCTTTTCCTACATGACTTTACTTCATAGAAGTCAATGTCCATAATAGTTGAATGTCATTTGAAGTTGAATCTAGGAACTATTATTGTTGAAATTATTATGATCATGAGTTATTATCCGTACTTTAGATCCAATAAAACAACGTCAGTGGTTTGGTTGTGTCTCCTTTGTGGAATATTTCGGGAAATTGTTCTTTTTTCTGTATATATATAATAATTCACATGAGCTTTTGTGTGTGCATATCGAGAGTTTACTTAGTTTTGCATGTTTGCTTTTCCGATTTAAGAGTCAAAATTCTAGACATTTTATGTTCAAGGATGTTTTTAATGAGGTTCCTAACTAAGCTTTTAATTCAAAGCGCCTAGGAGTGAGGTGATCAGAAGATTTAAGGAAATTGAGGATGCTAAAAGAATGTGATTATAGTGGTTCATTTTTATTCCTTGTATGTGTTTTTTGTCTAAATGTTTTATATGATTTTTCACTTTTATCATGGAACGTAATAGGGATGGGTAAAAAGGAAAAAGTTAGGGCTATAACTCGTGTAATTTTGACATGTAAAGAACGATTTGTGTTCTTGCAAGTAAGAGTGAGCGTTCCATCAAGTCGAGTTAAAATATTTTGAGTTATTCGAGTAGACGAGTCTTATTTTATAAGTTGGAGTTGACTTGAAGTTTTTTCGAGTCGTGTCTAGTCGAGTCAAATTTTCAAGTTTCTGTTTAAATTTAACTGTAAATATTTACAATGTCATGCCATTACTTTATTCCAATTTAAATGTTATTTTATAACTATATATAATGCATATGTATTTTTTTTATATTTAATTTACAATGTCAACGGGTTGGGTCGGGTCAACGGGTTTGGTCGGGTTAACGGGTTGGGTCGGGTTATGATCGGTTAAATCGATCAAATCGGTCAAATGGGTTACAAAACCGGTCATTTTTCCTTCCCCACCCACAGTGACAACGCGTGGGGGTGCGTGAACAGTGCTAAATTCCCAAAACAAATCCTAAAAATTATTTTGAGCGATTTCGAGATACTTATAAAGCTCGGTTCAAAATTTTGAACGGCGGAGAGCCTGATTTCAACGAATTGGAAACTTTGACCGCTTTACCTCCTCACTCGCCGTCGTCGACGAATACCAAGGATGACACCGGCGGACTCGGAACGATGCAAGGAACACGATAATGCGGGAATTGTGTAAACGGATGACCCAATCGTCGTGAATCGATGAAAAACCAATTGAAATAGAGTTATTACCGATGATACTTCTGACTGAAATTAACGACGAACGACGACGATTCACGATGAAAGGTTTGAGGGGTTTTGTTACTCGGTTGACAACGAACACGATGCTGGTTTCTGCTCATCGATCGGAGGTCGGACGGTGAGTAGATCAGAGTTGAAAGAGGGGTTGTTGGAGAGGAAATCTGGGAAATATGCGCAGAAAACATACGAGAATGAGTTTATAATTCATTCCATAAGAAAAATGGGTAAACTATGAGTTTAGCCACTGAACTTTCTGCACTTCATAAAATGGTATACTAACTTTAAAATTTTACAGTTTAACCCACAGTTTCTTTCAAAATACCAATTAAATCCAATACTTTATAATTTCTTAAATTTTAACCCCTAAATTGGGGTGTTACAATTCTCCTCTCCTTAAAAGAATTTCATCCTCGACATTCATTCATGTCACATTATTACAAAATGAAATTTCCATCAGTTATTTCTTTTATATTTTTCATGTAGCTCTTATAGAAATATGGATCCTCCATTAATCCTTAACCAGTTGAGTATACATTCTTATCAAAACTTTCTCTTATTTCAATAAGAGAATCCGAACGAAAATTTCCTTGAGTAATTAATTCAGTCTTTGTCATGAGAATAGGCTCATAGAGCAATAACATATCCTAATTTCATTTCCAGAGTTGAGTCAGAATTTCTCAAATGAATAACTCTCACATGGCTCGTGAGGTACTTTACAGCATTTAGATAGATGTTATCGATATTTCTTTTTGTACAAGTTTAGCCTTAATGGATAGAAATTTTGGTTTACTCGCTAAAGATAGGGACTCAACCCTAGAGTTCCGACTCAGAGAGGTACGATTACAGTCTAGGGGCATGTACTGATCAGACATATTTTGACATTTGACTAGCCAGTCTATCTTGAAAAATTTTGACTCAAATCATAGCTCTGATACCACTAAATGTAACCCCCAGACCGATGCAAATAACCCGATCCGATCTGGGTTTTCACATTAGGGCCACCGGAGCGACCCACTGTAAAAATAGCGGAAAATTTTAAATTTTTATCAGAACATATAAACTTATAAAATGATTTATCAGTATGTATAAATAAAACAAATTTTCAGACTCGTACATAAAACAAAATTCAATTACATGCCCCCTAATCACATGTACCATTCTCTAGAAATAACGCCGGAAGAATTCCTTTACTGAAGTCGATAACCGCACTGGTACGATTCTTTTAACCTGAAAAGGTGAGTAACAGAGTGAGCTTCGAAAAGCTCAGTAATACAGAACTACCAGATGATGTTGAAAAACGTGCAGATACAGATACACATATTTTCCTTATTGGTTCAGATATTTACAGATCTTTATGTTGAGCTGAGGTCCATTGATATCGCATGTAGTAACAAATAGTGTTCATTTCAGATGGAAATATTTCGGATGTCTAGGTTCAGGAGATCAGAACAGGTTTTCTAGTGTGTTCCCAAAAATCATGTAACTTTTTAGATCTTTTTAAAACATATATATATATATACCCCCATCTGTCACGTATAAAATGTCTAGGTTCCCCAGAACCATACAACCCCGTCACGTCCAGTAAGGTCACTAGCACACAGCCGAGAAACCGGTAAGGCCCTGAGCACACAGCCGAGGAGCCTCCAGGTATACTTCCTCCAACAATACCCCCAAATAAAAATGTTCCGTCTGTAAACGGATATATCAAAAATCAAAACATAAATCAGGTCAAGTATCATATCAGAAATTAGGTCAAGTAATAGATCAGAATCCAAGTCAAGTATCATATCAGAATCCATATCAGATATCATATCAGATTCCATGTCAAGTATCAGATCATAAATCAGATAAAATATTCATGTAATTAGGGAACACACCAGAGTTTACATGTATTATTTAGAGGTACTGTATCAGGCAGAGAAACACAGTTATTCAGTATGTCGATAGAATGTTGGAATTTAGAATCACTATTGGAAGAGTTCATTAACTGACTGAATCATCAGTTATTCAGAATATGAATTGAGCTGATAAGAAAGAAATGAATATTCGAAACATTTACCATTTGTGTCGATATATCGGAATATCGAACAACTCCCATAACTGATACTTATCGACTGGTCAATTCGTTACCCTTCCAGGGTGTTTACTCTTTGATACCAAAAATACTTGTCTAGAGATCATCTTCGGAATCATCGTTGAATAGATCTTTAAATGTCTTTATTTCATTTTCTCGCTTCCACAATATCATGTAATGCTGACGTACTTGATTATTTTAATCATAACCCATCGTAATTGTACACTATGTAAACTCATCAGAATTTCCAAACTTATCCAAATCACTTACTAAATCCTCAGTCATTGAGGTTACCTAATTCATTTAGCAGTCATGTCCATTCCCGTTATTTCAAGGTTTTTCTAGGGTAATTCAGACGTTTCTGAAATTCGTATACATATTGTACTTTCGTTCAATTCAATTTGGTCTTTGTGGTTTATTTGTCTAACGAATATCCATTTCTTATTATCGAATGCGATCTAGAGTTGAGCTGAACTGAGTACTTTCAAAATTATCATCGAACCACACTTGAGAAGACGAACACACCTTCAACTGATACCTATGTCATTCAGGTATTGACATATCGTTACGGTTGATCAGCTCACTTAAGTTATTCCAAAACTTCTAAAGGTAGTCTAACACCTATGCTTATTTGGCTCCTTAATTAATCCAAGACATTTACTTAGTATAGGCCATAAGGGTGTTTTGGTCATTTTGGTATTCAATTTTATTCCAATCATTACAGAGCTCGAGGATATCCCATCATTCTTGAGCTTGGTGGTATCCTTGGGCCATTTATATTACAGGGGTATTTTGGTCATTTTACAGATTCAGTGTATTTTAATCCTTTTCTTTCGTCCGATCTTACTATTAAATTCAATCTTATCATTTATTTTATTCATTTCGAACAATTCTGACAGCAGAATACCCCTGATAAATTATTCTTCAGGTATTTACTCATTACTCGAATATTTTCGGGTCAAGTGTCTTCTCAGATTTTGCAAACAAAAAATATTTTTTTTATAAAGACAGGGTCTTAACAATCAACTCCGTACTTAATCGAATTAAGTACAAATCCTTAACGTACTTTCTTATTAAGGGTCAACTCGAACTATTTTACCTCTCAAGGGTATTTTCATAATTCCTTAACCAGATAATTTTGATATTAGCTCTTAACGAAAATAATTACAATTTAAAGATCCTATGGTTAATTGTTTTCCCAAACATTCTCTGATCTTAAAATTATTCCTTAATAGAATTCTAATATCTTGCACAAACCCTCTAGGGGTTAAAACCGGTTATCCGTATTTCGTAAGCAAAATCTAGCATTTCTTATGCACATCATTATTTTTCTCAGATCAATATGTCTGTAAAACCTCTTACCCAACTTTCATATTCAAATCTTATCTTTTTATAGCATAAGGATATTTTCATAATTTTACCCTACCGGAGTATTCTCATAATTTCTCATCCAAGTACCTTTAATAAAATAAATTATAAGTTACAGATCCATATTGATTTCTTTATGATAAAACACATAACTTGTAATTTAATCCTAACAATCCCTCAATTTCTTATAAAAGTCATCTGAACCATAATCAATTACTGAACCTTTTTACTGTGTTCAGATCGAGTGTAGAGATTAATTAACTACACAATGAGACTAACATTATCTTATTCATGCATTTACCAATATTCACATGTTCCATAAATCATAAAGAGGTAGTAAAGTATTACCTTGATTTCTATGCAATATTGATCGACCATAAAAATTCCATTCGAACACCTTTGATCTTCAATTGAACTTCCAATAATTCCTCACATACATATCAACATAAATTATATAAAAAACGGAGCTTAATTACGATAAACGGATCAAATCGAGTGATAAATTAGTGAAAAATAGCTTACCGGGTTCGAATTTGGCGAAACGGACTTCGGATTCGGATTTAGGATTTCGAAAGCATAAAATATGACTTTTTCAGAAATTCAAAATTTTCGATCAAAATCAAAGTTAACGGGTTTGATCGGTAATTTCGAGGCCTTCGGGTTTGAATTTCGAAAAATGGACTGCGGAATCGGATTTGGAATATTGAAAAATGTCAGGATAAGTATACTCGGTCAAAGTCAAAGGTCGTTTAATGCCCGGTCAAAGCCGGTCAAAGTTTTAGTCAACAATGGTCAACGCCGTTCAACGGTTAACGAGTCAACGGGTCGGGTCAACGGGTTGGGTCGGATCATCGGGTCGGGTCGGGTTATGACCAGTCAAACCGGTCAAATGGGTCACAAAACCGGTCAAACCGGTCATTTTTTCTTCCCCACGCGTAGTGGCGGCGCGTGAACAGTGCTAAATTCCTGGAAAAATTCCTAAAAATTATTTTGAGCGATTTTGAGATACTTGCAAAGCTCGGTTCACAATTTTGAAAGGCGGAGAGTTCGATTTCAACGAATCGGAAACTTTGACCGCTTCACCTCCTCACGCACCGTCGTCGACAGAGACCAAGGATGTCACCGACAGACTCGGAACGATGAAAGGAACACGATGGTGCGGGAGGTGTCGTAAACGGATGACCGATCGTCATGAATCGATGAAAACCCAATTGAAATCAAGTTATTACCGACGGTACTTCTGATTGAAATTAACAACGAACGGTGATGATTCACGATAAAATGTTTGAGGGGTTTTGTTCCTCAGTTGACAACGAACACGATGGTGGTTTCGGCTCGTCGATCAGAGGTCAGACGGCGAGTAGATCGGAGTTGAAAAAGGGGCTGTTGGAGAGGAAAATCTGGGAAATATGTGCAGAAAACATACGTGAATAAGTTTATAATTCATTCCAAAAGAAAAATGGGTAAATTATGAGTTTAGCCACTGAACTTCCTACACTTCATAAAACGGTCTGCCAACTTTAAAATTTTACAATTTACCCCATTTTTTCTTTTAAAATGCCAATTAAATCCAATACTTTATAATTTCTTAAATTTTGACCCCTAAATTGTGATGTTACAATTCTTCATTGTCACATTCATCGATTTTTCTGAGACACTTGAGCTGCTCAAAGACGACCTTCGGGTCAAAATCATCATCATCCACGCCATTAATATCCAAATACTTGAAAGGAAAAGAGATGAGAAATATATATATGCGAGAGGAAAATATCCCACATAAAATGTAGAAACATTATATATATGAAAAGAAGAAATAAACAGAAGTAATGTTTGCTAGAAAACAAAATTGCTTCTTTTATTGTAATATAAATAAAAATAGTTCATTAACCCTTACAGAAGATCACCTATAGCCCTGAGTATAGGAAAATAGGGAAAGTTTGAGTATTACTCTAAAAGATATTTGAAAACCACATGTAGTTCTTCAATAGTCCATTTGTTTAGCATGAACCCCAGCGGTAATGGATGGATTCCAAATCTATCAACATCCTCAGTATCATCCATTGTTATGGCATTGATACTTATGTGTTTCAGAGCTTCCTCTAGATCAGGTAAGGACATCCTTCATTCTTCCACAAAAACATATCCACCAAACCTGAATGTATTGTGAAGAGGTGGAGAAACCATTGTTTCCCATTGAATTTCTTCCCCATTCAATCTTACCCTGCTTCTTTATGGGTATTTATGAATTTACTTCATTCTCTATTGATGACTAGGTTGTTATCCAAGCCCAAATTGATCCAGCTTGATAATAGGAAAAATGGGGTTGATTCTTCCTTGTAGATAACTCTAGAACCCTCTTCATATCTTTGCACCTCTCCCCAAAGTCTACTTGATTTCCATCTTGGTGCATTCTGAGAGTCTAGGTTTGGAAATACTACATCTTTCTACCACAACTGTGGCATTTACAAATTCCAACCACTGAAATTAACACTCCAGATCTCTCTCGCTCACTTAAATGAAAAAGGCATCAGTAGACACGCTTGCCACTTTGTCTTCCTCAATATTAATGATTATAAGAGTCTCACCGATAAGAAACTTGACTTTCTGGTGTATTGTTAATGGTACTGGCCCAATTTGATGAATCTATGGCCTTCCCAAAAGGCAGTTGTATGAAGACATAATGTCTATCACTAGGAACTCTATGTTATATGTGGCAGGCCCAATGGTCAATAGCACTTGAATTTTATCGAGCACTTCCCTCTTTGTCTCGTCAAATGCTCAATCGGTAGCCTTTTAAGAGTAACCAAAGGCATTACATTAAGGGAAGAGACATTATCAATTAGTACACTTGACAAAGCATGCCCCTTGCAATGAGTAGTGATGTGTAATGCTTTAGCATGATCCCTTCCTTCATATGGAATATCATCATTAAAAAAATGAGATAAGGTTATCGGCTTGAATATTTTAAACCAGTCGATCCATCTTATTGACTGGTATGTCCTTTGGCACAAATCTGATTTAAGACCTTCATAAGTGCCTCTTTGTGTACTTTTGAACTCAGTAGTAGTTCAAAAATTTAGATGCATGATGTCAAGATATGTAATTGTTCCATGATGCTATATCCATTGTGATTTAGAAACTTTAAGAACTCCACGTCTTCCTCATTTTTTATGGGCTCGTTCACTACTGGTGTATCCCCTTTGAATGGTTCAAGCATTCTCTGGGTTAAGTTAGAGTTTTGGAAATAAAACTTCCCATTAGTATACCCCACTTCATTGAAATCTTCCTTCAAAGAAATCACTTGGTATTCATACTTTCTAGGCACTTGTTTGGTATCTTTATAAGGGAAAGGTCTTGGTGCTATAATCACGACTTTTATCGGTGCCATATCTGCCATATTTTTCTTAGGGGTGTTATCAAAGGGTGACCTACACTGTATCCCTTGTCAGATGAGTCTCCAGTTGCACATATATCTGCTTTTTGATTGTCTTTTACTTCCTTATAGAATTCCAGCTCTTTCCTATACAATATTAACTGGATCAAAGTTTTAAATTCGAAACATTCTTGCACATCATGTCCTTCTTCATTGTGATAACAATAATGGTTGTCACCTTTGTGTTATGATGTACTAGAATGCAATGCAAGAAAATATTCCTTTACCATTTGTCTACATACCCAAGCTAGAGGAGACTTCACCTTAGAGACACTTGCTTTGACCCTTTTTCCTCTTTCCTCGATGATTACATTAACCCCACTTTCTTGGTGGTAAGGGAAAGAGTTTTGTACAATGTTGGGTGATTATGAGTTGTTGATATGTATTCAGTTTCTATTGCACATCCGTTGAACAATTCTTTTGAAGGCGAGGAAGTTTTCAATAGCATGCCCTGGGACACCACCATGATACTCACAATGTGAGTTTTTATTGTACCACATGGGGTATGGGGGTTTTAGAGGTTCTACTTGGTATGGTGACACCCTATGTGTGTCAAAAAGTTACTGTTAAAGTTTTTTGTATGCCATGGGAATTGGATCAAAATGGTATTTTTCTCTCATTGGTTCCCTCGTATCTTGTCTAGAAGTACTTGACGGTGCATCTGCAATTGGTTTTGACTTAGAGATCGTAACACATTTGTTGGTGTTAAAAGTGTTGATAATATTGATCTCTTATTCTCTTTTATTCATAAAAGTTCTTCCACTTGACTCACCTCCTTCAACCTTCCCTTGCTTAATTGCAACTAGATGCCTGAAGAAAGGAGCCTTCAAAGTTTGTACAAAGAGCTTCATTTTCTCTTTCTCATCCAGATGTGGATGAACCTACGTAGCTAAATCCCTCCATCGTTGTGCATACTATCTGAAACTCTCGTTATATTTCTTCTCCTTAATTTACAGCATAAAACGATCTAGTCTTATGTCATTTACATATTTGTATTGCTCTAATAATGACTTGTCAAGATCTTTCCACGTCCTAATGTGAGAGCGGATCAATTGATTGTACTACCGGATGGTTGAACCTACCAAACCCTCCTGTAAGTAGTGAATCAGTAACTGGTCATTCTCGACATATCCTATCATCTTTCGATAAAACAAGGTAATGTGAGCCACGGGGAAAATATTCCTATCAAACCTCTCAAATTTTGGAACATTAAACTTAGGAGAAAGAATCAAATTCAAGACCAAACATAGTTCTAGAGCATCAACTCCATAATAACTGTCTTCTCCTCTATATGTCTTCATTTTATCTTCCAACTGCTTAATCTTTTCTTCCATTTTCTTTGCTTTGTCTTTTTCATCAAAATCTGGAATGTGGTAGTGTCTGAATTATTCTGAGGATTAGATATAGAAGCTTATGATTTTGCAGTTGAAGAAGTTTTTTCTTTAATAGTAGATGAGTCTTCTTGAAGTTCTGATAAGATTTCATGTGAGATAACCAATTACGGAGTAGTTGGTACATCCACCCCTTCAGATGCCCCTACTCCAGGAGAACACATTTTATTCAAGCCATACAACTTTTCCACAATATGATCAACCAGTAACTCTTGGTTCCTAGTAAGGGATTCCAATGTATTTTGTTGATTTTGACTTATTTTCTCCTCAATATCCTTTGGTAACCTTAGCATATTTTCCTCTAGTTGAGTGATCTTAGCTTCCATATTCTTTTTCTTTATACGCGTAATGTGATGATGAGGTGTGTATAATGCTTGACAGGTATGTCCAGTGCTTGTTCCTTTTTTGATGAGACGTCTTATGTTAGGTAATTTGAATGTAAAGAAATGAATATGAAAATAAATATGCAAAAATGCATGATGCATGAAATTTTTAAGGAATTGATCCAAAACGTGTATGTTATTATAAATAGTATTTATTGGGATAAAAGTGTTATTTCTAAGAGACAAAAAAACAACTCAATGGTACATTCTAGATAGATCTTCTAGACCCCAAATAACTTCTAATAGACTGACAAGTCTTCTTTTTTTCATTTGTCAATAGCTGAATACCTTGTTGAACCACCCCGACTTCTCTGACCAAACCATACAAATAATGAGCTGCTTTTTGTACTTGCTCTAAGAAGTATTGAATGACTGCATCTCTAGCCTTCACCCTTTGTTGAGCCTGTTCACAATGGAAACGCCACTGGAGTCCTCCATCAAAAGGAATAATTTGGAGTTCATTCGCCTATATCTTGAATTTATCCACAATGATCTTCAGTTCAATTATAGTTTTACCATCTTATTCCTGTTTCATTTGCAGAGACTATTCCAGATCAGTTACCTTGGTTGTCAACTGCTTGTTCTAGTGTTGACTTTCTGATAACTGTCTTTGGGACATCTTTAACATGTCATCTTCTCCTTCGAATTTCCTTTTCAGGTTGTCGACTTCTTCTATCCAATACTCGGAAGACTTTTTCATTCTTGTATTTTTATGAACCTGTTCTTAATGCCCTTTTCTCAAATCTTCCAGTTCAAATTAGACTTATTTTTTTCATTTTCTAATATGTCTTCTCGATCCTTTTGAGTATCGGCATCTAGCTTCCATTAGAGTTTTTCAGCTTCTAACTCCCTCAATCTTTGTTTCAATTTCTCTTTTTCAACATCAAATTCCTTCTTTACTATATCCAGCTCAGACAGAACTGATTTAATATGATCTTCAATGGTTCGAGTGTCTTCATGATACGGTATGGGAACGGTGTCATTCTTCCTTAGTTTCCTTCATTCCATATAGTCTGGAGTAGGTATGACTTTAGCAGCCACGACATAAGTAAGAAATATCTTCTTGCAAGACTCGACTATATCTTTCACATTCTTCTTGTAATTATCCTCATGATATACGAATTCAGATCCAACTAACATGGAATAACCTACTCCTCCCCATAGCCCAAGTAACATTACTACGCCTGAATCTCTGCATCGGTACATGATGTTAATATGATTCAACCAAGGGGCTCTCCATATGATGTCCTTATCCTTTGCCCACTTTTCCTTCAGGATTTTTTTGTGACTTTTGTGTAAGGAAATCCTCCAAAGGAGAATTTCTCATACTGAACCAGTGGTAAGAAATCCCATCAGTCTTTTAAAAATGACTATGAATCCAAACATGAAGTAGTTGTATGCATCCTATAAAACGTCATCCACCAATCCTTCTAAAGTGGTATTGTGAACGAAAATTTTTAGCTATGATTAACAGTTCATGGTTCGCTTGCTTAAGCAGTTGTTTGAAAAATTCCACCATAATTGCCTATGTATCCCAAAGATTTTGGGAAGATAACATTAACCTCGACAAAAACAGTGACACATTGGTCGGCCACTCTTATGGTGAGTTCACCCTTTTCACAGTTGATAAGAATACGCCACTAGCTAGGAAGGGTCTCCCCAAGATTATGGGTGTCGTGGCATCAACATCGCAATCCAATATAAGGAAGTCTACTAGAAACACAATTTTTTCCATCTTTACAATGACATCCTCGACTCGGCCCTCGGGACGAACATGGGAGCGATCAACTAGTTGTAAGATAATAGAAGTGGGTCTTGCATTTCCTATTCCAAGCATCAAAAAGATTGACTAAGTCATTAAATTCACGCTTGAGACAAGGTCACATAGTTCTTTCCCAACATAATCATCTCCTATTGAATATGCAATGATAAAACTGCCTGGATCTTGTCGTTTTGGCAGCAGATTGCTTAAGGTTGAGCAATATGCTTTTTCCGTGGCAAGTGTCTTGTACATCTTAGCTTTTCTTTTTTTTTGGCAATATTCTCTTTGAGGAATTTAGCATATGTCGGGATTTTTTATATAGCTTCAATAAAAGGAAGATTGTGTGGAGTTGGTCCAGAATGTTGACAAACTTCTTGAATTGAATGTCATCATTATGCTTTTTTTTTCTTTGTGGGAAATGAGATGGGGTTCTGACTTCCTCTAATGAATGGATGGGAAAAATATTTGACGTGGCATTATTATTTTCTCCCTCAGTTGCTTCACTAGATAAACCCTCATCCATATCTTCCTCCACTTGTGTTTGTTTTGGCATTTCACTCTCAGCTTGCACGGTTACTGGGGGTAAATCATTCATCGGTCCTCCCCCAAAATTGTCTTGTTCATTTATTTGGGTGTCATTCCGTAGAGTGAGTGCACTACATTTCTCAATTCGATGAGGTTTTTTAACTTCACTGCCATTCGGAAAATGACTTGGTTGACATTCTTGTAATGTCGTGGAAATTTTACCAACCAGACCCTCCAACGCCCTCAGAGATGAGATGTGGCTTTGAAGTAAAGCTCATTGGTTTTTTATAAAGGTCACATGGTCTTGCATCATGTTCTTCATGGTCACTATAAAATCTAGCATTGTGGCATCCAAAGAACTTGTGTTGGATGAAGATGGCAGTCCCTTGTTAGAATTATGCCATGGCATATTCATTTGAAAGCTTTGGGAGTTATTGAAATTCTACGACCTAATGGGCTGATTAGCATTACTGGTTTCTTGATTTCCCTACGAGAAGTTTGGATGTTGATGTCATCCAAGATTTTAGGTGTTAGAATAGGGTTTATTATTGCAAAGATTATAGTTTCCAACATAGTTGATGGATTCCTGATTGGTGGGGCACTCACTCTCGTGGTGATTCCCATGGCGTAATAAACATGCGGAATTGGTTACCTTCACTTCCTTAACCTTAATATTTTTTATAAATTCTTCAAAATATTGATGATAGTAGCAAGTTGGGCGGACACAGAATCCTTAGTGTCTAACTCGAATACTCCATGTGATTTTTGCCCAATTCCAAGCCTTGTAGATGAGAATTTATTATCATTGTTGGCAATCCTATCCAGAATGTCAAATGCCTCTACAAGTGATTAATCGAACAATGTCTCATTTTTCGAGGCATCTAGCATCATCCTCGTTGGCTTATTTACTCCATTATAGAACATTACCACTTAAGTCCAAACTTGAAAACCATGATTTTAGCATTTGGGAAGCAATCCTTT
This sequence comes from Hibiscus syriacus, assembly GCF_006381635.1. Lineage (NCBI taxonomy): Eukaryota > Viridiplantae > Streptophyta > Magnoliopsida > Malvales > Malvaceae > Hibiscus > Hibiscus syriacus. Next base: position 2,546,092 of record NW_024063166.1, on the reverse strand, counting down.
ATATCTATCCCAACATTCATACATTGATTCGTCATCAGCTTGACAAAAAGAAGTTATGTCATTCCTCAGTTGGGTGTTCAAGTTCGGCGGATTATACAATAGTAAAATTTTTTGCAGAGATCAGTCCAAGACTCCATCGAACCCACTGGAACACCACTCAACCAAGCCTTTGCTCGGTCACACATATAATATGGAAATAGCTTTAACTTTAATACATATTCATGCACTCCTTGTTGTTAGAAAGAATCGTACACCTCTAACAAGTTACAAATATGTTGTTCGGCATCTTCATTTGGCATGCCACTAAATTTCCCTATGGAATTAAGCATATTAAACCTGATAGGTTTGAGCTCAAAATGGGTTTCCTGAATCTTAGGCTCCATAATTCTCGGATTTAAGTCGTCCAAGATATGATTTAAGTGACCTAGAATGGCACGAGGTCTGGCTGGATTCCTATAATTTGAAATTACATCGTCATTAGGATCTTATTTAGGTCCAATACCTTGATTTCTAATTTGAATCATGTTTGCACGTTGAGCACATCTTATTTGACTAAAGAGCCTCTCAATCTCATGTTCAATTGGTTTTAATGGTTCGTTAGAGTGTCTTCTGGTCATACACCAAGAAAACCTGAAAAGACAAAGAAAATAAGAAATAAAACTATAAATAAGAAATGAAGAAGTAAAATAAAAATGCTATGACAAAACTAATTAACTTTTAGTTGCCAATCCCCTGCAGCGGCGCCAAAAACTTGTACGTAATTTTTGATTACTAAATATGGACGCGAAATATGTGTAAGTATACACAATCCAACAAGTAATATCATGATCTGTGAGTATCGTACCCACAAGTATTGGAGGAAATTCATAAGTTTAATCAAAGCAAATATCTACTTTACCTAAATATAGTTAGTCCAATGGTATGTACAAATGATAATGTTGTGGCAATATGAAATGGATGTTGGTGGGAATGGAATGATGGTGTAATGTAATGTGGTAGCGAATGGGATGTCATGGCAAAGTGGATGGAAATATCTTGGAAAAACTAATTTGAGTGTAGTGGAATCAATTAAAAATGTAATGGAAAAACGAAATGTCAACATTGTATTTAAATACACTGACTTTAGAATCCTCACACAACAAGCTACTATGGAAATGAATGATAGGAGTCACTTAGGAAACTTAAGACTACTTTCTCAAAATGGTGTTACTTCTATACCTTAATTGCCCGACAAAGTTTACTAAATGAGCCCAACGCTATCTCTAATCAAGAGACTCGACAAGTGGAGAATGCCATGGCAATACCTCTCGGCGTTAGCAGGTGTAAGGATCCTACTGGTTCAGATAACAAAATATGTCACGACAATATCACTATGCATCAGCACTAGCTTCTAACCTCTCGACGGAGCACTACTCCTTTTAGTCGATTGAAATTCGAGCCTTATTTATAAGGTTGTATTAGGTCTAGTTATTATCTAGAACCCATTACTTATGTAGATCCTCACTGCTTTCTCTCGAACACTAAAGATATGCTATTTAGTCATTCTCTCAAACACTAAGCATTCTCCTATGGAATGGCTATTCTCATAGCTCCTAAAACCTTAAGGCATTAAATATCATAAGCAAAACAAATAACAACATAAAAAACAACCATCCGTTAAAATAAAACTTAAGTATCTATAAGGAACTGCCACCAAATAAGACTAATTCATGGTGTGTTGGAATATTCAAAGCAACAAGGCATGAAATTACCTATTCCATACAACCCAACTAAGATAAATGAAAGCACACATCAAATGAATAGAGAAAAAGCCTTCGACATGCACTGCCTGAGCTCCACTTAGCCACCACGAACTGCCCTAGCACACTAGCTCCTCTAGGACGCCTAGCTCGCCCTCCCTCTAGCTTGTTAATGAAGGAATGTCATGTCAAAAATTACTGACAAAAAAAAGCAGAGACTTTTTCTTCTGAAATTAAGGTCAAACAGCGTGTAAATGAAGGTCTCTTAATATGGCATATTCATCTCTTATTTATAGTGGGGCATAAACCTAGGAATTTGTGTTAAAATTCCTAGGATACCCAGAGATGGTTTCTTTCACGTGAATGGTGAGCCAGATGCAGCACTCGTCCCGTCCTGGGTAGTTGGGAATGGTCTATTCTGGGGGATGCCTACGGTTGGGCATATATTCCGACAAGATCAACCAACCCAGGTGGTAGATGTTCCCTCATAGGTGTTTGGCAACTGAAGGCACGTGAAGACACAGACAGCTGAGTCTTAAAATTTTATTTTTCCTCTTTTTCATTTCAAAATATTGCCTGAGTTGGTATTTCCATTCTGCTGAGCATTCCCAGCATGTAACAACAATTCTCCTAGCTTATCCTTGCTCCCAAATCATGCACATCATCAAACAAAACACCTTCCCCATAACGCATCATCATTTACAAAATAAAATGACACGACAAAATATATTTCCACCACATGCAACTATATGCTCCTAAATGCATCTATATGAGCTCTTAGACAATCAATAACTTAAGTCAAAAGTCCCTAAATATGGCCTTTTTACGGAGTTATCACCCCCCCAAATTTAAGCTATTTCTTTTCCTCAAGCAATGGATAGTAGTAAGCAAAATAAAAATACCATGGCAAGTTCAAGTTCAAGATAGTCATATGGGATAGTAATCTAGAACATGTGACTAAAATGAAGTATGCATCAAAAAAATAGGAAATGCGAAAATAATTTAAAATTTTGGTGTTTACACCAAAGTCCCTTCTATAAATACCCCTAAAACCCAAAAATCATTCATTTTATCCTATTTTTTAAAAACAAACCCCCATTTTCTCTCAAACTCTCTCATTCTTATCCCATATGGCTAATGGTAGACCAACCCCTAGTAACCGTCAACCGCTCAGACTGCCGCTCCGTCCACCGCCTTTGGTGGCCGAAAACCCAAAAAGCCTACCCAAAACACTCTCCTCAGTACCCCAAAGCAAAAATCGAACCCCAAATTCAAAAAAAACTACCACTCTCAACCTAGATGTAAAAGAAAACCTTTCGTGTTTTACCTTTTTCTGACAAAATATTTTCGTTCTCCCGGTGACCGCTCTCATTCTAACGCTAGACCGATGATAACCTTGAATTTTGTGTATTTTTTTCGCTTCAAATGTTATTTTTTCGATTTACTTTGGGATTTTGCTATATTTTTCTATGTATTCCTTGGGTGTTTGTTCATCTCCATCGGAGGATTTTTATAGACCTCGGAGAATGGAAGAAATCCCTTGAATCGGGTTATTAAATCTCGATCTTTCTGGGATTTATTTGCATGCAGCCATGGCCGATTCTCTCGGCATGTCATTGCTGGAAAAAATAGGGGACATTTTCCCTTTTGATGTGCTCTGTGATTTGCTCTGATTTTGTTGTTTGGTTTCAATTTGGTGTCAGTTTAACACCAGCGTGTGATCCTCACTCATCCTCTGCTACCTCACTTGCGGTCCCAATACTAGGCTTTAAACCCTAGCTGCCTTCAATTTGGGCCATTGATCCCTGTCGTGATCTAACAGTCATAATGTGTGTTGTACGAATACTAAAGATGCAAAACCTTACCCATGTTGGGTCACGCAGATGGGCTTGGGCCTTCCACTGGGCTTGCTGGGTCAGGCTTGCTTCTGTTGGGCCCTATTTTTGGAGTGTATTTGGACTCTTTAGACCTAAAGACAAAACCAAAAAAAAAGAAACATTAATATAATAATAATAATAATAATATAAATGTTATATACATATATAAGTTTAAGAATATACTTTAATATAATATATAAAAATAATATATATTAATAATATATAATATAATATGTATAATATATACTATGTAATATATAATGTCACGGATGAAAATAAGTGTCTACAGTAATATTTGTTACTAATTGTTTTACATGGGAATATAAAAAAGGCATGGGATTTTATAGTCATTAGATCAATCAAGTTGATTTATATTCGCTTAAAGCTGATTTATGGAAGAAAATTTCAACTCCTTGGATTCATGCTTATGGTTACACTTTGTTTAATAATTATGTCAATGGGTTTTATTATTGGCAAGCAGATAGAGATTCTGGTGGTAAACTTATTCTTTTTTTGATATTGTTAGAGAAAAGTTTTCAACTTTACCATTGCCTGAATTTGGTGGGACTTTAGCACAATACTTGTCACACCCCAATTTAGAGGCTACATTTTATTAATTTAAAGTATTGAATTAAAGTTATAACATGAGAAAAGTTGAGGATTAAATTGTAAATTTTTTAAAAGTTGAGCTCGATTTTGGAACTTGTGGGAAATTCATAAACTTGAACCCGAACTATCCTATTTTTCTAGTTAGTGAAAGATAAAATTTCATAATTTTTCCAGTGTTCGTGTTTCACCCCCAAAAATACCAAATCAAACAAAACATTTCCCAATCTTCCTCAAGCCTCTGATCGTATATTTACGTGCCTCCGACCGCCGTTATGGTGTTCTGACACCACCAGACAAACCGACATCCCTTTGCGACCCGTTCTCGACCATAGATTTACCAAATCGATCATCAATTACCACGAGGAATGGAGGAAGCATCATTGAGAAACCCATCTTAGACCTCGACCGTCGTTGACCGGTGGCTGTCATCGCCCACCCCAAATGTCTCTCCTCGCCACCCCAACCAAAACTCCTAAGGCTATTTGTTGTTAGCTACCGGTGTTCACCGTAGCATCCCCCACCTCTGTCCGCTCCAAACTTGACCGATAGATCGAGTCATAGTCATCGATTTCATCTAGTTACTGACGTGAGTAAACTATTCGAGCTAATTTTGAACATTCTACGTTGTTTTGGATGAGTTTTGATATGTTTTGGGATTGATATTGGCTAATTTTTGCGTGTAGATGAATAAAGAATGATCTGTCGTCCGAAATGTCATTCTTCGCTGTCGCACATGCCAGAAGAGAGTGTTAGACTCCTTCATCGATCTAGGAAGTTTATGGAATTGGTAATGTCAGATTGAACTGACCTAAATCGGTCTGATCTGTTTGACCCGAATCAAGTCAACCTAACCCGACCCGTTGACCTTGACTTCACCTGTTAACCGTTGAATGGTCTGACCGTTAACTTTGACCAAAAAATTTAAAATTTTTGAAAAGTCCTATTTAATATTTTTTGACGTCTTGAGTCCAAATCCAAAGTTCGTTGTGCCAAATTTTCACTCGGTAAGTCGGTTTTTAGTGTTTTACCTTCATATTTAATTTGTTATCTCAATTAATTTCAGTTTCTAAAGTAAATATGGTTGCTATGTATCCGAGGAATTATTGGACGTTGAATTTAAGTTCGAGAGTGATCGATTAGCGTTTAAATGTTTGATCGATAGAGCACGAAAATTGAGGTAATACTTTACTTTTTTTTGTATGCTTTTCGAAACTTGTTGATAATTGGTAACTACATCGATTACATGATTGGTCCCATGGGTAAAATTAATTATTTTTATACTCGACTAGAATTTTGGTAAAAAGATAGTAAACTGTATAAGACTCAGATAGATTGTATAAGAAACTGAAAGATAGATCGAAAATAATTATAAGTTCAGTGATTCATTCATAAATAAATTGACTTTAAGATTCATAAATTTTGATAAATTTCTTAAAAGGTTAATTATCGGGAATATTTGGATAAGAAATTACTAAAAATAGCCTTATAGTGTAAAATTACAAAAATGTTCTTGTACTGTAAAAGACTAAGACTTCCCCTAATGGTAAAAAATAGCCCAGCTTGACCAATTATCAAAAAAAGTGCATATTATTTGGATTCAAATGAATTAGTGAAATGTCCTCGAGATATGAAATAAACTCCAAATATCTAATGAATAAAGTACCCTGAACTCTAAAATGAACTATTATAATTTGAAGCCTAATTTATCGGGAGAAATTCCACTTACAGAATTAAATTGAATGTCATTAATGTGCTTAAATGTAAAAAGGACTATGGATGGCTATGATAATGGAGATGACCTAAATACCTTTCTGACTTGGATCAAATGAATGTCTTCGGATAGACTATGGGATCACCGATGAACCTAATGATGTACTACCTCCAAAGGTGAGCATGAATCAAGTCATCAGAGATTTTGGGATACTATTATAATGTTAAAATGAAATAAATACCAATTAAATGCATGTTCGTCTCCTCAGGAATTGATCAAGGATGAACTTGATATTGATCAGATTAGTTGGTGTAGTAAGTAATAAGAAGTGAATAATTGTGAATTATCACGGCGCGAATGATTGACAAGTATCATAGTTTTGGGATCATTGATTCTATTGGACTCAAAATACTAATAATTCAATAATCTTAAATCCCATAAATCATTGCTCTACTCTTATTAGATTAAATTATTAAAAGTTCTCAAAGGTTTAAATGTCTAATATGCCTATGATTTGACTGAATAATGGGAACACTAATGTAATCTCAATATCTTCAATAAGTCTGATGTAAAAGATTTGAAATGCCTTACTGACACTCAATTGCCTACAAAAAATATAAGAATACAATAGGATTTTGATAAATTATTTCCTGAATGAGTGATGAATCAGTTAGCTATCAAACCCCTTTTTATAAGGATCTTGATTCTAAAATTCTATTAAATTAAAAAACTTTCATGGTTCCCTGCCTGATAAATACCAAGTATCTATGAATAATAATATATGGATCCTCTAGTGTGTTCCTTATGTGAATGTAAATTGTTTACCTATTTTAAACGTGATTTTCCAAATCATTTATTTACTGATTTATGAACTATGATTACTTGAAATATGTCCTCTGGTTACCTGTTTTCACTGTAAAATATGATATTTTTTTATTTATGGATCATGAAACCTACTAGTTTATGAACTATGATTACCTGAAATGTGTTATCTGGTTTTCTATTTTCACTAGAAAATATGATCGTTCCTGATATATGGATCATGAAATCTACTGGTTACTGCTTGAAATGTTTTATTGGGACAATATCTGGGTAGGCTGGAGTATGTAGGTTCAGCTCTGATCAAACTGGTAAATCCTTACAGACCTTAGGTGACCTTTAGGTAGGCTCCGAGGCCCCAACAAACTTTATTGAGTAGGCTCTTAGGCCCCAAGGCACTCCCTTGGGTTAATCATGGGACTATATATGGTGTACAGATCGAGGTCAGTTATATGGTTTATTTTATCGCCACACTTACGAGATTTTACTGGAAGTTCAACTTTTATTAATCTGGTAAATCATTACGGACCCAAAGAGACCTTTGGGTAGGCCCATAGGCCCCAAGACATTACCTTAGGGTGGCACCTCTGCTATGTGCTTAGCGTAAGTTCTTATGGATACAGTTATGGGGAACTGCATATTGGCGTTCGGAAATAGGGTTTTACTATGGTTTTAAAAATATGTTTTAAAATGTTACTTTTTTAAAAAGATCTGTATCTTTTCACTGGTTATGTACGAACACATTAGACACCATATTCTGATCTCATGAACCTAGTCTTCTAAACATTTCCTCTGAACTATAAGCTTCATGTCTTTTACTACCTGAAATATCAATGGAACGCTAAGCTCATCACAAGAATTCATAGACGTCAGAATCAATAAGGAAAATTATGCTTGCCTATTATTTGTATATCCTTCAATATCACTTGGTAGTTCTATATTACTGAGTTTCCCAAAGCTCACTCTTTGTACTTTCCATTTCAGGTTGAAATAATTGATCTAGTACACCTATCGACGTCAGTGAAGGAGCTCCATTTCGCATTGCTTGCATAGTACGGTACAATTGTAGTTAGGGGCATATAGGTCACATTTGGTTTTTATATTAAGTATGAAAATGTATGATTTTAATTATCTATAATTTATGAATGGTTTTCTAAAATTGTATTTTAATTATAAATTGTTTTATGATTTTACATATTTTAACATAAATTTAAGATTTTTCTGGGAATTTAACTATGAGTTGCTCTAGTTTCCCTAATGTGACACCTCAGATCGGATTGGGTCACCTACATCGGTCTGTGGGTGTTACAATACTATTTGCAACTTTTGGACTTCAATGGATTGCTTGGTGCTATTTTTTTACCCAAGGGAAGGAACCAACAAGACTTTTGATTTCTGGGTTATGAAAGGGTCATAGAATAAACAATTTAGTGTTAAATATGTTCTTGGAGTTGAGAGGCCTTTGGGGTTTTGGAAAATGGCAAATTATTTCTTCAGAGATATGATTATGAACTGGTGTTGTTTGATCCCTCTATACAAGAGCTTAGAAATATTTTATTCATGCTTTTAAGGAAACAATGCAAATTACTGTTTATATTGAGGCTTGGTTCCATTGAATGGAAGATTAGAGCATGTGGAACGTATAATACGATGACCTCTGGAGTACAAAGGCACGTCAAATCAATATTGAAGAAAAATATGGATAGAGAATTATAAAGAAAAAATGAAAGATCTAATGGGATTTGGTCTCTTGATATGCACTTTATCTCAACTATATTGTCTTGTGATGTTCTCAAATAACATTGACATGTTTAGGTTTCCATATATTTTTTGTTGTTTAAGTAAATACACAAAATTACTCCCTACATATTTTCTTAGTTGTTAAATCCTATCTACAGTTCTATTATCCTGCATATTATGATTTGCAGGTGCTTATATATGCTAGACTCGAAGTGCTTTTCCTACTTAACTTTGGTTCATAGAAGTCAATGTCCTCAATAGTTAAATGTCATTTGAAGTTAAATATAGAAACTATTATTGTTGGTATTGTTATGATCATGTGTTATTGTTTGTACTTTAGATCCAATGAAAATTCATCAATAGTTTGGTTTTGTTTTCTTTGTGGAATATTTATGGAAATTGTTCTCTTTTTCTGCATATATATAATAATTCACACGAGCTTCTGTGTGTGCATATAGAGAATTTACATATCAAATTTATCATCCAAGGGATGAAATTAATCCATGAAGTTAGTAGTTTACAACTTTGCCCTTGTAAAGTTCCAAAATTATAATCTTATCCTTTTTAATCTAATGGCTAAGATTTAACATGGAAATCAACATAAATCCAATGGTACACATTAAATCTTAACATTTTAAATCATGGAAAAGAAATTTTCCCTTGCTTTAACCTCTAGTAGAAATTTCTGAATTTTCGATTCGATCATTTTATCCGAATTTTTTTAAACTTTCACACTTTATAGTTTTTAACAAAAACTTTATACAAAAAATCTTAAACCCACGAAAATGTCATTCTTGGGGGTAAACTATTCATTTAAAGGACCATATTATACAACTTTTTAAAATTATACTCTAGTCCCTAAACTTTCCAAACTTTATACTTTAACCTCCAAACTTTCAATTTATTCATTTTGGTTACTAACCAAATTTTTAGTCATCCGATCGAGGCATTGGAAATTTTACTCACATTTCTTGGGTTATTGTTTATGGTTCTCATTTGTTTAAGAGTTATGTAAATTGGTTTTATTATAGGTAGACACTTCCGGGTTCTGATCATCTTATTTTTTTCCTTTGATATGGCTAATGAAAAGTTTTTAACATTACCACTGCCTGAATTTGGTGGAACTTTAGAGCAATACTATTTCAAAAGTTTGGACTTCAATGGATTGCTTGGTGCTATTTTTTAGCCGAGCGAGGAAACTAGTAAGTCTTTTTATTTATGGGTTATGAATGGTTCATGGACAAAACAATTCAGTGTTGAATATATTCTTGGAGTTTATATGCCTTTGAAGATTTGGAAAAATGGCGAATTGCTTCTTATGATAGGTCCAATAAAAGTTCTATAAATTTTATAACGTTCAACATTGGGTAAGAACAAACCATAGAAAGTTTGGTTGAAAATTTTCTCCCTTTCTTCTTATCTTCTAGTAGTTTAAATAACATTGAAAAATAACAACTTTTCCTAGTTATCTTATCACATCTCTAAAAAAATAGGAGAATGAAAACAAACAAATAAAATAATAACCAACTAATAATAATAAAAAAACTTAAAACACATTCTATTATTCAACAGCTAGTGGACCCACGATTGTACTCCTTCCTTGATGACACTTACATGGGTGTTTCATGATGGCTTATTAATCTAAATAGTTGGGATTCAACTTAGACACTTTTGTGGATTTTCTAATCCTATCATGTTTCTTGAGAGCACTGATCATGAACTGATTTTGTTTGACACCTCTACACGAGAGCTTAAAAATCTCGGTATCCATGCTTATCAAGAAGCAATGCAGATTACTGCTTATATTGAGAGTTTGGATCCGATAAATAGAAGAAAAGAGCACAAGGAATGTATAATACGGAAGCCAGCTGGAGGTGCATTAAATTGATATTGAACACTACGATGGATGGGGAACTATATCAAAAGAGGAAATATTTAATGGGATTTGGTCTCTTGATATGCACTTTATCTCAACTTTATTGTCTTGTGATGTTCTCAAATAATGTTGACTTGTTTAGGTTTATGTTTACTTTTTTTTTTGTTTTAGTGGATGCACTTCGTACGAATTTGCTTAGCTGTTAACTCTTATCTACAGTTCTATTGACCTGCATATTGTGATTTGCAGCTGCGTATTAATTTATTCATTAATAATATAGTACGTTGTAAACAAAATCCTTATAAATTTAACTATTTTATCCAAATATATATGAAAGCATTCAATAGTTATGGATATAATAAGGAGAGTGGATGGGGGCAGTCGTTCTCCTGAAATTTTCAAATTCTCCTATATTTTAGTTTTTTATGTATATTTTTCAATTGATAATTTTTTGTACTCCTACAATTTTATAAATCAACTTTCTTAGCATAAATTTCTATGGCTGTCACTGAGTCAATAGCATAAGATGTTAGAATTTAAGCTTAATTAGACATTGTAGAAATAACCCTATCAAATTTTAATGAAACTTTCTATCTTTTGATATGGTTAAATTCGATCAATACATGTGTAACCCCCACAGACCGATGAGGGTATCCAGATCCGATCCGGGGTGTCACATTTGGGCCACCGAAGCGACCCACTGTAAAAATAGCGGAACATTTAAATTTTTTTATCAGAACATGTAAACTAATAAAATCAGTTGTCACTATTTAAAAATAAAACAGATTTCCAGACACGTATATAAATCAAAATACAATTATATGGCCCTAATCACATGTACCGTATTAGGGAAACAACACCGGAAGAACTCCCTTACTGATGACGATAGTTGCACTGATACAATTCTTTTAACTTGCAATGTTGAGTAATAGAATGAGCTTTGGAAAGCTCCATAATACATAACTACCAGATGATGTTGAAAAACGTGCAGATATAGATAAACATATTTTTCCTTATTGGTTTAGATATTTACAGATTTCTTTGGTTGAGCTGAGGCCATTGATATCGAAGATAAAAACATATAGTATTCAGTTCAGATGCAAATATTTGGGATGTTTAGGTTCAGGAGATCAGAATAGGTTTTCTAGTGTGTTCCCAAAAACCATGTAACTTTTTAGATATTTTTAAAACATATATATATATATATACCCCCATCCGTCACGAACAAAATGTGTAGGTTTCCCATAACCATACAACCCCGTCACGAACAGTAAGGCCCTGAGCACAAAGCTGAGGAGCCTCCAAGTAATCTTCCTCCAACAATACCCCCAATAAAACATGTTCCATCCGTAAACGGGTATATAAAAAATCAAAACATAATTCAAGTCAAGTATCATATCAGAATCTAGGTCATGTATCAGATTAGAATCCATGTCAATATCAAATCAGAATCCAGGTCAGGTATCATAACAGAATTCAAATCAGAAATCAGATAAAATATTCATGTAATTAGGGAACACACTAGAGTTTACAGGTATTATTTAGAGGTACTGTATCAGGCATAGAAACACAGTTCTTCAGTATGTCGATAGAATGTTGGAATTTAGAATCACTATTAGAAAAGTTCATTAACTGACAGAATCATCAGCTATTCAGAATGTGAATTGAGCTGATAAGAAAGAAACGAATGCTCGGATCGTCGTCAATTGACAAAAAACAATTGAAATCAAGTTATTACCGACGATACTTCCGACTGAAATTAACGACGAATGGCAACGATTCACGACGAAAGGTTTGAGGGGTTTTGTTCCTCTCTCGACAATGAACACGATGGTGGTTTCTGTTCGTCGGTCGGAGGTCAGACGGTGAGTAGATCAGAGTTGAAAGAGGGGTTGACGGGAAAAGGAAAACTGGAAAAATTTCCAGAAACATAAAGGAAATTAGGGGTTTATATCATCTCATAATTAGAAATAGGTAAACCATGAGTTTAGCCAATGAATTTCCTGCACTTTATAAAACGGTCTGCTAACTTTAAAACTTTACAATTTAATCCACCGTTTCTTTCAAAATACCAATTAAATTCACCATTTTATAATTTCTTAAAATTTAGCCCCTAAGTTGTGGTGTTACAATTCTTCCCTCCTTAAAAGAATTTCATCCTCGAATTTCACTCATGTCACATAATTGCATAAATGAAACTTCCATCAGTTCTTTCACATCTTTCAGTAACGTTTACAAAAGTACGATTCCTCCACTTATCCTTAACCAACTAAGCATACATTCTTATCAGAACTCTCTCTCATTTCAAAAAAAGAATCTGAACGAAAATTCCCTTGAGTAATCAATTCAGTCTTGGTCATGAAAAATAGGCTCATAAAACAGCAGCATATCCCAATTTCATTTCTGGAGTCGAGTCAGCATTTCTCGGATAATTAACTCTCACATGGCTCGTGAGGTTCTTCACAGCGTTTCGATAGATGTCACTGGTATTTCTTTTTGTACAAGTATAACCTTAACGGATAGAAACTTCGGTTTACTAATTACAGATAGGGACTCAACCTTGGAGTTCCAGCTCAGAGAGGTACGATTGTATTCTAGGGGCATGTACTGATCAGACATATTTTGACATTCGACCGGCTGGTCTATGATAAAAATTTTAACTCAAACCAATGCTTTGATACCACTAAATGTAACTCCCACAGACCGATAAGGGTAACCAGATCCGATCCGGGGTGTCACATTTAGGCCACCGGAGTGACCCACTATAAAAATAGCACAACATTTAAAGTTTTTTATCAGAACATGTAAACTAATAAAATTAGTTGTCACTATTTAAAAATAAAACAGATTTCCATACTAGTATATAAATCAAAATACAATTACATGCCCCCTTATCACATGTACCGCATTCTGGAAACAGCACCGGAAGAACTCCCTTACTGATGATGATAGTTGCACTAGTACAATTCTTTTAACCTGCAATATTGAGTAATAGAGTGAGCTTCGGAAAGCTCAGTAATACATAACTACCAGATGATGCTGAAGAACGTGCAGATACAAATAAACATATTTTTCCTTATTGGTTCAGATATTTACAAATTTCTTTGGCTGAGCTGAGGTCCATTGATATCGCAGATAAAACAGATAGTATTCAGTTCAGATGCAAATATTTGGGATGTTTAGGTTTATGATATCAGAATAGGTTTTCTAGTGTGTTCCCAAAAACCATGTAACTTTTAAGATATTTTTAAAACATATATATATATATATATATACCCCAATCCATCACGAACAAAATGTGTAGGTTTCCCAAAACCATACAACCCCGTCACGAACAGTAAGGCCCTGAGCACAAAGCCGAGGAGCCTGCAAGTAAGGCCCTAAGCACAAAGCCGATGAGCCACCAAGTAATCTTCCTCCAACAATACCCCCAATAAAACATGTTAAGTCCGTAAACGGATATATCAAAAATCAAAACATAATTCAAGTCAAGTATCATATCAGAATCCAGGTCATGTATCAGATCAGAATCCATGTCAATATCAAATCAGAATCCAGGTCAGGTATCATAACAGAATTCAAATCAGAAATCAGATAAAATATTCATGTAATTAGGGAACACACCAGAGTTTACAGGTATTATTTAGAGGTACTGTATCAGGCAGACAAACACAGTTCTTCAGTATGTCGATAGAATGTTGGAATTTAGAATCACTATTGGAAGAGTTCATTAACTGACAGAATCATCAGTTATTCAGAATGTGAATTGAGCTGATAAGAAAAAATGAATATTTGAAACATTTACGATTTGTGTCGATGTATCGAAATATCGAACAACTCCCATAACTGATACTTATCGACTGGTCAATTCATTACCCTTCCAGGGTGTTTACTCTTTAATACCAAAAATACTTGCCCAGAGATCATCTTTGGAATCATCGTTGAATAGATCTTTCAATGTCTTTATTTTATTTTCATACTTCCATAATATCATGTAATGTTGACGTACTTGATTATATTAATCATAACCCATCGTAATTGTACACTATGTGAACTCATCAGAATTTCCAAACTTATCCAAATCACTTACTAAATCATCAGTCATTGAGGCTACATAATTCATTTAGCAGTCAAGTCCATTCCAGTTACTTCGGGATTTTCCAGAGTAATTCAAACGTTCCTAATTTCATATACATATTGTACTTCTGATCCATTCAATTTGGTCTTCGTAGTTGATTTATTAAACAAACGTCAAATTCTTAGTACTGAATGCGATATAGAGTTAAGCTGAGTTGAATACTTCCAAAATTATCATCGAGCTAAACTTGAGAAGACAACACGCATTCAAGTAATATCTATGTCATTCAAGTAATGATATAGATTTAGGGTTTATCTATTCACTTAAATTGTGTTCCATTACTTTTAAAGGTAGTCCAACATCTATGCTTATTTAGATTCCTTAATTAATCCAAGACATTTACTTAATATAAACCATAAGGGTATTTTGGTAATTTTGGTGTTTAGTTTTATTCTATTCATTTCAGAGCTCGAGGATATCCCATCATTCCTGAGCTTGGTTGTATACTTGGGTCATTTCCATTGTAGGGGTATTTTGGTCATTTTGTAGATTCAATGTATTTTAATCCTTTTCTTCCGTATGATCTTACTATTAAATTAAATCTTATCATTTATTTCAGTCATTTTGAACAATTCTGACAGAAGAATACCCCCGATAAATTATTCTTCAGGTATTTACTCATTACTCGAATATTTCCGGGTCAGTTGCATTCTTAGATTTTACAAACGGAATATCATGAATTTTTCTGTACAAAGACAGGATCTTAACAATTAAATTCGTACTTAATCGAGTTAAGTACAAATCCTCAAAGAACTTTCTCATTCAAGGTCAACTCAGACTATTTTACCTCTTAAGGGTATTTTCGTAATTTCTTAACCATATAATTTCAATATTAGCTCTTAACGAAAATAATTATAATTTAGAGATCCTATGATCAATTACTTTCCCAAACATTCTCTTATCTTGAAATGATTCCTTAATAGAATTCTAATATCTTGCACAAACCCTCTAGGGTTTAAAAACCGGTTATCCGTATTTCGTAAGCACAATCTAGCCTTTGTTAAGCACATCTGTAGTTTTATCATATCAATATATCCTTTCAGAGTTATTAATCAACTTCCAGGTATTATTCTTGACATCTTACAACTTAAGGGTATTTTCGTAATTTTACTCTACCAGAGTATTATCATAATTTCCCATCCAAGTACCTTTAACATTTAACCTTGATGAAATGAATTATAAATTACAAATCCATGTTGATTTCTTTATCACTAAGCACAGAACTTGTAATTTAACTCTAAACATCCTTCAATTTCTTATAAAAATCATCTGAACCATAATCAATTACTGAACCCTTTTACCATATTCAGATCGAGTGTAAAAACTAATTAACTACACAAATGAGACCAATATTATTTTAATCATGCATTTACCAATATTCACATGTTCCATAAAGCATAAAGAGGTAGTAAATTAATACCTCGATTTCTGTGCAATACTGATCGACCATAAAAATTTCATTCGAATGCCTTTAATCTTCAATTCAACTTCCAATAATTCCTCGGATACATATCAACATAAATTATATAAAAAACGGACCTTAATTACGATAAACGGATCGAATCGGGTGATAAATCAGTGAAAAATAGCTTACTGGTTTCGAATTTGGTGAAACGGACTTCAGATTCGGATTTAAGACATCGAAAGCATAAAATAAGACTTTTCGGAAATTTGGAATTTTTGGTCAAAGTTAAAGTCAACGGGTTTGACTGCCAATTTTAAGGCCTTTGGGTCCGAATTTCGAAAAACAGACAGCGAAATAGGATTTGGAACGTCGAAAAATATCAGGATAGGTATACTCGGTCAAAGTCAAAGGTCGTTTAGTGCCCGATCAAAGCCCATCAAAGTTTTGGTCAACAGTAGTCGACGCCGGTCAACGGTTAACGGGTCAATGGGTCGGATCAATGGTTCGGGTCGGGTCAACAGGTCGAATCAACGGGTCAGGTAGGGTTGTAACCTGTCAAATTTGCTCCAAAACTGATCAAACCGATCATTTTTTTCTTCCCCACGCGCAGTGGTGGCGCGTGGGGGCACGTGAAGAGTGCTAAATTCCTGAAAAAATTCCTAAAAATTATTTTGAGCGATTTGAGATACTTAAAAAGCTCGGTTCACAATTTTGAACGATGGAGAGCTTGATTTCAACAAATTGAAAACTTTGACCGCTTCACCTCCTCATGCGCCTCCGTCGATGTAGACCAAGGATGACACCGGCGGACACGGAATGATGCAAGGACACGATGGTGTAGGAGGTGTAGTAAATGGATGCTCAGATTGTCGTCAATCGACAAAAAAACAATTGAAATCAAGTTATTACTGACGATACTTCCGACTGAAATTAAGGACGAACGGCAACGATTCACGACGAAAGGTTTGAGGGGTTTTGTTCCTCGCTTGACAACGAACACGATGGTGGTTTCTTCTCATCGATCGGAGGTCAGACGGTGAGTAGATCGGAGTTGAAAGAGGGGTTGACGGGAAAGATAAAACTGGAAAAATTTCCAGAAATATAAGAGAAATTGGGGGTTTATATCATCTCATAATTAGAAATGGGTAAACCATGAGTTTAGCCACTGAATTTCCTGCACTTTATAAAATGGTCTGCCAACTTTAAAACTTTACAATTTAATCCCCCATTTCTTTCAAAATACCAATTAAATTCACCATTTTATAATTTCTTAAAATTTAGCCCCTAAGTTGTGGTGTTACAATTCTTCCCTCCTTAAAAGAATTTCGTCCTCGAAATTCACTCATGTCACATAATTGCATAAATGAAACTTCCATCAGTTCTTTCAAATATTTCAGTAACGTTTACAAAAGTATGATTCCTCCACTTATCCTTAACCAACTGAGCAAACATTCTTATCAGAACTCTCTCTTATTTCAAAAAAAAGAATCTGAACGAAAATTCCCTTGAGTAATCAATTCAGTCTTGGTCATGAAAAATAGGCTCATAAAACAGCAGCATATCCCAATTTCATTTCTGGAGTCGAGTCAGCATTTCTCGGATAATTAACTCTCACATGGCTCGTGAGGTTCTTCACAGCATTTCGATAGATGTTACTGGTATTTTTTTGTACAAGTATAACCTTAACGGATAGAAACTTCGGTTTACTAATTATAGATAGGCACTCAACCTTGGAGTTCCGGCTTAGAGAGTTACGATTGTATTCTAGGGGCATGTACTGATCAGACATATTTTGACATTCGACCGGCTGGTCTATGATAAAAATTTTAACTCAAACCAAAGCTCTGATACCACTAAATGTAACTCCCACAGACCGATAAGGGTAACTAGATCCGATCCGGGGAGTCACATTTAGGCCACCGGAGTGACCCACTATAAAAATAGCGCAACATTTAAAGTTTTTTATCAGAACATGTAAACTAATAAAATTAGTTGTCACTATTTAAAAATAAAACAGATTTCCATACTAGTATATAAATCAAAATACAATTACATGCCCCTTTATCACATGTTCCGTATTATGGAAACAGCACCGGAAGAACTCCCTTACTGATGATGATAGTTGCACTAGTACAATTCTTTTAACCTGCAATGTTGAGTAATAGAGTGAGCTTCGGAAATCTCAGTAATACATAACTACTAGATGATGCTGAAGAACGTGCAGATACAGATAAACATATTTATCCTTATTGGTTCAGATATTTACAAATTTCTTTGGCTGAGCTGAGGTCCATTGATATCTTAGATAAAACAGATAGTATTCAGTTCAGATGCAAATATTTGGGATGTTTAGGTTCAGGAGATCAAAATAGGTTTTCTAGTGTGTTCCCAAAAACCATGTAACTTTTCATATATTTTTAAAACATATATATATATACCCCCATCCGTCACGAACAAAATGTATAGGTTCCCCAAAACCATACAACCCCGTCACGAACAGTAAGGCCCTGAGCACAAAGCCGAGGAGCCTACAAGTAAGGCCCTAAGCACAAAGCCGATGAGCCACCAAGTAATCTTCCTCCAACAATACCCCCAATAAAACATGTTAAGTCCGTAAACGGATATATCAAAAATCAAAACATAATTTAAGTCAAGTATCATATCAGAATCCAGGTCATGTATCAGATCAGAATCCATGTCAATATCAAATCATAATCCAGGTCAGGTATCATAACATAATTCAAATCAGAAATCAGATAAAATATTCATGTAATTAGGGAACACACCAGAGTTTACATGTATTATTTAGAGGTACTGTATCAGGCAGACAAACACAGTTCTTCAGTATGTCGATAGAATGTTGGAATTTAGAATCACTATTAGAAGAGTTCATTAACTGACAGAATCATCAGCTATTCAAAATGTGAATTGAGCTGATAAGAAAGAAACGAATATTTGAAACATTTACGATTTGTGTCGATCTATCAGAATATCGAACAACTCCCATAACTGATACTTATCGACTGGTCAATTCATTACCCTTCCAGGGTGTTTACTCTTTAATACCAAAAATACTTGTCCAGAGATCATCTTCGGAATCATCGTTGAATAGATCTTTCAATTTCTTTATTTTATTTTCACGCTTCCACAATATCATCGTAATGCTGAGGTACTTGATTATTTTAATCATAACCCATCGTAATTGTATATTATGTGAACTCATCAGAATTTCCAAACTTATCCAAATCACTTACTAAATCATCAGTAATTGAGGTTACCTAATTCATTTAGCAGTCAATTCCATTCCAGTTACTTCAGGATTTTCTAGAGTAATTCAAACGTTCCTAATTTCATATACATATTGTACTTTTGATCCATTCAATTTGGTCTTCGTAGTTTATTTATTGAACAAATGTCCAATTCTTAGTACTGAATGCGATCTAGAGTTAAGCTGAGTTGAATACTTCCAAAATTATCATCGAGCCAAACTTGAGAAGACGAACACGCATTCAAGTAATATCTATATCATTCAAGTATTGACATAGCTTTAGGGTTGATCTATTCAATTAATTATGTTCCATTAGTTTTAAAGGTAGTCCAACACCTATGCTTGTTTGGATTCCTTAATTAATCCAAGACATTTACTTAATATAGACCATAAGGGTATTTTGGTAATTTTGGTGTTCAGTTTTATTCTATTCATTTCAGAGCTCGAGGATATCCCATCATTCCTGAGCTTGGTGGTATACTTGGGTCATTTTCATTATAGGGGTATTTTGGTCATTTTATAGATTCAATGTATTTTAATCCTTTTCTTCCGTCTGATTTTACTATTAAATTCAATCTTATCATTTATTTCAGTCCTTTCGAACAATTCTGACAGCAGAATACCCTCGATAAATTATTCTTCAGGTATTTACTCATTACTCGAATATTTCTGGGCCAGTTGCATTTGTAGATTTTACAAACAGAATATCGTGAATTTTTCTGTACAAAGACAAGATCTTAACAATTAAATTCACGATATTTCTTTGTAATTTCTCAAAGTACTTTCTCATTCAAGGTCAACTCAGACTATTTTACCTCTCAAGGGTATTTTCGTAATTTCTTAACCATATAATTTCAATATTAGCTCTTAACGAAAATAATTATAATTTAGAGATCCTATGATCAATTACTTTCCCGAACATTCTCTTATCTTGAAATGATTCCTTAATAGAATTCTAATATCTTGCACAAACCCTCTAGGGTTTAAAAACCGGTTATTCGTATTTCGTAAGCACAATCTAGCCTTTCTTAAGCACATCTGTAGTTTTATCATATCAATATATCCTTTCAGAGTTATTAATCAACTTCCAGGGATAATTCTTGACATCTTACAACTTAAGGGTATTTTCGTAAGTTTACCGTACCGGAGTATTATCATAATTTCCCATCCAAGTACCTTTAACATTTAACCTTTGATGAAATAAATTATAAATTACAAATCCATGTTGATTTCTTTATCACTAAGCACAGAACTTTTAATTTAATTATAACAATCCCTCAATTTCTTATAAAAATCATCTGAACCATAATCAATTATTGAACCCTTTTACCGTATTCATATCGAGTGTAGAAACTAATTAACTACACAAATGAGACCAACATTATCTTAATCATGCATTTACCAATATTCACATGTTCTATAAAGCATAAAGATGTAAAGTATTATCTCGATTTCTATGCAATACTGATCGACCATAAAAATTCCATTTGAACGCCTTTGATCTTCAATTCAACTACCAATAATTCCTCAAATACATATCAACATAAATTATATAAAAAACTGAGCTTAATTATGATAAACGGATCGAATCGGGTGATAAATTAGTGAAAAACAGCTTACCGGGTTCGAATTCGGATTCAGGACGTCCAAAGCATAAAATATGACTTTTTTGAAAATTTGGAAATTTCGGTCAAAATCAAACTTAACGGGTTTGACTGCCAATTTCGAGGCCTTCGGATCCAAATTTTGATAAACGGACTGTGGAATCGGATTTGGAATGTCTAAAAATGTCAGGATAGGTATACTCGGTCAAAGTCAAAGGTCGTTTAATGCCCGGTCAAAGCCTGTCAAAGTTTTGGTTAACAGTTGTCAACGTCGGTTAACGGTCAACGGGTCAGGTCGGGTTGAAACCGGTCAAATCTGCTCCAAAACCAGCCAAATCGGTCATTTTTCTCTTCCCGCAGTGGCGGCGCGTGAACTGTACTAAATTCCTGGAAAATTTCCTAAAAAATATTTTGAGCGATTTCGAGATACTTACAAAGCTCGGCTCACAATTTTGAATGGCGGAGAGCTCGATTTAAACAAATCGAAAACTTTGACCGCTTCACCTCCTCACGCGCTGCCATCGACGGAGACCAAGGATGACACCAACAGACTCGGAACGATGCAAGGAACACATGGTGCGGGAGAAGTCGTAAACAGATGCTCGGATCGTCGTGAATCGACGAAAAACCATTTGAAATCAAGTTATTACCGACGATACATCCGACTGAAATTAACAACGAACGGCGACGATTCACGATGAAAGGTTTGAGGGGTTTTATTCCTCGCTCGACAACGAACACGATGGTGGTTTCAGCTCGTCAATTAGAGGTCGGACGGCGAGTAGATTGGAGTTGAAAGAGGGTTGACGAGGGAGGGAAAATTGGAAAAATTTCCAAAAACCAACAGGAAATTGGGGGTTTATATTATCTCATAATTAAAAATGGGTAAACCATGAGTTTATCCATTGAATTTCCTGTACTTTATAAAATGGTCTGCCAACTTTAAAACTTTACAATTTAATCCACCGTTTCTTTCAAAATACCAAATAAATTCACCATTTTATAATTTTGTAAAATTTAGCCCCTAAATTGGGTGTTACACTATGAATCAAGTATATACATATTTATGATTGTATTTTAAATATGAGTAGACATTTAACACTCAAACATATTGCTAGATTGGTAGTAGGACATGATTAAAATGAAAATGATAATCTATGGACATGATTAACATATTTTACAATTTAATGTTCAATTTAAAATTTAAATATAATTTTGAGGTGTTTGGTATAATTAGCCCGTAATAGTTAGGTTTCAATATTGTTATACATGTCATAATATAATTGATTATTCATTTTTTAACACAATCCTTAATTTGCTTTGATTGATTCAATTATTAGACTTATTCTAGGAAATAGTTATACGGTTCTACAGGTTATAAGTAAAGTTCAAAACCTTGCCCAAGCTTTACCTGAGATTGCTTGCAACATAAATAACAAGAGTGAATCACTGTAATTATGGGAGATTTGTTTATGTTATGCTAGACCAACGCCTCCGAATCAGGTTCAGATGATTCAAAAATGTCCACATTGCCAGTGAAAAATGGGGTTATCATAGGCCCCTTCCAAACCATGAATACTAGTGTTATTTTGTATATTAATATAATTATGGGAACCCTTTTCTCCTCCCATTGGCTTGATCGAGTTCCGATATAATTTAGGTATGAGGGATTTTTAATAAGACCCTTTTCATTTTATAAGGGAAAAACAATAACAAGAGGATATAGTTAAAGACTTTGTCCAATACGAAGAATTCTGAAGACAACACTGAAGAAAGGGAGAAATTGTTTTGTGATCTTACTACTTTTCATCCAGGGTGTTATGTTGTGTATTTATCTGGAGATCAAAATAGTTGAACATGTTAAATTAATTGAATTAGCCAATTTGGAGGTTGAGATATTTAAAGGTTCCTATGGCGTGAATGGTCGTAGTTATCCTAATTTTGACTAGTTTCAAACTTAGGGATGGTCAAAATACTTGAGCTCGATGGGTCTCAACTCGATCTTATAGGAACTTTTTTTTTTGAAATTTTGAGTTCGGAGCAGGACGAGTTATATAATTGATAACTTTGAGTCAGGATGAGACTACATTTCAAGTGAAAAATCACTGATCCGACCCGACCCTATATTAATTTTTAATTTACTCATTTATATTTATAACATATTTAATGTTTTAGAGGTTTATATATAATATAATATGTAAATATTTTAAAATATAATAAATGACTATTGATATATTATTATTATTAAATATATTATTTTATTTATTTTAAAAAACAAATATATTGTATATAGTCAATATTGTGCAAACCCTGTCTATGATAAGCTAATGGGGTTTTAAAGGGCTCGACCAAGCCTATCAAAGTAGTGTAACCAATGATCAGTTTCTATTGTAGTTTTCTTGTTACAGAAAAACGTTTGATGTTACGTATTACAAGTTTAGTCTGTCTTCATTTCTTTCATATTAATTCTCATCCCCAAACAAAATCATCTATTGAAAAACACAGAGGAAATAGAGAAGATAAAGAGGGAAGATGCAAGGGTTGATCAAAACTAGAACCGAATTACTAGAGATGTTGGGGTTGGAGATTATCTCAAATCTTCCTGTTAAATCCTTGACCCATTTCAGGTGTGTTTGTAAGCCTTGGTCTTCATCTTTTAAAACCCCTCATTTCATTACCAAAGATCACCAGAACAACCTTAAAAACAATAACCTTAATCTCCTCCTCAAACATTTTCATGGTGACACCCTTGATGACATCCATTATTTCTCTCAACTTTTGACTGAGAAAGACCAAACTTTATAGTAAAACACAATATTCACTTACCCTTTTTTGAGATTTTTTTTGCATGCACCTTTAGTTCATGGCCCTTGTAATGGAATATTATGTCTAGCAGATCAAGGTGGTATTGGACATAATGTTTCCCTTTGGAACCCATCTACCAAAGAGTTTAAAATCCTTCTTCAATCCATAGTCCAACGCCCTCATGGACTACTAGACTTCTCTAGTTTTTTATTTCCTTGGTTTTGGATATGATTCTCAAACCGATGACTTCAAAGTTGTAAGATTTGTTACTTATTACTTTAAAGAAAATCTAGACGGAGGGTTGATGATTGATTGGACCAAACAAGTTGAGTTATATTCGCTTAAAAACGATTCATGGAAGGAAATTTCATTTACTAGGGTTTATGCTTTTCCTTATACTTTGTTTAATAATTATGTCAATGGCTTTATTTATTGAAAGGTAGTTGGGGCTGATCACCATATTCTTTCGTTTTATATAGTTAATGAAAAGTTTTCAACTTCACCACTGCCTGAATTTGGTAGTAGTTTAGAATAATATTATTTGGAACTTTTGGATTTCAATGGATTGCTTCGTGTTTATTTTACCTAGTGGAAGGAACTGACAAGTCTTTTGATTTATGGGTCATGGACTAAACAATTTAGTGTTGAATATGTTCTTGATATCGAGAGGCCTTGTGGGTTTTGGAATAATGGCGAGTTGTTTCTCAATAGCTCGAATCAAGAACTAATTTTATTTTATCCTTCCATACAAGAGCGTAGAAATCTTGGTATTCACACTAATCATGAAACAATGCACATTAATGCTTATGTTGAGAGCTTGGTTCCATTGAATGGAAGATCAGAGCATGAGGAATGTATAATACGACGACCAGCCGGAGGAGAATAAAAATGATGTTGAACACTAAGAAGGATGGAGATCTACAACAAAAGATGTAAGATTTAATGGGATTTGTTCTCTTCCTATGAACTTTATGTCAACTATATTGTCTAGTGATGTTCTTAAATATTGTTGTTATTGTTTGAATTGTATATACATGCCTTAGATATTGACTTGTTTAGGTTTCTTTTTGCTTTTGGTTGTTTTAGTAAATCCACGAAATTACATCCTACAGATTTTCTTAGTTGTTAACTCTGATATGTAGTTCTATAGACCTGCATATCATGATTGCAGGTGCATATATATATGCCACACACAGAGTCTTTTCGTACTTGAATTTACTAAGAGTATCAATGTCCCCAATAGTTCAATGTAATCTGAAGTTGAGCATAGGAAATATTATTATTATTATATGTACTTTAGATCCAATGAAACAATATCAATGGTTTGTTTGTGTGAAGCCATTGTTAAGGGTATTTGCAAGGGTAAATGGCTTAGCACTACTTTCTTGAAAGTATTTTCTTTGTGGAATATTTCTGGAAATTGTTGTCTTTTTTCTGCATATATATGATAATTCATTTGAGTTTCTGTTTGTGCATGTAAAGAGTTAGCTTGGTTTTGCATGTTTGGTTTTCCAATTTAAGAGTTCGAATTCCATAACTTTTTGTGTGTGATGATTTTCATTCTTGACCTCCGTTATTTGTTTTAGAGGTAAATGGATTGCAGTCTTGTAGAGGTATTGTTTTAGGTTGTTCGTGTTTGGATGTGGGTGTTAAATATGAGCATTTTGATAATTTTTTCATGTTGTTGGAGGGCCCTTAGGGGGATCATATTCTCATACCTATATCCTGAAATGTATGAACACAGGATACGAGATACATGCATAATCGAATAGCCCTTACAGGATACCTATTGAGAATTTGGACAGATTAGTGCTGATTGGTTTGATAATTTTGCTGAAACGAGATATACCTTGTATCATACATCACATGACTGCATAATAAAAGAATGTTTGTCATGTTACTTAGATATGGATTTCTCATAAAAATATTCATATTCTATATTTATGTTATTTAGAATCTCATTACAGGTGCGTTAATTTATACTTCTTGATGAATCTTTAATGGGAAAACATAAAACAAAGCTCAAAACTATTGTCTTGAAGCAAAATATATGTATTGAAAGAGAACTTGTAGAATCTCTTGTAGTAGATTCCACTAGATTTGACTTCCCTGGTTTTGGGTATGATTCTTAAACCGATAACTTCAAAGTTGTAAGATTTGTTACTAATTACTTTGAAGAGAATATAGTTGAAGGCTTGATGGCAGATTAGAACAACCAAGTCGAGTTATATTCCCGTAAAAGTGATTCAGTTTGAGTTATAGGGAGGCAGTTGGGGATTCTAATGAGTGATGACCTTATTCTTTCGGTTGATATGGTCAATGAAATTTTTTTAACTTTACCACTGTCTGAATTTGATGAGACTTTAGCACAATACTATTTGTAGCTTTTGGACTTCAATGGATTGCTTGGTGTTATTTTTTATCCAAGGGAAGGAACTAATAAGTCTTTTGATTTATGGGTTATGAATGGATCATGGACTAATAAGTCTTCTGATTTATGGGAAGAAACTAGTTTTATTTGATCCCTCCATACAAGAGCTTAGAAATCTTGGTATTCACGCTTATTAGGAAACAATGCACATTACTTCTTGTGTTGAGAGTTTGGTTCCATTGAATGGAAGATCAGAGCATCAGGAACGTATAATACTATGACCTCATGAGTCCCATACTTGAATTATGCTTGATTTATGAGAAATGATGAAAGTTGTTTCCGATTTAGCATTGGATTCGTCCGTTCCCAGTGAAACTCAGAGCAAAAAGTACATTTTCTTTTCTCTCTTTGTCTATACTTGTTTATTTCATGAGAAAATAAACTTGGAAATCAGAAGAGAATAAAAAGTATCGGGTAATTTGATTATCAATCTAACTTTTTGTACTTAAATTGAATGAGTTGCCAGTGCTCGTAAAAAGGAACTTACAAATAAGCAAAGGGAAGAGGAGCGTCGTCGTAAGGAGGAGGAAAAAGCATCCAAGTAGGTGTACTACATTTTATTTTTTAGATCTTATCTTCATCCTATTCATTAAGCGAAATATGAGTTTCGATACGAAAGTGAAGTAGATATTTGAATGCTAGAAATTAATGAAAAATATTTTCCTTTTGAATATACAAATACGATTTTAGTCTTGATAATTGATCAATTATTCAATTTCAAGTTACTTTTAGCTATTGCTTTCTTACACAATAATGTGCTTTCATATTTAGCAAAATCATGATAAGCCGAATTTCTAAAAAATTTAGAAAATATAACAAGTATTTCAATAAAAAAAGAAAATTTGTTGTTCCCTAAAGTTATATTTTATATTTTTACTGTGTTTCCCCTTTTATCCATATTTTAGAAATAAAAGGAAAAGGGTTCAAAATACAAGCAGTGATAGTAACAACTGAATGAAGCCATATTTTTACTCAGAAATGAATGATTTATTATATTGTATATGGAAGATTACAGTTTGGTTCTGGGAGGAAATGTTTTGTGAAAAAATTTACTTCATATATTTGTAGAATAGAAAGCACATCTCTGCGCTTTTCTTCTCTGTTATGATGGTAAGAGGAACTTAAATG
Source organism: Hibiscus syriacus (assembly GCF_006381635.1). Classification (NCBI taxonomy): domain Eukaryota; kingdom Viridiplantae; phylum Streptophyta; class Magnoliopsida; order Malvales; family Malvaceae; genus Hibiscus; species Hibiscus syriacus. The sequence goes on along the minus strand of NW_024063166.1, from coordinate 2,518,942 downwards.
CATCCAATACAGTGTGTATATATGTACTAATATATTGAGGCATTCAAAGTCAATGCTCTATACACAAAGCAAAACATATATGGTTATACATTCACTACAAGAAATTTCTATTATTGTGACAAATTTAATTTTCTCAAAATTAATTTTGTCACTATTAGTAGCTTTTTGGTGACAAACTAAATAATCATCGCATGAGATTAAAAAAGATATACAATTATGATAAAAGCTAAAATCGTCATAATAATTTATCACAATTAACAAACATATGTAACATATCGTGACAAAATAAATTTTATTACTAATTTTTGTCACAAATGTTTCCCTACAATTATTTTGACGCCAAATTGAAGGCATAGGGTGACTACTTTTGTAACTAAAAGTTTTAGTAACTATGACAAAAAAAATTGTCATAACAAATAAAGAGATTTAAATTTGTTATGACAAATTTTGTTTGTAATTATATATTTTAATTATAGTGACAAAATGTATAGTCAGAAATGATTATCCCCAATTTTTTATATAAAAACAAAATCATATAGTGACATGTTTTGTAACAATAAGCTATAATTATTGTTATAAAAAATTTGTCACAACAAATAATGAGATTCAAGTTTTTAGTAACAAACAATGTTTGTCGTTATATGTTTTAATTATAGTGACAAAATATATTGTCACTAAGATTTCCCTCCATATTTTTTTGCACCAAAAAAGTAATATAGTGACAAATTTTGTAACTATAAATGTTAATAATTATTACAAAAAATATTGTCACAAAAATAATTATATTCACGTTTTTTGACAAATTATATTTTTAGTTATAACTTTTAACTATAGTAATAGCATATATTAATTGTCATAACTATTTTCTCCACTTTTTTTTTTTCAAAAGTTATATTGGCAATTTTTATAATTATAATTTATAGTTATTGATATAGAAAAAATTATCACTTCAAATAATAAAATTCAAATTTTTGTACTTATATATTTTAATCATTATGAAATATTATACTATCGGAACTTTTTGTCCCTATTTTTTAATGTAAAAAATGTTATATAGGAACAAAATATATTGTCATAATATTTTTCTCCATATTTTTTTTCACCAAAAAAATCATATAGTAACATTTTTTTTAACTATAAGTGTTTATAATTATTACAAAAAACATTGTCACAAAAATAATGGTATTCACATTTTTTTTAAGAAATTATACTTTTAGTTATAAATTTTAATTATAGCGATAACATATATTGTGATAAATAATTTTCTCCACTTTTTTTTTGTTTCAAAAAGCTATATTGATAAGTTTTGTAATTATAATTTATAGTTTTTGTTCTAGAAAAAATTATCACATCAGATAATAAAATCCAAGTTTTTTGTAATCAATTATTTTTGTAGTTATATATTTTAATCATTATGAAAAATAATATAAAAAATTTATCCCTATATTTTGGTGCCAAAAATGTTATATAGTAAAAGTTTTATAGTTATTGTTATTGAAAAATTATAACAACAAAATATTTAATTTTTAATTAATAAATGATTTTAGTTTTTTATGAAAAATATGTTTGTAGTTATAGATTTTGATTATAATGAAAAAATATTATTATTATTATTATTATTAAAATAAAATGTTAAAAAATCAAATTTTTGTCATATATATAATTCAATGGCATTTTCTGTAATACCCAAAATAATAGGGCAGTGATTAAATTAAAAGGAATTAAAATATGGTGGACTAAATTGATTAATTGACAAGGATGAGAATGAGTGGGAATAGAAGTCTAGACTAAATTGTAGTGAGGAAAAATTAAAAAGGGTATTTATGGGTATTTGGATATAAATGAATTTAAAATTCATTTATTATGGTAGATATATATATATTAGAGAAATAAAGAGAGGATGAGAAAGGAAAGTCAAACACTCTCTTCTTATTCCTCTTTTACGTGAAAAAACCTTCAACCCTAGCTAAAGGTAAGTTTCCAAATTAATGATTATTCTTTCAATTTTTGTTAGTTATCAAATTATTGCATATGATGGAAACTTAATAAAGGTTTAGAGGAGATTAAAACCAAGTTATGAATGAGATATTAGAGATTAAAGAAAATGGGTTTTATAATGATATGTTAATATATGAAGGTTTATTAATGCTTGTTGGTAAAATTGACTTGTCAAGAAGGTAAATGAAAGATTAGAAGCATTGGTTGAGTGAAATAACAAGTTAGAAATTATGGTGTGATTCTTAGAATCAAATGCTCTTGAGGAATATTAGATGTTTTAAGTGGTTAAATGAAGGAAAGTTAGTAAGGTTAAGTTGAGAAGTATTATATAGTATTTTTGGGGTAAAGGAGATGAAAATTGGCCCAAAGTTGGGTAACTTTCGGGTGGAAAACTAGATAATCTGGGTAGGGGTATCAGTATCCTGTAGAACAGTATCGATACCATAGGTAAAAATTAGGCTAAATTATATGATAGGTATCGATACTGATTGAATCAGTATCGATACCATGGTAAGGGTATCGATACCAGTAAACATCGAATCTAATTTTGGTATCGATACCTAAGGGGGTATCGATACCATAGCATATTGGTATCGATACCATGGTGAGGGTATCGATAGCAGACTACATCGAAGCTAATTTTGGTATTAATACTCGAAGGGGGTCTCGATACCATAATAGGGTAGTATCGATACCATAGTAGGGATATCAATACTGAAAGGTCAAAAATTTTAAGTTGGGGGCTAATATTGTTGTAGAAAGTTAATAATAAATATTTGATTAATATTAAGTTATAATTGTTAGAAAGCACACTAACAATTGGTATTATGCATGTATTTAATGAATGTGGTTTAGATCGGAATCAAGCTCCCGAAGCAAGTAAGGCAAAAGGAAAGGGTAAAGTTCCGGAGTAATCATCCTTACATTTGGACATTTAGCGAGGAAAGCCAGGTGAGTACATTTTATGGTATGCAATTTAGATGAAAATGATTAGTAATTATTTAATATGAATTGTTTAATTATTAATATATGTTTCACTATAATTACTATGTTTTATTGAATATACGGAAATAATATTGTGTATGAGTTAGAGTATGAAATGCTCTAAAAGAAGATGAAAATATTAATGCATATAGGTGCATTATTAGCATGAAAGGATGTTGTAGTTGAAATGTATATGGGTACATTATCAACGGAAAAACATATTATAGTTGAAATGTATATGGGTACATTATCCACAGAAAAGTATGCTAAAGTTGAAATGCATATGGGTGCATTATCAACAGAAAAGTGTGCTAGAGTTGAAATGCATATGGGTGCATTATCAACAGAATAACATGCTAGAGTTGAAATGTATATGGGTACATTATCAACAGAAAAGTATATTATGGTTGAAATGTGTTAAAAACATTTTTGATATTTCGATATAACAAATTAAGTTAAATGAATTTTTTGATTTTTCAAATGATTTTTAAATGTCAAATTTACTACTTACTCTCCAAAGTTATTTTGAACTTCAAAGATTGAATTATTTTTTTTATAACAAAAAGGGGGAGAAGTTTGGTTTGAAAAATTCAATTTCTTAATGAAAAAGGGGAGCTTAACATTTTCATATATTTTCCAACAATTGGTAACAATTGATATATTTTTCATTAAACAATTTATTAAGGGGGATTTTTCCAAAAACAATTTTTCAAATGTTTTGTTATATCAAAAAGGGGGAGATTGTTGAACTATGTTTTGATATAACAATTTAAGGCAAAATGTTTTTGGACTTGAATTGAATTTGCAAAATGTTTTTGGATTTGAATTGAATTTATTCAAAGTTTTCAAAAGGTTTCAAAAATAATTCAAAGTCCATTAAATTCGGATTTGAGCAAAAATGCTAAAGGGTGTCAAAGTGCATCCATGCATCCCTGCAGTGCAACCATGCATCCCTGCAGTGCATCCATGCATCTACACTAATGCATCGATGCATCAGGCAATGCATCCATGCATCCAAACATCGAATGCAATTAGTGCATCGATGCATCCTTGCCATGCATCCATGCATCCTTGCCATGCATCGATGCCTCCTGCCATGCATCCATGCATCAAGGCTGCAATGACTAGTAACGGCTAGTTTATTTGAATTTAATGAAGGGGTATCGATGCACCTTGATCATGCATCGATGCATCATGTTACGGGAAGCCTTTTTGAGTAGAAAAATCATCCCCAAACGACTCCAAAACATCCCCAACGGCTATATACAACATCAAACACATTCCAAGCTATAAATACAAGCTGAGGACACTTGAAGAAGTAAGAGAACAACTATCCAAGCAATCAAACACAAGAGAAGAGTTTTTCATTCTTATTTCATCTTTCTCTTGTAAATATTTTGTTCTTGTGAGCTCAATCTTGTAAACACCTACCTTAGAGAGGTTTTCTTTTCTACTTATTTTATCCTTTTGTAAAGGGGAAAGGTTCTAGCTTAGCCCGTGTAAAAGCTAGGGAAAGGTTCTAGTTTAACCCGTGAAAAACTAGGGAGTTGTAAGGTTATCTCTTTGTCCTCAAAAGAAAGAACAAATTAGTGAATTTGTTGGAAAATCCTTAGTGAGGAGCTAAGGAAGTGGATGTAGACTTTGGTTGAGAAAGTCGAACCACTATAAATCGTTGTGCAATTCTTTATCTTTCAATCTCCTTACTCCCTAAACAAAAACCGTTCCGACCCCTCTTTGCAAATCGTTTCGGTTGTCGATTCAAGCGTCCGAAAATCCCAACAAAATGTATATGGGTACATTATCAACAAAAAAGTATACTATAGTTAAAATGCATATGGGTGCATTATCAACAAAAAAGATGTTACAATTTAAAGTGCATAATGGTGTATTATAAACAAAAATGGAGGTTACAAACGAAAAGAAAATAATCATGACAAATGATTATGACAAATGGGAAATATAATATGTATGGATATACAAAGGTTATTTATTGTATTATGACTCACTAAGATATACTTAACGTCTGTATTTCCACGCGTAGGTAGCAGCATAATTAACCAAGTAAGGGGGTGAAGCCGTAGCAGCAGATATCATTCACCAAGGTTGGCTCATCAGTAACAATAGGACGGTAGTGATCCTTTTGTAAACTTATTGGCCTGTAATTAAATTTAATATAACATTTTGTGATATGTTGTTAATGAATACTTAACTATTATGTTTATTTATATGGAAATTAAATTACAACAAAATTTTAAAGACTTTACAAATTTAATAAGCCATTTTTAAAGTAATGTGACAATTGTATACGTATACGGAAACATATGTATATGGGTGTTACATTTTCAAATAAAATTAAATAACAAAATATTTTATCAAAATATTTTCATTTATTTTTTACGAAGCTAGTTTGATAATAATTATTTTATTTTAGAAAATATTTTGTTTATGTAAGTTACATTTAGTGATGAAATAGCATCTGCAACAAAGTAACTATTGTTGCCTTATGTATTTTCGTCACAAAAACCCTTTATATTTGATGTTTAAATATAAATTAGTTATGAAAAATGTACTTCTCGTGACAAAATGGTTAATTGATAGTGACAAATATTTTATTGTGATAAGTTTATTATAGTTACGAAATTTCAATATTACAGTAAATATTATACAATGATAACGAACACAATTTTGTCACAATATACTTTGCATGACAAGGTTGTTCTAATAAACACGGTAACAAATAAAATTGGTTAAAATACATATATCTTGACAAATTCAATACTTTTAGTGATAAATAATTTTGTTGAAACAATAGAATTTTCTTGTAGTGATTGTACTGATCACTTAATTAGCAGACGCACAATGGAATCCATAATAATTGTGGGGTTTTAATTAATTTTAAATATTGGAAGTGCATGACCAGTATTATCATTCTTATTGTGTTATTTGCGATTGCTCAAATCTTATGATTTCATTATGACATCTTTAATAACTAAATTATATTTTTCTTCTGGCAACAGCCGAGGCAAGCTCACAATGTCAGAGATCTGCAGCAGCTGATGATGAAGATATGGATCCCACGATATAGTTTAATATTTGCTATAGTGATGCTTTTCACAAATCACAATGCAAAATTCATAAAGATTTAAGTGAGCTCTTGGCAAAATGTTAAACTGAACCTTTTCTTCTCAGTAATTCCTTGAGAATAGGTTGAAATTTCTTGCATCTCAAAAGGTAAAAGGAAAAAAAACCATATCCTCATAAATTATTCACATCAATGTATATAGTCGAATATATAGATGAATATGGAAGCTCATGCAATGGGGAACATATTGAGGATGTTGCAGTGTCTTTGCCTGGTATTTAACAAGGCCCTCCTTCTTCCATCATATATCATCCATTGTACCATGGTTCTATTCATTTATTTATTTTGAAATGACTATTGTATTTATTTTATACTAGGGCAAATTATGAGCAAAAGAGCATCCAACTCAAAGCTTTTCTTCTATGACTTACATAGTGGTGGTGCCTAAGTGCAAGTTATGGCTGATGCGATGTATATGATAATTTTCATCATAATATGTGTTTTCTTATCTATGTCCTCAAAATTTTTCTTATTATATGAAGGTTTATGGGACATTGAAGGTAATGTCGGTTTATGGGATATTCAAAGTTAGGCTTGGATGAAGCTGAATTCGCTAAATTCCATTCCACTGTGAAACATTGTGATGAAGCAATCAGGTAAAGATTTTGGAATGTCAGGCTCGACAATCAGGTGATGATGAAGAAATGGCTTTGGATGAAACATATGTACTACACTTGAGTATCGATTGCCACTAATAGGTGATTGGGGATTGGGTATCAATTGGCTAGCTATGTTATTAATGGATTCACAACATATCAAGGTTCTCTCTAATATGTTTGTGTATCTATATATAAATCACTCACAAATGAGATTCAATCGAATGTTAATCGGCACTCTTACCCTGTTGCATGTTATAATTGAACAGGAGGTTTTTCTCTTCCCAACAATGAGACCTCTGGAAGAACTATCAGCTAAAGATAATTAATCCAATTTTTTTACTGTTTCTCTCCTCATATGTTTATGAATACCATTTCAAATGTAGAATAACATACAGTATTATACCCATAATAAGCGTGCAATGCCTTCATGTTATGTTATATTGAATTTATAACATAACACTGGATTGTTTGGTTGTGTTAGTAGCTCCAGCAACTCAGTGAGTTCGACCGGTTGAAATTCGACACTATAAAGCTATATACAAGGGACTGAAATAAAATGCAGAATAAATAAAAGGTTTTAAATTCAAAGATTAAAGATTCACTTAGTGACTAAAATGGAAGATTACAAATGTAGAGACCTTTCTCGCATGAATAACCCATGTTCTAAACGTATGGTCTCTACCTCTCAAAATGACGCCCTTCGATTTCCTAAATGTAAGCCAAACTTATGCCCTAAATGGCTAAAAAACACTTTGTATCTCTTTCATCATTTTCCTAAAAGCAGAAATCCTATGCTCTCTCCATCTTATATTCTCTTCCATCGAGAAGAAGCCGACCACCACAACTGCCACGTAAATCGATTTTGACAGTGAAAAACTTACCTAAAACTTAAAACCCCAATCTCACTGAGCCTCTCTTTGAACCAAAAACTCAAAGATTCGAAGACTAAAACAAATTTTCAAAGATCCTAAACCCTAAAAACATCTTCTTTTTGAGACCCTAAACTACCCACACAAGCCTCAATATCCTAAAAGTGAGGTTTTACCCTTGGGAACAAAGACGAAGTGACGGCAACCCTCCCTCAAAAGTATCATTTTTTTTGTTTTCATTCTCTTTTTTTGTGGTTTTATATCTGGTTCGAAAATGGTGCTTCTCTTTTCGATTTTTCTCCCGTTTTCAAATATGGTGATTGGGTTGCATATTTTTTCCTTTTTTCTTGCTCTCCAAAACTATCCATTCTTCGAATCTTCTTGCATGTTATATATTGAGAAAAGACATCCACTTCCATATTTTGAGGCTCTTTGACCTATCGAGGGGGACACATCGGCGGGGACAATGCCAGGGTTCGGTGGACGTAATGACATCAAAGGACAGGGTAATTTTTTTTTACCCTGAGGCGTTTGTATTTTCCTATGCAGTGACCGGCGAGAGATACGATTGCGTTGACGATGACGATGGTGGGCTTGAATGTTGAAACTGTAAGGGTGCATCTAGGGCCATTGGATTAGATTTGATCCAACTGTAGAGAAGCTCGTGGTGGCTGGAAGTAATTAGGGTTAGTAATAAAAATCTAGTTTTATTTTTAATATGGGTCGTTGTATCTACCCTAGATCCAACGGCTGGGAAGCCAGCTGGAATATGAGGAAACCCTAATTTGATAGGTCTTCATGCGACCGTTTAATATGTTTGGGTTTAGATTTGTAAATGGGTGTTTAGTTTTGTAATATTTGGTTCTTTTAAATGGACTTTAATTTGATCCAACGGTTTAAAAATGTCTGATTAATCACAACTGCTGCCAAACTTCATAACATGTGATAATTAAATCTTCTATTTTAGTAAATTACATGTGATGTTTGGTTTTTAAGGACTGGAAATTATTGCTGCCTAACTTCCGATTTGAAAACCATGCGTATGCGACTACTAAAAACAGACTGAATAAACTAAAACGCAGGTGTATCCCACTTAAAACAGTTAGAAACACGTTTGATGCAACATTTTCAATATAACATACTGAAATAGAAATAGAAACAGAAACAAGTTTGATGCTACATTTGCAATATAAAAAGGAACTAACCATTGTAAATATTATACACATAGTGATTGTTGGTTGTGAGAATATTAATTGTAACAATGTTGTTGAACTATAAGTTGGTGGTTGTTTTGGTGATTTGTTTCTTAGTTCTATTTACAGCTCAACTCCCATACATTTTTATAAACTCAGTTTCCAATGGCCTCTTGCTGTGTGTAATGCCGGCGGCATAGCTTGTGGTACTCCCATCCCGACCGTTTTAACTATCCATGGTAAATGGCTTCAATATGCCAACGACATTCCCATTCTCCCTTACAACGCAGCCACTAATCCCTGTTACTCCAAGGCACCCATTACTACCCTAGCAATTCTTTAGGTAAACATCTCATCAACCTTTTTAATTCAGTTTTTTATTTGTATTTAAATTTATATATATGATATAGCGTAAATTTCTCTAATTTAGAAAACTGCATTTACTCCAATTCAAAGCAACTTAATATCATTATGGTCGGAGTTGAAGAACCGTACTCAACTGGGTACTAGCTTTTGGGAGCGTGAATGGTTAAAGCATGGAACATGGTCTGATTACCCTAATAACCCTCTAGATTACTTCAAATCTTCCTTAACACTTAGACAAGGTTTAACAAATCCAGGTGAGTATGTTTCCTTTGTACTTCCTTTTATATCTTCTGTTATTGAGTTTATGTATAAGATGGTTGAAAAGTTGGAATGATGTACTATCTATAGGTTTCATTATCATATTATTATTAGTATTATTATTATTATATATATATACAACAATTTTTAAGATTAAATAGTTGATAATTCATCTTCCTAACACATTTTTTAACTTACTTTGATTTAGCTGCGGGACTTACACCAAGAAACATTTATATGGTTTAAGATGCTATAAAAATAATTTAGGGCCTTACAAAAGCTTCACCTGAAATTGCTTGTAATAGAAACAAAACTGGATGACTGCAACTGTGGGAGATTCGTTTGTGTTACGCTCGACTGACTTCGTCTTCCCAAATGATTACAAAGATTCAAAGCTGTCCACATAAATTGCCATTTAAAAATGGTAAAACTACATGCCCCTGCAAATTGTTGACATATTTTGTAGTTTTCCATATAAAAACTTTCAATAAAAGTTGAGTAAACTTTCAAAGTTATGATATTTGTAATAAATAATACAATTAACTTTAAAAATATAAAAGTGTTTAAATTATAAAAATAATACATAATAAAATAATATATTTATTTAAATAAAACCCATTCATTGGTATTTTTATTTAATTTTCCTCGTGTATCTTCATCAACATGAACTAATAAAAAAAATTAACCTCAAAGAATAGGAAGTGAAATGAAATTAATGTTGATAATGACATATACTTTCTTATGTTAATTTAATCTTAATCAACCCGAAATTAGGATACCTACTTTTATAAAGTATTTTTTTAAAAATAATCAAGGCTTTTATAATAATTGTATTGTATCAAATTAGAAGATAATTAAATAAATTTTTTAATAATTTTTTTGATTAAATAAAATATTTAATTTACACTCTATAAAATGAAAGTAAATTTTATTACTTAATAATTTTATTTAAAAATAACCTAAATCAGGAACCCTTGATTATAAATGTAAAAGATAGAGATCATTAAAAAACCTCAATGTTAGAAATTGAGAATGAGTAGAGATTGTAAAATTAATACTTATGTTATTAGTATTAGACATCCCTAAATTATTTATCATATTTTGAATTAGCCCCTAAATTTTAAATGTTCTAATTTACTTCTCAAAGTACTAATATCGTTTTAATTAAGTCCTTCCATCATCCTAGTCATCAACTTGAACATTAACTGAACATATATAAAAACATGTGGATCTTGGTGACAAAGCAATTTACGTGGATCAACTTGAAGATAGAAGGTTTGGAAAGAGGAAAATGATGGAATTATGGGCTTTTGTCTTATAGATATTATGATCTCTCTCTTAAATTTCATGAACAAAATTAATAGAATAAGTAACAATAATAAAATTCTTACTGCATTTATAGATTTAATAAAATTTATTATTCACAAATGTTAATAAGTCAAATCAAATTTGAATATGAGATTTAATAAAATATTATATTTATTTAGTTGTTCATGTTCAGTTAAAGTTAGAATAAACATGAACATATTTTTGTCAGTGTTCGTTTAGTTCATTTAGAGACTTGTATAATTCTAATAAAATAAAATTTGAACTTGCTCAAATATGCATGATTGTTGCATCTAATGTGAATCTTAAACTGAAATTGATGATGATTGGTATTGTTTTATTAAATTGTTGACTATGATTGAGAATTAAATTGTTGACTTGTATTGTTATTGATTTCAATATTAAACTAAAGGGATTTAGAAAAAAAAGCATGAGACTAGAGTTTTTGGATTATTGAATTTGTGATAATTTAGCTATCCTTCAACAACCCGATTAATGTTGAAATCAAAATTTAGGGTTTGAAGAATATATATTAGGATACATTTATACAATGTAAAACTTTTTTAGTTATATACAAATTTAGGACTATTGGATGAGTATAGATAGTTGAATGAGATTAATTATTTATTTTTTTAATTAAATATCTTCTCATTTTCTATTGTTAATCTCATTCTTTTATTTTCGCTCATTTAACAGTACTAAATATGTGAAAAATAACAAAATTACACTGTGTAATTGGACCATATATATATATATATTGACAAGCACTTTAACCTCTAACATTCATTAGGGAAAAAAGAGTTCCTATGTGGATAAAAATTGTTAGTGAACAAACAATCAACTTATGAAGATAAAGTATCAAGCTTACATGGCATCACATGCTGACATAACAACCGACGACGATGACTGGTGATGAAAGCTGATGGTGGGCGACGACGACAATGAGTGGCAAGTAGAGACATAGATTTTGACTAAATTTAGGGGCCAATTCATATTTTATATAGAGTTTAAGAGTTACATTACTATTTTATGTAAATTTTAAGGTCAACTTAATATTTTATCTAAATTCAAAGGTCAAATTAAAATTTAACCATTTTTACTAACAATAAGACCAAAGATAAAAGTGACCAAAACAAAAAAACTTTTTAAACCGGAGAAAAAACTAAACGGATCAAAAATGTAAGATATCACTAGTATATTTACCCTTAATAAAATTCATAATAATATTTGATATTTCAACTGTTTACGAAATGACAAGTTATATAAATAGATAACTTCAAGTCAGGGTGAGACTATATTTCATGCAAAAAATCATTGATCCAACCCGACCTTATATTATTTTAATAATTTAAATTATCATAAATGTTTATAGATATATTATTATTTTTTGATTATTTTAAAATACTAATATATTGTATATAGTTAATATTGTGCAAACATTGTATATGATAAGCTAATGGGTTTTAAAAGTGCTCGACTAGACACATCAAAGTAGTGTAACCAATGATCAATTTCCATTGTAGTTTTCTTGTAACAGAAAAACATTTGATGATACCTATTATAGGTTTTGTATGTCTTCGTTTTCTTTCATATTAGTTCTCATCGTCTTTCCCCAAACAAAATCATCTATTGAAAAAACACAAATGAAATAGACAATATAAAAAGGGAAGACAGAAGGGTTGATCAAATCTAGAATCAAATTATCAGAGATGTTGGTGTTGGAGATTCTCTTAAAGCTTCCTGTTAAAATCTTGACCCATTTCAGGTGTGTTTGAAAGCCATGGTCTTCATCTTTTGAAACCCCTCATTTCATTACCAAACATCATAAGAACAATCTCAAAAACAATAACCTTAATCTCCTCCTCAAACGTTTTTATGTTGACACCCGTGATGACATCCATTATTTTTCTCAACTTTCGACTGAGAAAGACAAAAATTTAGAGTAAAACACAATATTCATTTACCCTTTTTGAGAATTTTGTGCATGTACCTTTAGTTTGTGGCCCTTGTAATTGAATATTGTGTTTAGCAGATCGAGTAGTTGGACATAATGTTGCCATTTGGAACCCATCTACTAGAGAGTTTAAAATCCTTTCTTAATCCACAGTCCAACACCCTCCTGGATTAGAATACACTAGTTTTCATTGCCTTTGTTTTGGGTATAATTCTCAAACTGGTGACTTCAAAGTTGTAATGTTTGTTTCTAATATTTTTACATGGGAAAATGAAGAAGGCATGAGCATTTATAGTCATTCGATCGATCAAGTTGAATTATATTCTCTTAAAAGTGATTCGTGGAAGGATATTTCATTTCCTAGGGTTCATGCTTTTACTTCTACTTTGTTTAATAATTATATCAATGGGTTTATTTAATAGCAAGAATTTAGAAGTGATCACCTTATTCTTTCTTTTGATATGGTTAATGAAAAGTTTTCAACTTCACCACTGTCTGAATTTGGTGGGAGTTTAGAACAATATTATTTGAAACTTTTGGACTTCATTGGATTGATTGGTGCTATTTTTTTTACCCAATTGAAGGAACTGACAAGTATTTTGATTTATGGGTTATGAATGGGTCATGGACTAAAAAATTCAGTGTTGAATGTGTTCTTGGATTTGAGAGGCCTTTGGGGTTTTTGGAAAAATAGCGAGTTGTTTCTTGAGAGCTTGAATCAAGAACTAGTTTATTTAATTCCTCCATAAAAGAGCTTAGAAATCTTGGTATTCACGCTTATCAGGAAAAACTGCACATTACTTCTTATATTGATAGCTTGGTTCCATTGAATGGAAGATCAGAGCATGAGAAATTTATAATACGACGGCCAGCTGGAGAAGAATCAAATTGATGTTGAACAATAAGACGGATTGGGAGCTACAACAAAATATGTAAGATTTAATGGGATTTAGTCTCTTCTTATGCACTTTATGTCAACTATATTGTCTAGTGATGTTCTCAAATATTGTTGTTATTATTTGAATTGTATATACATGCCCTAGATATTGACTTGTTTAGGTTTCTGATTGTATTTGGTTATTTTAGTGGATCCACGAAATTACATCCTACAGATTTTCTTAGTTGTGAACTCTGATTTTCAGTTATCTTGGTATATATATCATGATTACAGGTGCATATATATGCCACACACAGAGTTCTTTTTGTACTTTAATTTGCTTATGAGAGCTCAACTTCCCCAATAGTTGAATGTATTTTGAAGTTGAACATAGGAACTGCTATTATTATTATCTATAATTTAGATCCAATGAAACAGTGTCAATGGATTGGTATAGTCTTGTGTGAAGCCATTGTTAAGGGTATTTGCAGGGGTAAATGGGTTAGCAAAATGTTCTTGAAAGCGTTTCCTTTGTGGAATTTTTTTGGAAATTGTTGTATTTTTTATGCATTATAAGTAATTCACATGAGCTTATGTGTGTGCTTATAAAGAGTTAGTTTAGTTTTGAATGTTTGTTTTTTCCAGTTCAAGAGTTGGAATTCCAAACCTTTTTATGTGTGATGATTTTCATTCATGACCTCAGTTTTTTTTAGAGGTAAATGGATTGTAATCTTGCAAAGATATTGTTTTAGGTCATTAATGCTTGGATGTGAGTATCGAATATGAGTATTTTGATAGTTTTCATGTAGTTGGAGGGTCCTTAGAGGATCGTATTCTCGTACCTATATCCCGAAATGTACGAACACAGGTTACAAGATATCTATAGAATTGAGTAGCCCTTACAGGATACATGCTAAGATTTTGGACATATTGGTGCTCATTGGTTTGATAGTTTTCTTGAAACGAGATACGCCTTGTATCATACATCACATGACTGCAGAATAAAAGAAGGTTTGACATGTTATTTAGATATGTATTTCTCTAAAAATATTCATATCCGATATTTATGTTACTTAGAATCTCATTTCAGGTACATTAATTTATACTTCTTGATGAATCTTTAATGGGAAAACATAAAACAAAGTTGAAAACTGTTGTCTCAAAGAAAATATTATGGATTGAAAGATCACTTGTAGAACCTCTTGCAATAGACTCGACTAGATTTGGCTTCCCTGGTTTTGTGTATGATTCTCAAACTCGTGATTTTAAAGTTGTAAGATTTGTTACTAATTACTTTGAAGAGAATCTAGTTAAAGGGTTGATGGCAGATTGGAACAACCAAGTTGAGTTATATTCCCATAAAAGTGATTCTAGTTTAGTTATAGGGAGGCAGTTGGGAATTCTGATGAGTGATGACCTTATTCTTTCATTTGATATGGTTAGTAAAAGTTTTCAACTTTACCATTGCCTGAATTTGGTGGGACTTTAGCACAGTACTATTTGCAACTTTTGGACTTCAATGGATTGCTTGGTGCTTTTTTTTACCCAAGGGAAGGAACTGATAAGTCTTTTGATTTATGGGTTATGAAAGGGTCATGGACTAAACAATTAAGTGTTGAATATGTTCTTGGAGTTGAGAGGCCTTTGGGTTTTGGAAAAATGGCAAATTGTTTCTTCAGAGCACTAATCATGAATTGGTGTTGTTTCATCCCTCCATACAAGATCTTAGAAATCATTGTATTCGCGCTTATAATGAAACAATGCACATTTTTGCTTATGTTGAGATCTTGGTTCCATTTAATGGAATATTAGAGCATGAAGAACGTATAATATGATGGCCTAAGGAGTTCGAAGGCACTTCAAATCAATATTAAAGACAAAGATGGATAGGGAACTACAAAAAAAAAGAGAAAGATTTAATGGGATTTGGTCTTTTGATATGCACTTTATCTCAACTATATTGTCTTGTTATGTTTTCAAATAATGTTGACTTGTATAGGTTTCTTTTTACTTTTTGTTGTTTCAGTGGATGCACAAAATTACTCCCTACAAATTTGCTTAGTTGTTAACTCTTATCTACAGTTCTATTGTCCTGCATATTATGATTTGCATGTGCGTTTATATGCTAGACTCGGAGTGCTTTTCCTACGTGACTTTGCTTTATAGAAGTCAATGTCCCCAATAGTTTTATGTCATTTGAAGTTGAATATAGGAACTATTATTGTTGGTATTGTTATGATCATGTGTTATTGTCTGTACTTTAGATCCAATGAAACAACATCAATTGTTTGATTTTGTTTCCTTTGTGGAATATTTCTAGAAATTGTTCTCTTTTTTCTACATATATATAATAATTTACATGAGCTTTTGTGTGTGCATATAGAGAATTTACATGGTTTTGTATGTTTGCTTTTCCGTTTAAGAGTCATAATTCCAGACATTTTTGTGTGAAATGATTTTCATTTTGGACCTCAGTTATTTGTATTAGAGGTAAATGGATTACATTCGTGCTCTTTGCAAGTGTGAAACATGTCAAATATGGGTATTCTGATAGTTTCTTAATGTAGTTGGAGGGTCCTTAGAGGATCTTATGCTCGTATGTTTATCTTAAAATGCACGAACACGAGATACACACATATATGAGTAGCCTGGACAGATTGGTTCTCATTCTTACATTGATTTGATGGTTTTTCTGAAATGAGATATTGTGGGTAAAGGTAATAAAATTTTGCATGTGAGGAGACTTGAACATGTAATAACCTAGAACCAAACCTAAGCCTTATGCATTTAGGCTAGGCTACAGTAGCTGAGATATGATTTGATAAATATATCTTAAAAAAATAAAATAAATTAACCCAAATACCAAATAAGGTTTCAAATCAGTTCCCGCTCACTCATGAAAAACCGAAGATCCCAGAAATCTTCATCACCTCCAAGTTGTTTCATTGTCGTTCATCCTTGCTCCGACCGTCGTGGTATGCACTGTCATCATCTTCAACACCAGCGTCGTTCCTAGACCAAACCCCAACCGTCAACTACCTCTAGTAGCCTATCGTTCATCGTGAAGAAGGGAGAGCTTTTTCAGCTTACACACCATTGATCTCGGGCATCGTTCGCCGGTGGTTGTCACGGCCATCACCATCAGGTGTGCCAGGCCGATCGAAGATCTACCCAAGAAAACTCAACGATTTGTTGTTTTCCCTGATCCAAGCCACAACGGTTATCCGAGAGCCTCACCACCCACACTATTGTAATATTCAGCTGATTCCAACCAAAACCCAACCGAGTTTGTCTCATTGCCGTCAATCTTTCATTGTTATCGTTGATTAGGAACTCTGACCACGTACTTTCATTGTTTCACCTTGTTTTTGAGCTTGAATTAAAGTTGATTTGGGTTTTTTTTGTTAAATGAATGCCCCTGGAGTGATCGGATCGCCCCAAACACTATTCTCGTTGCCTCAAGCGTCGTCACGTGCCGTCTACGTGCATGGGAATGGTCACCAATTTTTAAACCTTCTAGAATTGATCCGAGTCAACTTGAATCAGACTGAGTCAACTCGAATTAAACTGAGTTAACCCGAACCGGTCTGAGTCAATCCAAATCGATCTGACCCTTTGACCTGATCCGTTAACTTTGACCAAAAAGTCAAATTTTTTGAAAAATCATATTTTATGTTTTTCATCATTTTCCCTTGTTTGGTTCATATAAAAGTGGTTGGTGAAAGGAAAATATTTTCCCAGCCAAAGGAAAATTTTTCCCAGTCAAAGGAAAATGGCCCCTTATCTCGTAAAACAACTTACGGTATGTAAAAGTGTAAGTCATTTTCCAGCTCTACCTTCAAAGCTAATACCCAAAATTGTCTAATCAAACACCACCATGGACTGCTCATCGACGATGTTTATCGAGGCCAACGATCATCTTGTCAGGTAACCAAAATATTTATTACTCCATTTATAATTTCAGATTCTTCTGCTTCCCTGTTTTTATCCCAACCGTTTTTTTTTGTCTAGCTTCTCATCCCTCTCGTTTCACATCCTTCTAATACTCTCTCCATTGATGTCTTTGGAGCCTCTCCATCCCTTAGGAGAAAGCTTTCCCGATTGAATCAGAAGCTACCTTTTCCTTGTTCGGTTTCCTTGGGTACCCTCTCGCATTAGATAAAGAAATCTCATAATCTACTTTTTTATTAGTTTTGGGTTTTCATTGAGTCTATTTGATTGTTAATTTCATGCATGAAACATATAAGAGATTTGTTATTTTAGATTTATGAATTTTCCCTTGATTATTCTACTTGTTTATTATTAATTAATGTTTATTTTTTCATACGTTTTTTTTGTAAATTACCAAGATGAATCACTTGCATCATTATTGATGTTTAACCTTTATACGAAATTTTGTCTGTTTAATGGCTTGTGGGATGCCATTGTGTCTGGAGAGAGAGTGTTTAACAGCTATAAACTTTTTGATTTTGATTGGTTTATCTTACTGATGAGTATCTAAGGTGGATGCCGTTGTATTGGATGATTCAGTTGTAGCGGGATATTACATTGATGTTGTGTCAACTATCGATTATTTCATGACTGCTTTTAGGAATGAAGACTTTATTAATGTTTTGATTGCTACCTTTAAATGTGTTTAGCGTTTTGTCTTGGTGTTTTTGATGATTTGGTTTTCCCTCAACCCGGGATTTGTAACCATTGTCCAATGGGCCTTTTAATATTAATGAAATGATTTTTGTGCTAAAAGGAATTAGCACTAGAGGGCTGATATTAGCACCAAGTAAACCAAAGATTGAAAAAAAGGAAGGGAAAAATCATAATGCATGATCTTCATCTACCCCGAGATACATTAGAAATAACTAATATTGTTGCAACCACATTAGTCCTCCTACATAATGTTATCATACATAAATTCAAAATAAAAAGATAGAGTGAATGAAATACTTGCATTGATAACTATTATTATATTGTTAGTGTTAGTGTTGGTGTTTTGGAAATGCACTATTCTATTTTTATGTTGTTAATTGTACGATATAAATATTGTGGTGGTAATTACCTAGATCATGAGATAAATGTTTTATTTGATGGGGCAGGTTGAGTTCGTTTTGTGTTGTTATGTTAGATTGGTTTTTGGTTGAGGGTGGGGTTTCTATTTGGTTTGGTTGTGTGTACTCTTTTCTTCCATTTAGAAGAATCAGAATATTTTTATTGAATCCATTCCTTCATTCAGTTTGCTTTACCTAACTGCCTAAAAATGCATTCATATTCTATTTTAGGTTATTGTGAAGCAAAACAGAGCATCTCAAACTTATTTTATGTTTTGAAGAATCATTGTTTAGTTTTGTGTTTTGTTCATACCATAAAATTTTCAAGTTGAATTTTTAGTCTGGATTGCATCTTTTTTATATGTTATTGTTTCACTGTTTGGATAATATCATTTTCTCAATTTTGTTCTAATATTGGATTTATTTGGTGTACTTATAGAAATAAAACATTTAATTTCAAAATTTTATAAAATACAATTTTATAAAAATAACTTACAAAATTTTAAAAGGTAAATAACAAGAAAAATATAAAAATGTATACATTTTTACAAAAACAGATTTCGTAAATTGTTTTCAAAAAAAAAAACTAACCAAACAGTGTAAAATATTTTACAATGCAATATCTAAACAATGTAAATTTTTTTTTCTGTAAAATGTTTTATTCATTTTCCATAAACTATTTTCAGTGAAACAAACGGACCCAAAGTTTCGTTTTTGATGTAATTTATTTTGTTATGTATCCGAGATAGCATGGGACATCAAATTCAAGTTCGAGAGAGATCAAATGGAGTAAATGGTTGATCGATGTGCTCAAAAATCGAGGTAATAGTTTACTGCTCTATGCATGCTTTACGGTACATGTTGGTAATTGGTTAATGCATGATTGAATATGATTTGGATATAAGGTTCGTTTGATTATAAACCCAATCTGATTTTGGTAAAGTGATAAACAACTAATTAAGACTCGGAGGACTCATATAATAGAATTTGAAAATGGATTTGACCCGAGCATTCATAATCGACCCGATAAAATTACTATTTCACTTGTTAAATTCCTTTTGTGTTTAGAAAACTTTAATAATCTATTGCTAACCTCTGAGAAGACACTAAACCTAGAATTTTTTATTTCTGATCAAATACCTAAAGACTAATTTACCAGAAGTTCTCTTTATGTTCGAGTTATTGGAAATGATTGAAAAAAAAATAAAAAGATTAAATGGAAAACATAGATTGAATGAAAGGATTAAAATACCCTTGAACTCTAAAATGACTAAAATACTCTTAAACTATAAAATGACCAAAATACCCTAAGCACTAAATTGACCGAAATGTCATTAGGCTTCAAAATGACCAAGGTACCCTCGAAGTTCCAAATTACTTAAATACTCTTACAACTTGAAATAAGTGAATGCCTTACATAAATCCTAAAAGTACTAATAAAATTAATGGGTGTATCACCCTTAAAGGTTAAAGGCTATGCTTGCTACTGTTTGATATGAGAATAAAAAAAATACCACCTGAGTACCTGTTCGTCTCCTCAAGATTCCTCCAGTGATGGTTCTGAAGGTAATCAGTCGACTCTATAGTGCACTTAGTATTAAGAAATAAATATTCGTGAAGTTTCTCTACATGCATACATGGTAAGTATCACCTTTGATGGGATTTGTACAGTTCGATTGGACTTGGAAGCCTGTTAAATGCTTGAAATATGAAATACTATAAATCACTGCTTACCGTTAAATTGAATTACCAAAATTTCTCAATAATCAAATGACTAAAATACCTTGTAAGTCTGATTGATGAAATCTCCCAAGGGATTTTCTAATCTTAAATAATTCAGATGTAAAAAGCCTTAAATACCTTTTTGATATATATGAATACTATATAATCCTAATGTATCACTTTCTAAACGACTGATTAATCCATTAGCTATCAACCCTTTTAATAGGGATCTCATTTCTAAAATTCAACCAGTTTGCAGAAGTTTCATGGTTTCCTACCTGATAAATACCGAGTACTTTTGGAAAATAATTGGATCCACTAGTATGTTCCCTATGGACATATATATTTTCTCTGATTTTTAAAAGTATGACTTTGTTATCTAAAATGAAGTATGATTTTTAATTTTTGTATTTGATACATTATATCTGATTCTTGATTCCTGATTTCTAATATTATTGTTTACTGTTTGAAAATTCCATTTTACTAGGGTTTATATGGGATCCGACATGGAGTCTCTGAGGTGCAGCTCCAATCAAGTTGACAAATGTTTATGGACCTAAGGTGACCCTTAGGTAGGCTCCTATGCTACGGCTAGGGTATGTCTTTACCTCAGGCTCTTTTGCTTTGTGCATAGGATAAGTCCTTACCACAAACTCCTTTGCATTGTGCACAAGGAAAGTTCTTACAGTAAGCTCATTTGCTTCATGCATAGGGGAAAACCTTACCATTTGCCCATTTTGCATTGTGCATAGGGGAAAAAATTATCGTATGCTCCTTTTCCTTGTGCATAGGGAAATTTGTCTAGACCCAAGGTACTCCCTTAGGTTAGTTCCTGTGCCCAATGAACCTAGAGTAAGTCCTTATGGATGCAGTTACGGGGAATTGCATATCAGTGTTCGGTTAGAGGGTATTACTATGGTTTTAAAATATGTTTTTAAACTAATAATATTTTTAAAAGATTTATACACTTTTCTCTGGTTTTGTTGGAACACAGTAAACTCCTCAACTCAATTTCCTGAATTTTTCGCTCAGAATGATTCCTTCGGACTATAAGTCTTCCGAATATTACCTGAAAAACTAATTAATGAATCTGAACTCAATGCTAGAACCAGATGATACATGTATCGCTAAGAAAATTTATTCTTTACCTTACCTAATGGCCTATTGTATTCATTTGGTAGTTCTGTATTACTAAGCCTCCCAAAGTTCACTCTGTTACTTACTATTTCAGGTTAAAGGATTTGATCTTGTGCATTTATCGACATCAGTAACAGAGTTCCATTGCGTTGTTTGCGGAGTACGGTGCATGTATTTAGGGGTATGTATGCCATATAATGCTTTTATATTAGAGTCTAAATTTTGTTTTTATACAATGGATTGTTGAATTTCGTTTTGATTATAAATTAATTTATGAACTTATATTTTTATTTAAAAATTGTTTAATGGTTTTTAAATGGTTTAACGAAAATTTTAATTTTCTCTGGATTTTCAGTGTGGGTCACTACGATGGCATCTAACTTGATCTGTATTTCCCTAAAAATATTCATATACAATATTTATGTCTATTTGGTTTGACACAAATGTAATTTTTTTTTGTTATTTAAAAGTTATTACCGATACAAATATGTTTATTGTGATGATTGAATTAATATAACATCCTAAAATCTTTATGGATTTAACGTGTCACATTGACCATCGAAGCAACAACTATTATAATTTTTCTTTCAAATATTTAATTTCGTCGACAAAATAGTTTACAAATCCATCGAGTATCATACAACATTTAAAAGAAGTTTATAAACCCGAAGCTCCGTTATAATAGTTTACAAAATAAACTTAATGGCTAGAATTTTTATTTATCCTTTGCCAATATAATGGTGCCTCCATTCATATTTTTCGTTTACGTTTAGGCATCGAATTCTCTATACCTTTTTACAGCTTTTCTAATAAGTCGATTGTTGCATCCAAGTGTAAAGTTTTTATACTTATTTAAATTTTTCTTTCGACAACGTTTTAAGGTGTCACATAACTTTTGCAATTTTTTTCTGCAATTTCATTTGACGATTGAAGAGATTGATGGTCTAAAATCAGCACATTGTCAATTGGAGTTGGATATTTTTTTCCGACCGAAGCTTGAAAATAATTGGCGTAATATCCAACTTCTCATAATTCGATAATGAATAGTAAAAATGAGATGAAACTGGAATCATCTAATGAAAATAACTCATTACTAATATCAAATGCAAATTGTTGTCATGGTTCCATTGCTTGAATCTCAATGCTTTCTCTCACAGATTTTTCTCTTTTATTCTAACAAATTCAACCCAAAACCAAAATCACCTATTTCTACAAAGAAAAAACAAGAAAATAATTAAAACCAAATGGTCAAATTTTTTAAAACCAAGGA
This sequence comes from Hibiscus syriacus, assembly GCF_006381635.1. Lineage (NCBI taxonomy): Eukaryota > Viridiplantae > Streptophyta > Magnoliopsida > Malvales > Malvaceae > Hibiscus > Hibiscus syriacus. Next base: position 2,496,202 of record NW_024063166.1, on the reverse strand, counting down.
TTATACAGGGGAAAATCATCCGGCTGGAATGATGAGCTCCCCTTGATTAATTTTTTTTTTAATTTTGAAATGGTCATCTCAATGGCTATGTATGGGAACTCGTCCAATTGGAATTTTGTTTTCGCTTTAAATTTAAGAAAATTTGAAAAAATACCAACGATAATTTTTTTTAACTCTTCCTGGTGATACGAGAAGTCGAGAAGTTCTATTAAATTGATTTTTTAAAAAATAAATCTCGTATAACTTGTCCTGCTGAAACAACGAGTTCCATTAAATTAATATATTTCAAAGAATTGTCTTGTGGACACGAATTCCATAAATAATATAAAAATGACCTAGATCTCAAAATAAATTTCCAACTCCTTCATTTGGAAAAAAAAAAGTTTATTCCTACAATAATGTTGCATATGTGAGTGCTATAAATTAAATGTAATTTTTTGCAAGTAAACATAATTGAACAAGTAATTAATAGTGAGTAAGTATTGTACCCACATAGATTGAAGGGGTTTCCAACCTAAGCTAATGCACCAAAAATATATGAATTAAATATAGTCTATACGGTGGTATAAACAAATGAGTAAGAATGTTGTGGCAAAGTATTTAAGTGTGGATTGTGAAATGTTATACCGAACGATGAAATAATGTCAAAAAATTGTTATGACAAAATAAAGTTGAGCATTGGAGTATAAAATAAGATAACTTTACAATATCTCACAAACAAGCTACAATAGGGATAAATGACATGGTTTACTAAGGAATCATATACCTTGTCTCTGGAATGGTTCACCTTTCCCATGAGTATGTTGCTCGACAAGATTTACTAAAGTGTTCCTAGGCTATCTCTAGTAAGGAACCTGACAGAGAAAATGCTACGACAATACCTCTTAGTGGAAACTGCAACATAATCATATCGGTTAAGTTCTACTTCTTTTAGTCATTGAAACACTTTCTTATCTCTAAGGAGAGTTAAAACCTTGTCATCCCAACTTAGCTCCATTGTTCACGTCGATCTAACCTAAATCTCTCAATATTAGACATCAAGACATAGAAAATGACTAACTCTCGAAAGCTCTTACAAGTGTAAGCTATTAACATTTAAACAATGAACAAAACAACATTTAAACATGGAAGCATAAATCATTCATTAAAAACAAAATATAATTATCCAAAGAAAACCCACACAAAATAAGGTTAGTTCTCGGTGGGGTACAATCATCCACAAGAATAATCATTTGTTCCAAACCCCACTAATAAATATAAGTGAAAAACAATGAAGGAGAAGAGAACTCCCAAGTGTTGCTATGAGCTTTCTTGAACCACCGTGAACCACCTTAGCAAGCTAGCTTCTCTCAAAGGCCTAGCTTGCTATCCTCTTGAAGCTTGGTTATGGAGAACATCACGAAATGAGGAAGAAAATAAAGAACATAAAATAATGAAGCTCTTTGTTTTGCCCCTTGTTTGTCACACCCTTTTCTCTTCCTCTATTGTCTTATTTATACTCAAAAATAAAAACAAAACTCTCCATATTCCAATAACTCTTAAATTCATAATAAAATACTCTAACTCCCAAGAGAATCTTAATTTCACAATAAAACGCTCTAACTCCCAATAGACTCTTAAATTCCCCTATTAAATATGGGATTTTAATTCCTTTTGTAACCTAAGAAATTCTCATCATATTCTTGGGCTGGGCAGCTGGCAGAGGAGGTTTCACGTGTGGACAGCTGGCAACTATTAAAGATATTTTCGTCATTTTTGTCTTTTTCTGTGGTCAGAAATGTCATCTAAAATGTTTTAGTATTTCTCCATCAGTCCTTTAGCATCAATAAAACACGACCTTTCCCATTATGTAGCAACATTTTAAACAATAAAATGTTGCAGTAGAATTAAAACCACCAAATGCAACTATATGTAGTGAAATGAGCTTTTTAAACAACCAATAACCTAACTAAAAGAACACAAAATATGACATTTTTACAAGGTTACCAACTATTTGGCTAAAAAGCAAGTCAACACGGTTTATAATAATTAAGAAAATAAAAACAAAGAGACATATCCTACATTCCAATATTGATAAAATGTTCTCTTATTATTTTTCAATAAATTATGATCAAATAATAATCTTAAAATTATTATAAAGTACAATCACGTTAAGAAAACTAAATGGATACATAAAATAAGTTCACATAATGACAAAAAAAGTTAGCTAGAACAATAAGGAAATGATAAAGACAAAAAAATTTGCTACGACTAGTGATGGATCTAGAAATATTTTTTAGGATAAACGCATGTATATTAATAATATAAAATTTTCATATGATGTTGACATAAATAACATTTCAGGGTGGGCACCCTCAATAAAATGAATTACTAATATAAAAAATTTGAATTTCAATGCCCACCATGAACAAAAAATACATCCGCCACTGTTCACAACAATAAGCAAATGACAAAAATCATGTTGATTATATATATATAAAGTATATAGATCATGTTACTTGCATGCAACATTTATAAGAGTTATAAAAAGTAATTGAATTTACAATAGAAAACATTATAAATATCATCGAGTATTGATTAAAATAACGTGGTTGAAAATTACAATAGGAGTTAGGCAGGGCTTAACAAATCCAGGTGACTGTATATATTTCCTTTCTGTTTGTTGATTACTTCATTTATTGTTTTAAACAAAATCTTTATAAATTTAACTCTTATATGTAAATATATATGAAAACATGCAATAGCTAGGAATAGAACGAGGGGCGTGTGGGGTCAGTCGTCGCCCTAAAATTCTCAAATTCTTTTATATTTTAGATTCTTTTATGTTTATTCTTTTATATTTCATGTGATTCTATATATGTTGAAGAATATGACTAGTTTGTTTAGATTTTTATTTTTATTTTGTTGTTTTAGTGCATTTTTGAAATTTATGCATTGCAAATAAACTCTTATCTCCAGATCTAATAACATGCATATCATTATTTGCAGGCGTATATGCATGCCAAAACGGAGCAATTTTCATACTTGATTTGTACTTTATAGAGCTTGATGTCTCCAATGCTTGAATTAATTTTGATGTTGAATACATGAACTATTAGTATTGATGTTGTTATGGTCATGTTTATAATATGTAAACCCATTTATATGAACACTACTGTTAAATGTAAGATACGAGTACATATCAGATACGAGTATGTGCTAACCAAGTACATTTTATGGAAATGGAAAGGGTCTCTTTGGCCATTCGATAGACATGTCCTTGTCTCCTATCACTTAGTTGCATCACCATCTCATTCAATCTTCCCTGCACTATACTTCCAAGGCTTGGTATACTATTGAGATGTTGGATTAAAATCTATAATTATGCACATATTTTTAATGTATATTGTTATCATAAAATATAACATAAATTACATAATTATATTATAAAGTCATAAGGTATTAGAAGTGTCATCGAAATAAAAGTGTAGATACAATTAAAGTTGTTTTTATAATTTAATAAGGGCAAAGCTATAAATACAAACAATAATTGCTTTTACCTTTTTTTAATTAATCACTAGTATCCGATCTATTGACCAACTAATCTCTATCAGGTACTGCATAGGCGAAGGCGATCCTCTCAACCCAATTTTCTTGTCAAAACCCTATTTTAAAATAAAAAAATATATAAATTTATTTAAATTTAGGCACCAAAGTATAAGTTTTCGAAACTTGCAACTCAGTTTATAATCTGTAGAAAGTTCAGGGACTTCACCTTGAATTTTACCTTTTTTGGTCGATAGGAAAAATTAAAAACAAATTTTGTCGCCTAGGAGGTTTGAACCCCTATCCTTCACCTATGGTCACCCATGCCCTAACTGTTTAAGCTAGGTACTATTACTGATATTTTTAAGTAAATATATATTTTAATGTTTAGGGTTTGAGATTTAAATCCTTAAAATCCCCAAATTGAAAAACCCAAAAACCTAAGTTATTGTCGCCCTCATCGCCTCCAAAATTCTCCACCGTCTGACCACTGTTCAACCCGCCACTACCCTCGTTTGAATCATCATCGATCGATGACGAAAACCAAAGCACCATTGCACCGATCAACGACACATTTTGTCATAAATTGCCACTTGATATTGTAATGAAAAACCCTAATAGCTGTTGTTATTTTTCATTGTTTCATCATCGTCCAACCGTTGATGAGCCTCACTGCCCACACTAGGTGAACCATCTAATTGCTTATCTTCTTCAAATTCCAATGTATTCGACGTAGCTTTTGCGGTGGAAGAGATTGAAGAAAGGATTTCGATCATTCGAAAAGACTTTCTTTCCACATCTTCCGTCGCTCATCGCCGTGAAACAACGCTTACACGAGACTCCTGGGCCAATGATCTATCGATCTGGAAATTTTTGTCTCCATCCAATGACTGATGTCGCCCCAAGCATTACTCCGTACGAGTGTACGTCGTTTGTCATTCAGGGGGTTTGTTGACCTACTGAATCGGTCTTAACTAGTTGAACTGGTATGAACCTGTTGGTCAGCCTAGATCTAGCTGTTTGAGTTGAGTCGAGCTGAACCATGTCAAGCTGAGCCGAGTAGTTGGCCAGGTGTTGACTGGGTAATGATCGAGCATTGACCGGGTAATGATCGAGCATTGATTGGCCATTGACCAACAGTTAACCATCGTTGACCTACCGTTGACTTTTTCCAAGAAAACCTATCATGATGTTTTTTGACGTCCTAAGTTCGATTTTGAGATATGTTTCTCCAAATTTGAATCCGATAAGCTATTTTTCACTTATTAACCTCTCGATTCAATCAATGTTTTTGTAATTAAGCTACACTTCTAATGTAATTTCTGTTGATATGTATCTGAGATATTATTGGACATTCGATTCAAGTTTGAGAGATATCAAATAGAGTTTGAATGTTTGACCGGTATAGATCAAGAATTAAGGTAATACTTTACTACCCTATGCATGCTTTATGGTACATGTTGGTATTGCTAAGTGCATAGATGAATATGTATTGTATCATTTGTATACTCATAACCCTTGAAATTTGATTACTTTTGTTAAAAAATGAAAAACCACAAATACCTAGATGAAAAATTATAGAATTACCCTTGAGAGGTAAAAATATCCTAGATTGAACCTGATTGAGAAAGTACCCAGAGAATTCGTATCTACTCCGATAAATTACCAATTTAACTGTTAAGTTACTATTTTGTATGAACAATTTATGATAAATAGTTCTGTAACCTCTGAGAAGGCACTAGACCCAGGATTTCTGATTTATGAGCATACACCTGAAGAGTAACTTATCAAAATTACTCTTATTATCAGAATTGTTTGAAATGATTGAAATAAATGATAAGTTTGAATTAAATGGAAAGATTGGATGGAAAGATTGGATGGAAGGGAATGACTAAAATACCCTTGAAGTTTGAAATAACATAAAATACCCCAAGCCCTCGAATGACTGAATACCCTTAAGCTCTGGAATGAATAAATCAACCTCGAAAACTAGAATTATCTAAATACTCTTATGAGTTGGATTATGTAAAAGCCTTTGGATAACTTCTAAATATAACTGTGAAGCTTAAAATTTTGTAACGCCCATGAGCATTTTATAGTACGACCTAAGTAGGTCGATCATCCTTAATATTATTACCTGTTCGTTTCCTCATGATTCATCCAAAGATGGTTCTAAAGGTGATCAGTTTGATTATACAATGTAGCCAGTTTTAAAAATTCGTGAAGTTTCTCTACCTGCATAAATGATAAGTGTCGCCTTTGCTGGGAACTGTACAGTCCGATTGGAAATGAAAACAAGTTAAAATGCTTGAAATTTAGAATTCTATAAATAATTGCATACCCTTATTAAACTAATTTCTCATGAATCAAATGATGAATTCCCTTATAAGTCTAGTTGATTGAATCACTTTAGGAATGTCTAAATCCTAAGTAAATTTTGATGCAATAATTCTCGAATACCTTGTTGATATATCTGAATACTATGATCTTGATGAATCACTCCCTAAATTATTACTGAAATCGTTAGATATGAAACCTCCTTTTATAGGGATCTCACTACTAAAATTCAATCAGTTTGCAAAAGTTTCATGTTTTTACCGCTTGATAATTACCAAGTACCTTTGAAAAATAACTGGATCTTCTAGTGGGTTCCCGTTGTGCTACATGATTGTTTTATTTGTTCTGAAATGTAATTCATTGAATTTACTGAATTACTGAGTATTTTAATTATTTGATATTATGTCTTACTTATGTATTGATTTATTGTTTATGAACTATGGCTACATTATATGTGCTCTCTAGATACATGTTTCCACTGCTAGAATTTTATATGTTTGTCCCGCTAAGGGAAGCTGTACTTTACAATATACATGATGATCTATTGCATTCATCTGGTAGTAATGTATTACTGAGGTTTCCATAACTCACTCTGTTACTTACCATTTTAGGTTACAGAGTTTGATCATGTGCTTTTATCGACATTAGTAAAGGAGTTTCATCGGCGTTGCTTGCGGAGTATGGTACATGTAAATTAGAGGGCCTGGAGTTTGTATTATGTTTTATATTTGAGGATGAAACTTGTTTTATTATTGGATATTATTGAATTCTAATTTTAACATATAAATGATTTGTTGAACTTGTATTTTATCTATGAATTACTTTACAATTTAAATGGATTAATAAAAAGTTTAAATTTTCCAAGATTTTTAGTTTTGGTCACTTTAATGACCCTAATGTGACACCTCGGATAGGATCAGATCACCAGTATCAGTCTTAGGGTGTCACATTTAGTGCTATCAGAGTTTAGGTTGAGTCGAGTCGAGTCTTATAGGTAGATCGGCCGATCGACTATAATAGGATGTCTGGTTTGTAAATTCCCCTAGATTATCCCTACTATCGTTTGAAGTATATTATTTGTTATGACTCAATATGTTCAACAAAGAGAATATTGTAAGTATTCATCCCAATTTTGGAAGTTACCTCGCGAGTAAAAGTATACCAATGTATCTCATATGTTATGACTCAATCTGTGAAAATATGGAATATTGTCACTATTCGTTCCAATTTTGGAAATTACCCCGCGAGTAGTGTGGGAGATTATTTGTTCAAGAATTTTGACCGACGAGTTTGTTACTCCTTAAATGTTATGTGATGAGAAGCTCATAGCCAAACCTTATAAGTGAAATTTTGATATTAACAATTACTACCCACGTGTATCGAAGAGCAAGGTATTTGGTCCAAGCCTTAACAAGGTGTTTTCCCTCTAAAGTTCTGCATTGATGAACAAAAAATGAAGAATTTTTGGAATCATTCTTATTATAATTTTATGAGATTGAAACCCAATAGGTGCAGAATTGATCGCTTGGAAATGTATATGCTAAGGCAAGTAAATCTGTGCAAGTATAGATAGTCAAATCAAGAAATAAAGGGTAAGTGAGTTATCGTCTCATCAGGGATTGGTTGACTATTTTAAATTTCACCACAACTAGAATTAGTTTTCGCAAACTAATTCTTGAAGTCTTGTCAAACTAGAAAACTACTAGTAACCAAATAAAGCAAGGAAATATTATAAAGTGTGGTTGTAAGCAAGTGTGGTCGAGGTAAAATAAACATGTAAAATTATCGAATTAAAATAGATAAAAAAAAGACAAACGTTGATTCAAATATATTCAAAACAACCTCACATATTCAGACTTTTTCAAAGAGCACTTATTCTAATATTTTGTTATGACAATCAATTATTCTAAATCTAAAATGATTTGTTATGATATGCTTAACCTGCCTGACAGGATTACTGAGTATTCTTAGACGGTTGTTATGGAAATACTACTTAGCATTAACTACAACCCTTTGTTTGTCAGACTAATGTTGTAGCAATACCTCTCAGCATGCACTATATTTGTTGTCAATCCTACTCCAGTGAATATCCCTTTTATTCGATTAAAACCCTCTCCTTATCTCTAGGGTAGGTAGGTTAGAACATCATCATCCCAGATCCATTCCATTGTTCACTTAGAACTATCTTAATTCTCTCGAATCTAAGAATCAATATCTAGATAAACAAAAATCTCTCCAAGCTCTTACATTGTCAAGACGTGTTTCACCTAGACCCCATGCAATCTCTCGAAGCTCTTACAATGTCAAGGCAAAATATTTAAACAATGAAAAAAACAGACATGAACAAAATCATAATTCATCATTCATAAAACAAAAAATAATTGTTTCAGGAAAACAAAAACTAACACAAAGTGAAGCAGTTCATGGTGCTATCAAATAGTCAACAAAAATATCATCTTTTTAATACAACCCCAAGTAAAGTAAAGAAATTAAGAACAAAAGAAGAACGAATCCCAAAATCGGGGGTTCTGTCATGACATCTCTGATTAACACATCGCATGCCCTGGTAGCCAACCTCTCTCGAGGCCTAACTGCCGCCCTGCTATAGCCTGACTATGGAGGATACCAAGGACTGTCAGTTGGAAAATGGTAGGGAAGAATTGAAATTGATCACTCATGTTTCAAGTAAAGTTCTTCTTTCTTCCTTGCCTCCTCTTTTTAGCGGCTGTGACTGGGTATTTTTAGAGGGAAATCTCCTAGGGTTTTGCACAAGTGAAGATTTCCTAACTACCAGTTATTTTCTTGTCCAAGCTAAAAAAGAAAAGGTGGTTAGCTATTGTCAAAATCTTGAGGGCTTGCTTGCATGTGAGGGTAGTCATACAACTGGCATGTGACATAGGGAATGCATCATATCCGCTTCAGACTTGTATGATAAACCTTGCCTTGGCATGATAAATATGCTCCTCACTATCTTTATCTTCTATATTGCATTGTCCATTGTGAAATGCTTTGTCATGACTGAAATGATATTCCTTAGTTAATTTCTTGCACATACATAATCCACACAATAACTTTCTTCTCGGCAGCATCAGTCAAACCAAATAAATTTTGCCTAAGCAAAACTTATCAACCGTATGCAATTATAACCTAAATGCAACTAAATACAACTATTATGTTGTGAACACTTTGTTTAGACGAGCAATAGCTTAAGTAAAAAGATTAGAAATAGAGTCTTTTTATGGAGTTAGCACACTCCCAAACTTAAGCTATTACTTGTCCTCAAGCAGTGGACAATAGTTGAAAAATAAGATTGTCGTGACAAAACAATATTAAGAAAATCATCTGGTTTCAAATTTTAGCCCTCAGTAAAAGTTTTGCTCCAACATGTTTAACTATCATATCACTCAAGTACCTTCCATAGTCAGGATTACTTGCTAGTGTGTGTGCGTGATTGTAATCAGTCTCTGCATTAATGTAATTAGAAAATTTTAAGTAAGTGCTTTTGTTTTGTTAGGTGCAGTGTCCACTCCTATTTATTCATCAACTTATTTGGGAGTTAGCTTATCACTTCTACCCTTCCGCAAGCTGAAAGGGAGCATACCTTCCACCCCAAGCTTGTCGGGTAGAGTCATCCTATGACTACTTTTAGTCACTCATATGCCTAGGTAACCCTTAATTTTTATGGAGTTTTTGGTTATGCCATTACATAGAGGAGTTCGACTTTAACCTTAAATTTTTTTGATGTCTTGGCAAGCAGAGAGTTCTTTCCTAAAAATTTACTAATCACCTTAAACAGAGACAGTCTACAGTCGTATTTATAGTTTTTCAAAGAATCAAGTCTAAGGTCAGTTTTCTCCTTTCGATAATCTTGAAAATAATTCTGACCTAGACAAGTAGACTGTGATTTCATCATCGGGTATCCATAATCCATTCCAAACAATAAACTTAATATACTTATATCATGACAACCAAAACTTTTAACCAATTATAATCAATTGTTTTTTATAAAGTGTGAGGGAATACCTCCCCCAAACATGAGGGATGCATTGTCCTCAATGCATGAGAAATTAAAATACATAAAACTAAATGCAAATAAAATTAAAAATAAAAATATAAAATTATTGTGGTAGGGTGACTTGACTGGACGCAAGTGTTTTACGTCGTTTTGGATGAGGGGACACTCGAATATCGTATCTTATGCTGTAATCTATGAGGGACATGATTCAAGGACACGACCTTCCATTCGCTTAATGTGTTATTTGGTGCTCGGGGCTCATGCTGGTGTTTGTTGTTCTTTAGCTTGGGTGTATTGTCTGTTAATTACTGGAGTTTGGCATTGATTTGGTTTATGAACTAGCGTTGTATGATGGATGAGAGACTGTTCTAGTGCTTTCTCAGGTGTGGGTTGATCAGGTACTGGAATAAAATCATCGTCGACAAAGCATTTGGGTGGTATCTTCTGAATGCTTTCAGAGGTAGAGAAGGAGGAGCTGAGAAATTCATCTGTGTCGTTGTGACCTTCTTCAAGTATGGGTGAGACATGAGTGGCTAGTGGAGGAATGTTCGCGTGAGATTCTGGGAGAGTATTTTATGTCAAGGCATTGAATGTACTGCCACCAGCAGTGTGTTTCAGGATAACAACAGGGAAGGGCGACAAGTCTTCATTGGTGATTGGGGGAAGCTCCTTAAAAAAGGCATTAAGTTGTGCATCCCTTGCCTTGACATAGCCAAAGAAGATCTCCATATGATTTTCCAGACGTCTGATCTTCTCACGGGTTTCTCGCGTATATGTGACCACTACTGACATTCTGGCCGCGATAATAGATTTAGCTCATATTTCCAGTCCCTCATGCGGTGCATTATCGTCGAAGCTCATAAGCTCTGGCACTTTCTTCTTGGTTATTCCCTCCTTTGACTTGATGAAGTCCTTGAATGGTTCTTCAGGGTCTTTCGTCTTCATGCACAAAGCATTTATCAGTTTAGGAAATAAAAGATTTCCTTGATTTCTTTTGTACAGTCGTGGATTTGCTCGAAGATAATTTCTCCATAATTGATTGCTCGCCCTTAAATTATCGAATGTAACCACATCAATATTTTCACTAGAACGATCGTATTGCGGGAGGCCGACATTAGCTTGCTCTTTAGGAAGTGATTCCATAACTTCACCACTAATTTAACAGCTCGACGATCTACTCACTTTCTTGTTGGCGTGTTCCCCTCAAATTTGGTACATCCAAAGTAGAGGTCTTCAAGGACTCCAATGTAAGTTTCTTGGTCCATCTTGACCATGAACTTCTTTTGTTGATCCTCCACTTTTCCAACTTAAAAGATCGGCTGAGTGTTGATGGGGTAAACCGAATGAGTTTCCCTCTTACATAGACGGTATATTGGGATGGGTCTTCAATATGGGCATAAAATTACCGAATCATTGTCGGTGCTACGACCTTAGGATGCCGAGCAAATTTCTCCCATTTATGCTTTCTAACCATGTCCATCACATCTGGTCCGAATGGTTCTCCATTCTCTGTTGAAAAAAAGAAACTATTCTCCAAGTATACTTGTCATTTTTCGATGTTCTTTAACCGTGCTTCGACTTCAGCTGTCTGGAAATGCTCAAATCCTGCTACTGGGGCTAGATTTTTCTTTGATCTTGCAATGATACTTGATGTTTATAGGGTTTTTCATGGCTGCGAGGAATGAGAAATATTGGAGAAAAACTTTTTTAAAGAAATAAACTATGGGAATAATGGGGAAGATGAAGTGTAAGTTGGGTTTTCTGGAAAGATAATGTGTGGTTTAATCAAGACAAATTGGTTAAAACAAGAGGGAAAAATGGAATTAATATCTCAATATTTGATTTGACATAAAGTGGGGAAAATATAAATTTTCTTCTTTATAATTGCCACCAAAACCTTTTTGTATTAGGGTTTCACTTTCTCCCATGCGTATATTCTCACCCCATGCTGCCACGTGTACCTTGCATGCCAACAATGAACAATAAGAAAGAAAATAAAGTGAAATAGATAAAAAGAATATAAAATAACTTAATTTATTTATGTACAAGATTCAGATTTTCGTTACCGAGGCAATGAATAATATTTAATTAAGTAAAGAAAAGTCTTGGGCATCGTGTGATGTTGATGTCAGTTTATCATGAATTACTGGTATTCCTTTGTATTCTTTTAGTCTCTGACCATTCACCTTGAAAATGGATCCATCAAATCGATTCTTGATTTCTATTGCTCCGTTAATATTTATTTGATGTACGATGAACGGTCCAGACCATCTTGATTTTAGTTTTCCTAGAAATAATTTGAGCCTTGAATTGTAGAGAATCACTTGTTGTCCATAATAAAATTGCCTTGGAAATTTTTTTATATCATGCCATCGTTTTGTTTTTTCTTTGTATAGGCAACATTCTTTTTAAGCGTGAGCTCTGAACTCATCCATTTCGTTCAGTTCCAAGAGTCTTCTTTTTCCAGCAAGCTGAGCATCCATGTTCTATTTCTTGATGGCCCAATAAGCTTTATGTTCATGTTCCATAGACAAATGGTACTCCTTACCGTAGACGAGTTTGAATGGAGACATTTCTAAGTAGTGTATTAAATGTTGTGCGATAGGCCCATAGTGCTTCATCTAGCTTTGGCGACCAATCCTTTTGGCTTGGATTGACCACTTTCTCAAGGATCTGTTTGATTTGCCGATTAGAGACTTCAGTTTATCCATTGGTCTATGGGTAATATTTCGTGGCTATATGATGTTGCACTCCATATCTTTTCAGTGACTTGGTAATTAATTTGTTGTCAAAGTGTGTTCCCTCATCACTGATAATAGCTCGCAGTGTTCCAAAACGCATGAATATGTTATTGTGCAAAACTTTCATCATGGTCTTGGAATCATTCTTCGGTTTTACGATGGCTTCCATCTACTTGGACACATAGTTTACTTCCAAGAGGATGTATAGATCACCAAAAGATGTTGGAAAGGGTCCCATGAAATCTACCCCCCACACATCGAAAAGTTTAACCTCCAAAATGTTTTTCCATGGAATCTCATGTCCCTTTGACATGTTCCATGTTCGTTGGCATCTATCAAATGATTTGTAGAATTGATATGCATCTTTGAACAAGGTTGGCCAATAGAAACTGGATTGAAGAACCTTTTTGTTGTTCTAATTCCACCAAAATTTCCTCCATATGGTGATGAGTGGAAATGAAGTAGAATTCCACCAAAGTTTTGTCTTAATAGAGGTGTTGTGAGCTAGAAAAGTTTGAAGCAAGACACAGTAGCTGATTCTACAATAGAGGTTGAATACATTGCAGCCATTGAATTAGTAAAAGAGGTTGTTTGGAACAAAAACTTCATATTGGAATTAGGGGTTGTTCCCAACATATCAGATGTTTTAGAACTATGTTGTGACAATAATGGAGTCATTACATAAGAAAAGGAACCCAGATCTCATCAATGATCCAAACATATTCTTAGGCGCGTTCATCTTATTCGAGATATCATAGATTTAGGAGATGTGGAAATATGTAGAGTACATATGGATGTAAATGCAAAATGAAAAAAATGTTGACCCCAACAATGAATATCATAGAATAATTTCCCCTAGAGATAAAAGGCTTCACATTACAAGATAGTCTATTTTACATACATGATTTCGCGTAGATGTTGAGCTTGAAGTGGGTCAATGCTTCGTCTCAGATCTTCATCCTTGATAATGATTCCCCTCAAGTTCTTTGTAACCTAGCTCTGTTAATGCCCCGGTGGAGCTGAAGTCAATGCATCACTCTTTAATGACTAGCGATGAAATGATCATAAATAAGACTCTACTGTTGGATTACTCCTCAGATCAATGGATCATCATTCTAGTCTCGAATGCTACACGATCTTCGAGCATGTCTCTTTCTTCTACTCTCTAAACTTTTTCTATCCCTCATTGCTTGTCTGTGTACAAGACTACTTAATTGAAAACTTTTATCTCTCCTTGTGAACATTTTCTGTTAAATATCCCCTTGCGGATCAACACTTTCCTATTATGTTATGTTGATGAAATGTAATGCAAAGAAGGGCAAAAAATGACACAAACAAAAGAAAAGAAATAAGTTAGTACGGGCAAGATAATCCTGTCGGGCAGTTTAGTGAGTCATAATAATTCATTATGGGCTTAAAATAATTGTTGTCGGGACAATGGTTTAGCATCAGTGCTCTGTGAAACGTCTGAATATGTGAGGTTGTTTGCATTATATTTAATCCAATACTTGTTTTGTTTTGTTTTATTTTATCTATCTGCATATTTTCTTTGTCTCAACCAAACTTGTCTAAAATCATTGAATCATTATTCTTAGCTCTTTAATATTAATTCTTAGCTTTAATACTTAGTAGGATTAATTTGTGGCATTATTTCTAGTTGTGCTTAAAAGATATTTCTAATTCAATCCTTGTAGAGACTATACTCGCTCACTAATATATTATTTGCATCGATTAAATATACTTGCACATATTAGCTTGCCTTAACATATACATTAACAAGCGATCAAGTTTTTGGCTACGTTGTCGGGGATTGGCAACTGACGAAATTTCCAGCCATAACAAGTTCTTTGTGTCACTTTATAATTATTTAGTCTAACGTATTGTATTATTTTCTTTTATAGGTTTTAATTATTGCATGACCTTGAGATCTGTTGGTAAGCCTTTGGAACCATTCAACCCCGAAGTTGAGCAATCGTTCAGACAAAGGTTGCGTGCCCAAAGAACCAGAGAACAATTAAATCAAATGCAAAACGACATAGAAGATTTAGGAGATCAATTTACAAGACCAAGAGCGATACGAGATCATTTAAACCCAATTCTCGATGACCTCAATTCTGGCATAGTAGCACCTGAGCTACAAACCACTCATTTTGAACTCAAACCGGTGATGTTTAATATGCTGAACTCTATCGGCCAATTTGGTGGTACACCCAATGAAGAAGCTAGACAACATGTGCATGCTTTCCTTGAAGTATGTGATTCATTTAGACAACAAGGAGTACATGAAGATGTGCTCAAACTGAAGCTTTTTCCTTACTTCTTAAATGATAGAGCAAGTGCTTAGCTCAGGGGAGTTCCTTCCGGATCAATAGAGTCATGGGCAGATTTATGCAAGAGTTTCCTACTCTGATATAATCCACCCAATAAGAATACACAGCTTCGGAATGAAATTGCGAGTTTTTGCCAAGGTGATTATGAATCAATGTACGAATGTTGGGATAGGTATAAAAGTTTACTTCGCAAATGTGTTAATCATGGATTCATGATTGGACGCAAATGGTGATGTTTCACAATGAAGTCAACACACCAACTCCAATGATGTTAGATGCCTCAATAAATGGCGCCCTATTAGACAAATCACCCGAGGAAGCTTTTGACATCCTCGACAGGATAGCAAATAATGACTATCAATTTTCAAGTGTAAGATTGGGAACCAACAGAAAAACCTCTGGAGCATATGAATTAGAAAGAAAAGATTTGGTAACAGCCCAACTTTCTGCCATAACCAATATGTTGAAAAATTGCAACCAATAATATGTGCCTATTCTGTCAAGGCAACCATCATGAGAGTGAATGTCCTAAAAACCATTAGTCAACTAATTTTGTGAACAACTACAATCAGAAAAACAATAATCCTTATTTGAACACGTAAAATTCTAGTTGGAGACAGCACCCAAATTTTTCGTGGAATAATCAAGGGAACAACAACAATCAAGCCACAAATTACAGGCCACAGCAAAATAATTATGACCATCAGCATATTCAGAATCAACATCAGCAGCCCTGGCAGAACAACAAAGGTATTGCTTCTTCCTCTAACACTCATTCCAATATTAACTCCTTTGAATTATCCTTGCAGGAATTCATGGCCTCGACAAAAGATTTCATGGCGTCTACAAAAACCTTGATGCACGAACATTCTGTAACAATAAAAAATCAAGGAAATCTTCCTAGTGATACTGAAGTCACTAAGCATCATGGGAAGGAGCAATGCAATGTACTTACGCTAAAGAGTGGAAAACAAGTTGATTAAGTTGACAAGTTTGGGGGAGAACAGCTGAACAATTCTTGCCAAGGCATAGCACAACCGAATGAGGAATCTGAGAATGCTGAACAAGAGAAAGCGCATGAATAGAAGGAAAGAAGTGAAGGCTTAAAAAAGCATCAACCGGATAACAAGAAATTCATGGTTAAGGCTAGCGATTTCCCTGCACCATGAGTAGTCGATGTGAGACCTCCACCACCGTTCTCTCAACGGTTAAAGACACATGATGATGACATCCAGTTCAAGAAATTCATTAATGTTCTGGACCAGTTGTGTATCAATGTGCCCATACTCGAAGCCATCGAGAAAATGCCTTCCTATGCCAAGTATCTTAAGGAAATTGTTACAAAGAAAAGGAAGGTAGAACGTGTAGCCACGACAACAAAAATCTGCTCGGCAATAAGCAACTTCCCACCAAAGCAAAAAGACCCTGACAACTTTGTAATACCATGTTCCATTGGTAATGATTTCATCGAACGAGCTCTTATTGACTTGGAATCAAGTGTAAACTTGATACCAAAATCAATATTCATGAAACTAGACGGGTATCACGCCCATCCCACCTCGTTCATTATACAGTTGGTTGATCAGTCTTATGTGCGACCCGAGGGCAAAATTGAAGACGTCATAGTAAAGATAGATAAATTTGTATTTCAAGTGGATTTTCTCATTCTGGATTGCGAAGCTGATGAAAACGCATGAATCATTCTGGGACGCCCATTCTTAGCCACAGGCAGAATCCTAATAGACTGTGAAAACGAAGAATTCATCATGAGAGTTGGCGAGCAAAGTGTCAGTATCGATGTTTTTAACTATATGAAATATACAAACGATCCAGAGGAATGTCAATGCATTAATAAGATTGAAGAAAAGGCAATCCTGGGACAAGGTGAATCCCTAAGGCTCGATGAGTGCATCAATTTATACCATGAACCTACAACTGAAATACATGAAGTAGAAAACTTTGGCCCTAAAGTAATATTTTCATAAGATTGTTCTGACAATCATGTCCACGACAACGAAAATCTACACACTGAATACCCTGAAAGCGATACCAAGGCAACATACGAAGGAAAGACAGAAGACTAATTGAGATTTCTTCATAGGTCAGGTATGAAATTCGAACCTTTAGAATATGATGAAGTTAAATCTCAAGAGTCATCTTCACGACATGCACCGAAATTGGAGCTTAAAACTTTACCATCACATTTGAAATATGCTTATCTAATAGTTGATGAAACTTTACCATTGATAATCTCTACCAACATAATCTTTGAACAGGAGAAGAGTTTGTTGCATGTTTTGTCACAACACAGAAAAGCTTTAGGATAGACGATGACAGACTTGAAAGGAATTAGTCCAACCATATGCATGCACAAAATAAATCTTGAAGATAGCCACAATACATCGATAGAACCCCAAAGACGGCTCAACCAGATCATGAAGAAGGTTGTCATGAAGGAAATAATAAAATGGTTGGATGCAGGAGTGATTTATCATATATCTGATAGTTCATGGGTTAGCCAATCCAATGTGTGCCAAAGAAAGGGGTGTAACCGTGGTTATAAATGAGCATGATGAGTTACTCACCACGAGAATAGTCATGAGGTGCCGCATATGCATGGATTATAGGAAGCTCAACAAAGCCACAAAGAAGGATCATTTTCCCTCTCTTTCATTGATCAAATGTTGGATAGATTAGCGGGAAAGGTATTTTATTACTTCCTCGATGGATACTCGGGGTATAACCAAATTTCCATAGCACCCGAAGACCAAGAGAAAACAACGTTCACATGCCTATATGGTACCTATGCATTTACACGAATATCGTTTGGACTGTGTAACGCTCCAGCTACATTCCAACGATGCATGATGGCAATCTTTTCAGATATGGTGGAAGAGTGCATGGAAATATTATGGATGACTTCTTCGTTTCAGGTGATGACTTGGATTGATGTCTCGGTAATTTATCCAAGGTGTTGAAACGTTGTGAAGAAGCCAACCTAGTACTGAATTTGGAAAAATTCCATTTTATGGTAACTGAAGGAATAGTGTTGGGACACAAAATTTAATGCCATGGCATCGAAGTCAACAAATCCAAGGTGGATGCAATTTCAAATCTTTCCCCACCTTCTAATGTGCAAGGTGTACGCAGTTTCCTTGGACATGCAAGATTATATAGGAGGTTCATAAAAGACTTTTCTCAAATCTCTAAACCCTTATGTCTTTTGCTTCAACAAAATCATCCATTTGAGTTTACTAATGATTGTTTGAATGCCTTCACAGATTTGAAGAAAAAACTTTCAGTAACCCTAAACGTTATCCCACCAGACTAGAACGAACCATTTGAGCTTATGTACGACGCTAGTGACTATGCAGTCGGAGCAGTGCTAGGGCAATGAAAAAGTAAATTTTTTCATGTTATCTACTATGCATCCGAACACTTAATGGTGCTCAAGTGAACTATACCACCACTGAAAAGAAACTCTTACCAGTAGTATTTGCATTCGATAAGTTTAGGTCATATCTAATAGGCACTAAGTTAATTGTGCACACAGATCACTCAGGTATTAAATATCTGATTAATAAAAAAAGATGAAAAGTCTAGATTAATTCGGTGGATATTATTACTGTAAGAATTTGATTTAGAGATCAAGGATAGAAAAGGTATAGAAATTCAAGTGGCGGACCATTTGTCTAGGCTAGATAAAAAAACCTGATTGTCCTGACATCACAAATATTAAAAAGGATTTCCCTGATGAAAAAATATTATTTGTCACGGCTGCACCGTGGTATACTAACATCGTTAATTTTCTTGTTAGTGGTATTGTTCTTCTTTATTTATCTAGCCAGGGAAAACAAAAATTTTGACATAATGTGCGACATTACTAATAGGATGAACCATTTCTATTCAAGCAGTGCGGAGACCAAATAATCCGAAGGTGCATTCCAGAAGAAGAGCAACAAGATATCCTACTCTAATGCCACTCGTCACCATATGGAGGGCATTTTTGTGGGATGAGAACAACAACAAAAGTGCTTCAGTCGGGATTTTATTGGCCAACCCTATTTAAAGACGCGCATGAATTCTAAAATTTATGTGATAGGTGTCAACGTACAGGAAACATCTCAAAACGGCATGAGATACCATGGAAAAATATTCTGGAGATCAAACTTTTCGACGTATGGGAATAGATTTCATGGGACATTTTCCAACATCATTTGGAGATATATACATTCTCTTAGTAGTGGATTACGTATCAAAATGGGTTGAAGCCATTGCAATACCTAAGAACGATTCCAATACGGTGTTGAAGTTTTTGCACAAAAATATATTCACCCGTTTTGGAACACCACGAGCTCTCATTAGCGATAAAGGGACACATTTTGATAATAAATTGATTGCCAAGGCACTGGAAAGATATGGAGTATGACATAGAATTGATATGGCGCATCACCCTCAGACGAATGGACAAGCCGAAGTATCTAACTGAGAAATCAAGTAGATCCTCGAAAAAGTGGTCAACCCAAGTCGAAAAGATTGGCACAGCATTCAAGACACCACTAGGAATGTCCCCATTCAAGCTAGACTATGGAAATGAATGTCATCTCCTAGTTGAACTCGATCACAAAGCTTATTGGGCCATCAAAAAGATAAACATGGATGATCAGCTTGCTGGAGAAAGAAGACTATTGGAACTGAACGAGATGGATGAATTTAGAGCACATGCATACGAGAATGCCCTCCTTTACAAGGAGAAAACAAAACGATGGCATGACAGAAAAATAATGGCAAGACAATTTTATTCTGGACAACAAGTACTACTCTACAATTCATGCCTTGAATTATTCTCAGGCAAGCTAAAATCACGATGGTCAGGACCATTCATCGTACAACAAGTCCATGACAATGGAGAAATTGAAATTCAGAACCAAAACGATGGTTCCATCTTCAAAGTGAACGGGCAGAGACTCAAAGAGTACAAAGGAGCCCCAATCATGCGCGACAAACCAACATCGTTGGCACATGATGCCCAAGAGTTTTTTTTTCTTAATTGAGCAAATATTAGTTGCCTAGGCAATAAAAATCTGAATTTTGTACGTAAATAAGTTAAGTTATCTTATACTTTAATTCTTTTTATTTTATTATTTTCTTCTTTCATACTGTAGGCGAGCAAGGAACACGTGGCAGCATGGGGACTTGAAGCATGCATGAAGAAAAAAAGAAGCCCTAGGGTACGTGATTTAAGGAGAAATCTTTTCCTCGCTGTGTAAAGACCAAAATACTCCGAAACCACCCATCACTTTCCAAGAAAAACTACACACTCTTCTTCTTCTTCATCGAGTTTCCTTATATCTTTACAAACTAGAAAATTTCTTTTCTTTCTCTCAAAATACCTCCCCATCGCCACCACTAAAATCAACAAAGAAATATTGTGAGATCGAGACCGGCCCCAACCCCAGACAGATTTTCAAACATTTCCAAACAGCCGAAACAAAGGCACGCTTCAAAACCATTCAACAACGCCAACTCTATTTGGAATATGGATTCGTTTTTCCAGTGAGAGAGAAGAGAAGTTTGGCCTTGAAGTGATGGACGTCATAAAAAACATAACTGGGAGAAGTTTGCTCGTAATCCTAATGGCATAGCACCAGGAATGGTGAGGGAGTTCTATGCCCACCTCGTGGACACCTTCAACCATATGGTATATGTTCGAGGAAAACTCATTCACTTTTCCCCTTATGTACTTAACAAATACTTTAAGTTGGGGAAAGTGGATGACCAACACAAGAGATTTATGGCCGAAGCAGATCAAGAAACGTACAGTGGAGTTCTACATGATTTATGTTTTGGGTGGTCCAAGTTCGAAGGGAATGCCCCCACAAGAAAGTGAGTAGATCGTCGAGCCCTCAAACCACACGTGAAACTGTGAAACCATTTTCTTAAAGGCAAGCTGATGCCAACGTCCCACAACACCGTTGTCCTCGTAATACGACTGATGCTGTTGCACTTGATTGTATACGGTAGGACGATCGATGTGGGTTAAATCATCTTTGAGCAGATCCATGACTGTGCCAAGAGGAACCGTGGTAACCTACTATTCCCAAACCTTATAACCACATTGTGCAGAAAGAAAACGGTTCATGAGGAACCATTTGAAAACATTATTAAACCCAAAGAGGGTATTACAAAGAAAAAGGTCCCCGAGTTGATGAGTTTCAATGATGACGACCCAAAACAGGGTCTGGAGCGAGGAGCAAAATCGATTGATGTGCCTAGAATGGCCGCTATGGTCAAGCACACGCGTGAGACGTGTGAAAAGATCGGGTGCCTGGAGGACCACATGAAAATTTACTTTGAAAACGCCAAGGCAATGGACATGCAACTCAATGCCTTCATCAAGGAGTTGCTCCCAACCACAATGATCTGACTGCCAACCTTCCCCAGTGTCATCCCCAACTACAATACGGGTGGAAGCACATTTCATGACTCGACATCTTATATCCCTCCAAACGTTCCACCAGAGGTGCCCACCGATGTGCCACCATTGGTAACCCATGTCCCACCCGTACCAGAAGAAAGCCACGATGGCACCAAGGAGTTCCTTATCCTTCTCCACCACCGAAAGAAGCAATGATACTCCACCCCACTTCTTCACTGATGAAGATTTCAAGCTAGCACCAAAACAGCCTGAGTAGGATCCTATTCCATCCCCAGTTCGATCAATACCACTAGCCCCAACAACAGCTCCTAGTCCACCACCAGTTCCAACATAACAAACTCCCGCAACTGAGCAGTCCACTCTTACCCAAGCTTTGACCAGCAAGAAGCGACACAAGAGAATGGCGGGGCGTATACCTCAACCATCTCCTTATCAGCCAAAAGTAGTAGACTCGGGATCTTAGAGCCCTTCCCTTCTCAAACGACGCCGCACGAGGGCGTCCAGTCAAGCCACTCCACCACAATAAGTTGTTGTAGTTTTCTTTTTTTTTTCTTTTCGCATTTGCATATAACAGCATTTAGTGTAGTTTTCATATATTGAGGATAATGCATCCCTCAAGTTTGGGGGAGGTGTTATCCATTTTGCCATACTTTGTTAAATAGTAATTGATGTTAATTAGTTAAAAAATTTTATTGTCATGATATAAGCAGGATAGGATTGTTGTTAGGAATGAATTAGGGATGCCCAATGATGAATGCAAAATTTTATTGCCTAGGGCATAATTATTGTAAAGGCCGTCTGAAGAAGAGAACCAACCATAAGCTTGATCCTTTGAAACTTATAAACACGATTCTAGGTTATCTTTGCTCTAGGTAATCTATATATTTTTTAGGAAAGAACTTTCTAATTGCCGAGACTTCAAAAATATTCTAAGGGAAAGGTAAAAACTCTCTAGTGTTTAAAAACTTTAAAACTCAAAAAATACAAAGGGGCACTCCTCTGTGCAAAGCCATGAATAATAAAAACTCCAAAATAAATTAAGAGTAGCCAAGGCATATGAGTGAATGAAAGTAGTCACAAGTTGACTGTGCCCGACTAGCTTAGGGGTGGAAAGTATGCTCCCTTTCACCTAGAGTGTGGAACGGTAGTTGTGATGAGCTGACTCCCCTATAATAAAAGTGTGAATAAAGAGAATAAAAGTTGATAAATAACTAGGAGTATAAACTAAGCCTGATGAATAATTTGTTTCCTTGACAACCTAGAAGTGCTTACTTTAAGTTTTGTAATTACCTATATGCATAGACTGGTTACAATCACGCACACACAATAGAAAAGGATCCTGACTAGGGAAGGGACATGACAAATATGACAGTCAAACATGTTGAGGCCACATATTTTTGCTGAGGGTTGAAATCTCAAACCTGATGATGTTCTTGATACTGCTTTGCAATGACAATTTTAATTTTCTTATAGCTATTATCCATTGCTTGAGGATAAGTAATAGCTTAAGTTTGGGGTGTGATAACTCCATAAAAAGACTTAAATTCTAGTATTTTCACTTAAGTTATTGCTCGTCTAAAAAAAGTATGCACTGAATTTTTAGTGGCATTTAGTTACATATAGGTTATGGTGGATAAGTTTTACCTAGGCAAGATTTATTTGGCTTAACTGATGCTGCTGAGGAGAAGGGGTTGTTTGAATTGTGTTTGTACAGGAATTCTACAGAGGAAGAACATTTTAGTCTTGACAATGAAAAGTTACAAAGGCTAATGGAGCAGATGAGAACGTGAGGAGCAAATTTATCTCGCCGAGGTAAGATTTATCTAAAGAAGTTTGAAGAAAATGTGGCTAAACCACCTATTACACATGCCAGCTGGATGACCTACTTCACGTGAAAGAAAGCCTTGAATATCCTGACAACCGCCAGCCGCCTTTCCTTTTTAAGTTTAGGAAATTAATAACGGTTAATTAAGGAAACTCCAAAAGCATGTAAAGCCCTAGGAAATTCTCCTTATAACTACCAGCCGTAGCCGTAAAAAAAAAGGGGGGAAAGGCAAGGAAGAAGAAAGAAAAGCTTTACCTTAGGCGTGAGCAAGCAACTACAGTGCTTTCCCTCCGTCTACCCCCAGTCTTCCTTAGTGTCCTCCATAGGCAGACGATAGAGCCCCCGGTTTTTGGAGTCGTTCTTCCTCTGTTATTAAAATCTTATTTTATTTGTGGTTGTATTAAACGGTTTAATCTTGGATGATCTTGGACAACACCATGAATGCTTTACTTGGTGTTAAACTTTGTTTTGCCTGAACAATATTTTATGTTTTGAATGATGAATTATGTTTTCTTATGACTGTTTTGCTCATAGTTTAAATATTTTTCCTTAACACTGTAAGAGCATTGAGAGATCGCCTGGGGTTTCGGTAAAACATGTCTGGACACTGTAAGAGCATCGAGAGATCGCCTTTTGTCTAGAAAGTAATTCTTTAATTTGAGAGAATTAAGAGAGATCAACGTGAGCAAAGGAATAAATCCGGGATGGTGAAGTTCTAACTTCTCTACCTTAGAGATAAGGAGTGAGTTTCAAACGACTAAAAGGTATAAAGGCTATAGTAGGTTAAGACAACGTCTATAGTTAATGCCGAGAGGTATTGCCATAGAAACCGTATAAGAATACCTAGTAATCCCATCGAGCAGTTTAGTGAGTCATAATAATTCATTCTGGGATTAAAATAATTGTTGCCGAGATAATGGTTTAGAATCAGTGTTCTGTGACATGTCTAATTATGTGAGGTTGTTTATGTTATATTTAATCCAATACTTGTTTTGTTTTGTTTTATCTGTCTGCATATTAGTTTTAGTTATGGTGAAAAGGTAATTCTAACTCCCTATCTTTTATTTTATTTTCTAAAAACCAGAGAACTTGCAAAAAAAACGAAGAAAGAAATTACAAACTAAACTCTATTTTTGTTAGATTCCAATAATTTAACAAGTATACCAATAATGAAAAAATGGATATAATACCTTTTTGCTTGAGAATTTTCTTTCGGTTTTATTCTTTGATTGCTGATTAAAAATCCATTTACATTGCTTTTTAGTGTGGGTTATATACACATTACAAATATTAAACAAACAAAATTTGTTTGCTGATTTTTTGATGCGTTTGGTGGAGCCGTGATTTGGAGGAGATGGTGGCCTTGCTACTGTCGTGGAGGTATGGGCAACCAATAGAAGGGCATGATGGAACAGGCAGGGTATGGTGACTGGAGCAGCATGGTATGATGACTAGAGTATCCACAATCATGTCAGCGAACCGGGTGAAGAAGCCCTATCGAGTCTTGGGCTCACAACGAGCTTTACTCTTGGGCCTGGACTGAACAATTGTGTTGGGCCTGGGATGTTGTTTAGGTTGAGTTGTAATTTAGGTTTCGGGTCTTGTATCTGGATTGGGTTGTAATTTGGGCTTCATTTGGGTCTGCAAGAATGTAAGTTAATGTTATAAATAATAATAATAATAATAATAATAATAATAATAATAATAATAATAAAATAAGACCCAGAGAAAAATGGGTGTCTACACAAACATTAAACGATGCTAATGTGAGATGAGACCACTTAACAGTTATTAGTTGAACTAAAAGATGAATTTAAAAATCATTATCCTAAGAAGATATAAAATAAAGCCCATTGCGAGAGCTGGAAATATAAAAGCATTATTGCCAATATTGTCATCTATTTTGTTTTATAGAATTAACAACAACTGCTATGAGTATAACCAAGGATGTTACCCTATTCTTCATATGCCGTAGCATTAGGTCCTATTTTGTTAGTAGCAGGAGAACAATGAGAACCGAAACATATATTCCTAACAATTAATCAGTCTCTAAGTCATATGCATTGAACTTCCTCCTCTCCACAACAGAATAGAATGAACATTGATAATGGTGCCATAATTTTTTTATTTTATAATTTTTTCAATGAAATGTATAAGGGCTTTTCTTTTTCTGTTATCTGATGCTTAACTACTACTTCATTGATTTTCAATCCATTAAACAAGGACAAATACTTATGAAGCAAATATTCAATCAAAATCTATCCATTTAAAATAATAAAAACTCAAATTTCCCAATGAGCTTTTGACCTCAATTAAATATAAATTCTATTGCAATTCAATTCAAAATAAGGAGAAAATCCTAGTACATTGGCCAAAGCACAGCACAACGTCTCGATCAATGAGTACCTCATTTCGTAATCAATGAACTTCTTGCTAAGATAATAAATTGTCCTCTTTTTCCTCTCAGTTTGATCATGATGCCCTAATACACACCTCGTTGAGTTCTTAAAGACTGGCAAGTAGAGAATTAATGGTTTCCCAAGATATATGCCACTAATACTGGGGTATTTGACAAATATTGGTTGACTGCTTGAAAGCTTCATGACAATCATTACTACATACTCCTGTGTTGTTTTTGCAGAGAAGGAGAAAAATGGGGTCACATTTCTTAGCCAGTTACGGGATAAATCAAGCAATGTAATTTAAACTCCCTAGGAATACTCGAACATCTTTTTGTGTTTATGAGGGTGGTATATTTTGAATGGCTTTGACTTTATCTGGATCTATTTCAATCCCTTTTTTCTCACTATAAACCCCAAGAGTTTTCCAGATGTTACCTCGAAGGTACACTTGTTTGGATTGAGTTTCAGCTATCATTTCCTTAACCTCTGGAAGAGTTTCCTCAATTTTTCAACGTGTTCTTCCTCTGTATTAAACCTAACAATCATATCATAGACATAAACTACCACAACCTTGAAAAAAAATAATAAGCAATTTGGTGAAATTAGGGTCAAATTAAAAGTTTCCAGAACTTGTAGGCCATTTTAAAAGTTGAAGGAAATTTAGGGACCTAGACTTGAATTTTCCTATTTTGTGTCGACAGACACTTCCATTAAATGTGATGAAATTGATTTCTCGTGGAAATCATAAACAAAATTTCATCAAAATTTCCTTCCAACACCTCTCATTCCAAGGTCGATTGCTTCACCGTCCGACCACTATTCATCGATCCGAAAGAACCATCGTGTTCATCGTCAACCGGTGAAAAAAAACCATAAACCTCTCGTCGTGAAACGTTTTTTAAAGCCGTGAATTTTGATTCAAAGTTTCGAAGTTCTTTTAACACCATCGCCGTGAAAATCGTCAATTCATCGTCGATAGTTGCTCTGTTTTCAACACCTCTCGTACCATCATGTTCCTTGCATCATTCCGAGTCCATCAGTGTCATTTACGTCTCCGTCATCGCCAGTGCACGAGGGGGTGAGGAAGTCAAAGTTTTTGATGTTTCGAAATCTAGCTCTCCGCCGTTCAAAATTTTGAACCTAGCTTGGTAAGTGTCTCAAAATCTCATAAAATAATTTTAGAAATTTTTTTAGAATTTTTAGGGTCTCCAAGGCCACCGTACGCGCCCCCACACGCCCGCCCCTACACGTGGGAAATGTCTGGCACGTGTGGACAGATTTGAAATTGGTTTGACTCGATTTGACCCGTTGACCCGACCCGACCCGACCCGACTCGTTGACCTGATCCAACCCTTTGACCCGACCCGACCTGGTTTGACTCGACCCAACCCGTTCACCCGATCCAACCCATTGACCTTTGAACGACCGTTGACTTTGATAAAAAAAGTTAAATTTTTTGAAAAGTTATATTTTATTTTTTTGACGTCCAAAGTCCGATTCCAAAGTCTTTTTTTCCAAATTCAAACCCGAAAACCTCCAAATTGTCAGTCAAACCCGTTGACTTTGATTTTGACCAAAAAGTTAATTTTCAAAATATCATAATTTATGCTTTTCGACGTCTAGAATCTGATTCTGAAGTTTGTTTTGCCAAATTCTGACCTGAAAGCTCTGAATCGAGCTCGTTAACTAAAAAATGCATAGTATTTTTAGCATTTTTGCTTATTTAGATGAGACATTGTTATGAAATTGATTCAATAAGATATTTTTATGAAGGTACTTGTGTTTCACCTGAACGAGGGTCAGTTAGGTCTGGTGTTTTCCATTCGTCATATCCACCCGATCTGCGTACTTCGAGAATTACCCGGAGGTTTCCGTAAATTATTTAAATAAAGGTTAAGATTATTCATATTATGATTCCAATTTGGATTTTCCTATTCGTAGTATCTAGCACTGCCTCAGATCGTGATCGACAAACTCTGTAGTAGGCTTCCCTATCCGATTACTCAGATTGTTACAGGTGTGTTTCCTGACGGTGTTACCTACCCTATATTCTGAATATTGTTTATTTGATATCTGATTTACCACATACTTCTAATATGATTTCTGGTTACGGTATTTTTATACCTGATTTCTGAATATTGTTTATCTAACATCTGATTTACTGTATATTACTGATTTGGTTTATGGTTCCCGTATT
Source organism: Hibiscus syriacus (assembly GCF_006381635.1). NCBI lineage: Eukaryota > Viridiplantae > Streptophyta > Magnoliopsida > Malvales > Malvaceae > Hibiscus > Hibiscus syriacus. Next base: position 2,468,391 of record NW_024063166.1, on the reverse strand, counting down.
TCTGTATATGATTTCTAAGTATGAAACAATTTCATGTTTTAAAGAATTAATCATCGTTTTAACTTGAATGCATTCATGTTTATTACAGTCATTGGGGGGTATTGTTGAAGGAAATATATCTGCAGGCTCCTAAGCTTTGTTCTCAGGGCCTTACTCGTTGTGTGGGTTGGGTGTATGGTTCTAGGGAACCTACACAAACAGATTGTGAAAGGATTAAGGTAGTGTTCATGTTTTTAAAACATGTTGCATAAACTGATTTTAATGAAATATTTTACCAGTATGTTTTTATACACTATATGGAGAACACTAGGCTTCTTAACCAATTCTGTAAATTTTTCCCTTTTTAGATAACAACAGACTATAAATTAGCAGATTTGGAATCAGGGGAGATAAACTACATTTACTTTTGTAGGACCGTATATCTCTATATGTTTTTCAGTTGTATTTGGTGACATGTGTTTCGCTATCATTTTGGATATATTCGTATTACCGATATTTTGTTTCGTAAATGTTTTATACGGTTTTCTGTGGAATTTTAATATGTAAGTGTTTTATATGATTTTCTAAAATATGTATTCATATATGTTTATTGTATAAATCTTTATTATGGATAAATTTCATATTATACGGACACATGGATTTCAATGTTGTTTTAAATATAAAAATAATTTCTAAATGTGATACGTAATCACCTAGACATGGGAATAACGTCCAGGCTGGTTCTAGGGGGATACATTTGGTTTTATCAGAGCTTTCAATTATAAACACTTGGACTGTGGATGAGTCCTAAACTTTGGATTTTTAAGAAATTTTGATATTTTTAAAAACGTGTCACCTTATTTTATGAGTTATTTTTTTATTTAAGATCCCTGATGCTAGTTTGACTTATGTTCAAATTCTTTATGTAGTGCCTTATAGATCCACCCGATGAGTGCTACTAGAGGTCATAGGATAGGCCGTGACTGTGGTCGAGGGCGAGTCGCTCGACCTTCTGTTACTATAGATGATCCAATGTCACCATGTGATCCTCATGTTCTGCTTGAAAATTCTTCTATTTCTCATGATGATTCGGTTACTCCTGTGAGAGACCCTCCCATCACTGAAGATGATGATACTGACATTGATGAAGACGTCATTATTAGAGTTGTCTTTCGTATGTTTTGGAGAGGTGCTAGAGTCCTTAGTAATATGACTGCGGTTGAAATTTCGAAGTCTTTGGTAGCTTCTGGAGTAATTCCATTTGAAGGTATTACTGGTGGTCCTCTGACTGATGCTGAGTATTGGCTAGAGGATACAGAGAGAATCATGGATGAGATGGATCTGAGGCCTGATCAGAAGTTAAAGAGAGCCCTAGCTATGCTGAAAAAAGAGAGTTTCAGATGGTGGCAATCGATTTCTAGTAGTATTTTGGGGAACCAGATAAAATGGGATCTTTTTAAGCCATGTTTTTGGAGTCGCTACATCGAAGAGAGATATCTACAGGAGTGACATCAAGAGTTTCAGAATCTGGAGCAGGGTAATATTTCTGTTATGGACTATAAGATTGAGTTTACCAGACTGAGTCGTTATGCTACTTGACTAGTTGATACCGAGTTGGAGGGATGCTTGAGGTTTGAGAATGGACTCAGGTATGAGATCAGAAGTCGAGTTGCTACCCACCGGGAAAGGAAATTTGATGCCTTGGTTAAGAAAGCCAAGACCGTCGAGGATATCGAGCGAATGGGTATGGAGCGTAGGAGAGATCGAGATCGAGACTGATTTAGGAGGACTTCTGGTTCTATTGATTCTTATGCACACCCCAGCAAGAGAGGCAGGAGTGAGTAATTTTAGAGAGGCGATGCAAGTGTCAGGCATGTTGCATCCGGTAGTTCAGCTGTTCAGCCTTCTAAACATGGTGATTCTTCTGGGTCACAATCTTTGCTGACATGTAATCATTATGGGAGATCTCATTTTAGGGAATGCAAGAGGAAATTGGGTACCTATTTTAGATGTGGTTCAGGTGATCATCTGGTGAAGGATTATCCAGAGCTAGTTTATTCTGTTCAGACACCAGTTCGTACTCTTACTAGTACTTAGAGTACTGTCCAGACTCTAGCAGGGCTCGTAGTCAGGGCAGAGCACCAGGATCGGCTAGTAGAGGTTGAGCATCTCAAAGTAGGGGTCCAGTAAGATCTGAGGCCAGTCAGCCTACGTTGGTTTACACTGCTAGACTTCGACAAGATCGTGATGAGCATAATGTGATTACAGGTACATTCATTATTCATTCAGTTCCCTACTTTACATTGTTTGATAGTGATTCTACCAATTCTTATGTATCGCATTCTATTTCAGAGGGTCTGAATATTCCTGTTGAGAATACTAAGAATTCAGTGACAGTTCAAAGTCCCTTAGGCAAGTCCATATTATTGAATCGTACTTTTAGAGGGTGTCCTATAGAGATCAATGGGGATATTTTTCTGGCTGACCTGATGGAGTTACCATTGGAAGAGTTTGATTTGATTCTTGGAATAGATTGGTTGAATAAACATCGAGTCAATCTCGATTGTGAGACCAAGAGAGCTATTCTAAAAACCTCAAATAATCAAAAAATTGTAATGATCAGTGAACGTCATGGATTTCTGACGATTGTTATGTTTGCTTTGGTAGTTGAAAAAATTACCAGGAAGGGTTCCGAGGAATTTCTTGCTTATATTTTGGACACTAGGAGTTCTCAATCTTATATTGAAGGTATCCGGATTGTCATGGAATTTCCCGATGTTTTTCCTGAAGAGTTGCCTAGATTACCGCTAGATAGAGAAGTTGAGTTTGAGATTGAAGTCTATTATAGTTCCACCCCGGTTTCAATGGCTCCTTATCATATGACCCCAAAAGAGCTTAAGGAACTAAAATTTTAACTCCAGGAGTTATTGGATAGGGGATTTATTTGACCCAGTTTATCACTGTGGGGAGCCCCAGTTCTATTTGCCAAGAAGAAAGATGGGACATTGAGACTCTGTATTGATTATAGAAAGTTGAACAAGCTCACAGTTAAAAACAAATATCCTCTGCCTAGGATCGATTATCTATTTGACCAATTTCGTGGGGCTTCTATCTTTTTCAAGATAGACTTGAGATCTGGTTATTACAAACTTAAAATGAAACATTTTGATGTCTCAAAAACTGATTTCCGTACTTGATATGGGCATTACGAGTTTTTCGTGATGTCATTTGGGTTAACTAATGCCCCTGCTGCTTTTATGGATTTGATGCATCAAGTGTTTCAACCTTATTTGGACCATTTTGTAGTTATGTTCATCAATGACATACTGGTGTATTCTTGAACTGAAACAGAACATGAGTAGCATTTAAAGAATGTTCTACAGACTTTAAAGGAAAATAAGTTATACGCTAAGTTGAGCAAGTGTGAGTTCTGGCTCAGTAAAGTAACTTTTCTTGGACATATCGTTTCTGTTGATGGTATTCAGGTGGATCCAAGCAAAGTGAAGGCTATTATGAACATGAAACAACTAGGAACGTCTTAGAGATTCATAGTTTCTTGGGCTTAGTTGGTTATTACCGTCATTTCGTTGAGGGGTTCTCCATTATTGCAGCTCCTTTGATGAAACTATTGAGGAAAGATGTTCCATTTGTTTGGTTTGAGAACCAACAAGCTAGCTTTGAGAAACTGAAGACGGTTATAACTCAAGCCCCAGTGCTTATTCAGCCTGAGTCTGGGAAAGATTTTGCTGTCTACACTGATACTTCTCACTCTGGATTAGGTTGTGTTTTGATGGAAGATGGGAAGGTTGTCGCTTATGCGTCACATTAGTTAAAGCCACATGAACGTAACTATCCTACTTATTATATGGAGTTAATTGCCGTGGTTTTTTCTTTAAAGATCTAGAGACACTACCTCTACGGAGAAAAATGTTATATCTATACCGATTATAAGAGTCTAAAATATTTGCTTACTCAAAAAGAACTAAATTTGAGACAGCGTCGCTGGTTGGAGCTTCTAAAGGACTATGATTATGAGATAGAGTATTATCCAGGGCAGCTAATGTGGTGGCTGATGCCTTGAGCCGTAAGGTGATATCACATCTCAGAGCCTTATTCACCAACATGAGTTTATTTGATGACAATAGTCTGTTATCAGAGTTGCAAGTTAAACCCACTTTGACCAAGGAGATTAAGGCCAAGCAGCTCCTTGATAGCTCATTGCTTCCCATTATTGAACAAGTTGAGTAGGGATCGAGTTCAGAGTATACTTTGGATCAAGATGATATTTTATGCATGCACGGTCGTTACTTGCATCCCTAAAGATGATGAGTTGAGATGAGTTATTCTTCAGGAGGCTCATAGTAGTTCTTATACTGTGCATCCTGGCGGGGACAAAATATATAACAATCTCAAACAACGTTACTTTTGGACTGGTATAAAGAAGAATATTTCAGATTTTGTGGCGAGGTGTTTAACTTGTCAGCAGGTTAAGGCAGAGCACCAGCATCCGTCTGGATTGTTACAGTTAATTATGATTCCTGAGTTGGGAGCGCATTACGATGGAATTTATTGCTGGTCTTCCTCTGACTCATTCCAAAGAGGATTCTATTTGAATGATTGTTAATAGACTTACCAAGTCAGCTCACATTATCCTTGTTCAGATTTATTATTCTTTGGACAAACTGGCTAGATTGTACATTTCTGAGATCATTAGACTTCATGGTGTTCCATTGTCTATCATATCTGACCGAGATCTGAGGTTCACTTCCAGGTTTTGGAAGGCTTTGCACGAAGCTCTAGGTACTCGTTTGAATTTTAGTACAGTTTTTCATCCACATACTGATGGTCAGTCTGAGCGAGTTATTTAGGTGTTGGAGGATATGTTACAGGGTTGTGTGATTGTTTTCTATAGTAGATGGTAATATTTCTTATCATTAGTCGAGTTTGCTTACAATAATAGTTACCAAACAAGTATTCACATGGCACCGTACGAGGCTCTGTATGGACGTAAATGTCGTACTCCTATATGTTGGACAGAGTTGTATGATACAAAAACTTTGGGTCCAGACTGGGCTTGAGAGACTAAAGATACTATAAGATTGATCCGTGATCACTTAAGAGAGACATTTGATTGGTATAAATCATACGCAAATAAGCGACGAAAGGATATCGAGTTTGAGGTTATGGATCAGGTTTTTCTCAAGGTATTTCCATGGAAGAAAGTATTGAGATTTGAACGTAAAGGTAAGTTGAGTCTGATATTTATTGGGCCGTATCGTATTCTGAAGAAAGTCAAACCTATTACTTATCAAATTGAGTTGCCTCCCTAGATCAGTCGTATTTTTGATGTTTTTCATGTATCTATGTTAAATCGATACCGTCTAGATCAAGGTCACATCATTCAGGTTGAGGAAGTAGAGTTGATACCTAATGTTTCATATGAAGAGGAACTCATTCATATTTTAGAAAGGGATGAGCGAGTTCTTCGAAATAGGCGTATTCCAATGGTAAAAGTTCAGTAGAGTGACCGTGGCCCCTCAGAAGCTACTTGGGAGACATTGGAGTCAATGGAGGCTTAATTTCCTCATCTCTTCTCATAAGGTAAATTTCGAGGATGAAATTTCTTGTAGAGGGGGAGAATTATCACAACCTAAAAAAATAATAAGCAATTTGGTGAAATTTGAGGGTCAAATTAAAAGTTTTCAGAACTTGTAGGCTATTTTAGAATTTGAAGGAAATTCAGGGACCTAGCCTTGAATTTTCCCATTTTGCGTCGGCAGACACTCCCATTAAATGCGATGAAATTTATTTCTCGTGGAAATCAGAATCCTGCACCTCTCCTTCCAAGGTTGATTGCTTCACCGTCTAGTTACCGTTTGTTGAACCGAAACGACCATCGAATTCTTCATCGACCGGTGAACAAAACTCTGTAAACCTCTCATCATGAAATGTTGTCTAAAGCCATGAATTTCGATTCAAAGTTTTGAATTTTTTTAACACCACCACCGTGAAAATCATCGATTCATTGTCGATAGTTGCTCAGTTTTCGACACCTCCCGCACCATCGTGTTCATTGTGTCATTCCGAGTCCACCAGTGTTCTTCACATCTCCGTCTTCACCGATGCGTGAGGGGGTGAGGAAGTCAAAGTTTATGATGTTTTGAAATTGAGCTCTCTACCATTCAAAATTTTAAACCGAGCTTAGTAAGTGTCTCAACACCTCATAAAATAATTTTAGAAACTTTTCCGAAATTTTTAGGGGCTCCCAGGTCAGCGCAAGAGCCCCCACGCGTGGATAATGTCTGATGCGTGTGGACAGATTTGAAATCGATTTGAATCGTAGACCCGACCCAGTTTGACCCGACTCGACCCGTTGACCTGATCTGACCCTTTGACCTGTTGACCGACCGTTGACTTTGACCAAAAAAGTCAAAAATTTTGAAAATTCATTCTTTATGTTTTTCGACGTCCTAAGTCCGATTTTGAAGTCTGTTTTTCTAAATTCGTACCCAAAAACCTCCAAATTTTCAGTCCAACCCATTGTTTTGACTTTAACCAGAAGGTCCAAATTTTCGAAAAATCATATTTTATGTTTTTTGATGTCCTGAATCTAATTTCCATGTCTGTTTTCCAAATTTTGATCCCAAAGCCCTGAATGGAGCTAGTTGTGTAACCCCCAGGCCGATGCGGATAACCCGATTCGATCTCGGTTGTCACATTAGGGCTACTAGAGCGACCCACTTTAAAAATAGCGGAAAATTTTAAAAAAAATTATCATAACATGTAAACTTATAAAATCATTTGTCACTATTTAAAAATAAAACATATTTCTAGACTCATATATAAAACAAAATGTAAGGTCTTATCCTTTCACACAGCAAAGGGACTTGGGGAAACTGTAAGGCTTACCCTTGCACACAGCAAAGGGACCTAGGGAAACTGTAAGGCTTACCCTTGCACATAGTAAAGGGACCTGGGAAACTGTAAGGCTTACCCTTGCACACAGCAAAAGGACCTGGGGAAACTGTAAGGCTTACCCTTGCACACAACAAAAGGATCTAGGAAACTGTAAGGCTTACCCTTGCACACAGTAAAAGGGACCTATTGTAACGGTAGATAAATCCATTAAAATATGAAAATGTTTCATATTTAGAAATCAGGTATAAAAATATCGTAACCATAAACCATATCTAAAATATGTGGTAAATCAGATATCAAAATAAACTGTATTCAGAACATCGGGTCAATGGTTAATAGTCAACGGGTCGGGGCGGGTCAGGTCGGGTCTATGGGTCGGGTCTGGTAAACGGGTCCGGTCGGGTTAGAACCGGTCAAATGGGTTCAAAACCGGTCAAACCAATCATTTGGACCATCCCCACGCATAGTGGGGTACGTGGGCCCACTTCCAACAGCCTATAAATCACGAAAAATATCTTAAAAATTATTTTAAGCGATTTCGAGGTACTTACAAAGCTCGGTTCACAATTTTGAATGGTGGAGTGCTCGATTTCAACGAATCAAAAACTTTGACCCCTTCAACTCCTCACGCGCCACCGTCGACGGAGACCAAGGATGATAACAGCAGACTCGGAACGATGCAAGGAACACGATGGTGCAGGAGGTGCCGTAAAAGGATCATCGGATCGTCGTGAATCGATGAAAAACCAACTAAAATCGAGTTATTACCGACGATACTTCTGACTGAAATTAACGAGGAATGGTGACGATTTATGACGAAATGTTTGAGGGTTTTTGTTCCTCGATTGACAACGAACATGGTGGTGGTTTCAGTTCATCGATCGGACGTCGAACGGCGAATATATAGGAGTTGAAATGAGGGTTGTTGGAGAGGAAAAACTGGGAAATATTCTGCGTATAGAGCACGAGAAGGGGGTTATAAATTCTCTCATAATTAAAAATGGTTAAACCATGAGTTTAGCCACTGAAATTCCTGCACTTCTTAAAACTGTCTGCCAACTTTGAAATTTTACAATTTAATCCACTGTTTCTTTCAAAATACCAATTAAATCCAATACATTATAATTTCAAAAATTTAACCCCTAAAATTGGGGTGTTACAATTCTCTCCTCCTTAAAAGAATTTCGTCCTCAAAATTCATTCAAGTCACATAATTGCAGAAATAAAACTTCCATCAGTTCTTTCATATATTTCATGTAGCTCTTAGAGAAATACGGATCCTCCACTAATCCTTAACTCGTTGAGTATACTTTCTTATCAGAACTTTTCCTCATTTCGATAAAAGAATCTGAACGAAAATTTCCTTGAGTAATCAATTCAGTCTTTGTCATGAGAATAGGCTTATAGAGCAGTAACATACCCCAATTTCATTTCCAGAGTCGAGTCATAATTTCTCAAATGAATAACTCTCACATGGCTCGTGAGGTACTTTACAGCTTTTTAAATAGATGTTACCAATATTCTTTTTTTTTTGTACAAGTATAGCCTTAATGGATAGAAATTTCGGTTTACTCGTTATAGATATGGACTCAGCTTTGGAGTTCCGGCTCAGAGAGGTACGATTGCAGTCTAAGGGCATGTAGTAATCAGACATATTTTAACATTCGACCGGCTAGTCTATCTTGAAAATTTTGACTCAAACCATAGATCTGATACCACTAAATATAACCCCCAGACCGATGTGGATAACCCGATCTGATATGAGTAGTCACATTAGGGCCACCAAAGCGACAAATAGCAGAAAATTTAAAACTTTTTATAAGAACATGTAAACTTATAAAATCATTTCTCACAATTTAAAAATAAAACAGATTTTTAGACTCGTATATAAAACAAAATACAATTACATGTATCATTCTCTGAAATCAACGCTGGAAGAACTTCCATACTGATGACGATAGTTGCACTGGTACAATTCTTTTAACCTGCAATGTTGATTAATACAGTGAGCTTCGAAAAGCTCAGTAATACAAAACTACCAGATGATGCTAAAGAACGTGCATATACAGATAAACATATATTTCCTTATCAATTCAGACATCTACAGATCTTTATGTTGAGAGAGATCATACGGATATTTCAGGTAGTAACATATAGCAAGCGTTTAGTTCAGGGAAATATTTCGAATATCTAGGTTCTGGAGATCAGAATAGGTTATCTAGTGTGTTCCCGCAAAACCAGTGAAAATATATAGATCTTTTAAGACAGTAGCAGTTTAAAACATATTTACCCTGTGCACAAAGCAGATGAGTATGCAAAAAGGATAAGGTCTTATCCTTGCACATAGCAAAAGAGCTTGGGAAACTGTAAGGCTTATCCTTGCACACAGTAAAGGGACCTGGGGAAACTGTAAGGCTTACCCTTGCACACAGTAAAGGGACCTGGGGAAACTGTAAGGCTTACCCTTGAACACAACAAAGGGGCCTGGGGAAACTGTAAGGCTTACCCTTGCACACAGCAAAGGGACCTGGGGAAACTGTAATGCTTACCCTTTCACACAACAAAGGGACCTAGGAAACTGTAAGGCTTACCCTTGTACATAGCAAAAGGGACCTGCTGTAACGGTAGATAAATCCAGTAAAATATGAAAATGTTTCATATTTAGAAATCAGGTATAAAAATATTGCAACCATAAACCATATCAGAAATATGTGGTAAATTAGATATCAAAATAAACTATATTTAGAACATCGGGTATTATCTCATAAATATATTCAATATGTGATTTATTAAGATCATATTTTCCAGTGGAAACATGAAACCCGATAACATATTTCAAGTAATTATCGTTCATAAATTCAGTAGTTTCAATGATGTCATACGTCAGGAATAATTCATATTTTTCGGTGAAACCCGTAATAAAAAATACATATAACATGTTGCTATGGTTCATAAACTAGAAAATCAATAATTTCAGTGAAACTCATTTAAAAACATATAAAATCGTCATGTGGTACATGTGGAACACACTAGGATATCCAAGTATTTCTCAGAGACACTTAGTAGTTATCAGAATGAATAACATGAAACTGATGTAATTTGATCAGATTCTAAAAATGAGGTCCTATTGAAGGGAATCAATTGCTAACCAAATCTAATCTGACATTTAAGGTTTATACTTTAGAATTCATCTATGATTCAAGTGCATCAGGAAAGTGTTCAGGAATCTTTATACAAAATATGTTGTTTGATCTGGTTATTGAACAACTCTTAGATGAATATTTCCTATAACTAATGCTTTTCGATTGGTCAATTCATTATTCTTCTAGGGTATTTACTCTTTAAATCCCAAATGCTTATCCATAGATCATTTTCAAAATCATCGCTGAATAGATCTTTAAATGTCTTTATTTCATTTCCACGTTTCCACAATATCATGTAATGCTGACGTACTTGATTATTTTGTTCATAACCCATCATAATTGTACACTAGGTAAACACATCAAAGTTTTTAGACTTATCCAAATTACATACTTAATCATTAGTCCTTGAGGTTACTTAATTCATTTAGCAGCCAAGTCCATTATAGTTACTTCGGGTTTTTTTAGGGTAATCCAAACATTTTTGAATTTCATATACATATTGTACTTCCGTTCAATTTAATTTGGTCTTCGTGGTTGATTTGTCTAACGAATATTCATTTCTTATTACCAAATACGTTCTAGAGTTAAGCTGAGTACTTTCAAAATTATCATCGAACCACATTTGAGAAGACAAACACGTATTCAAGTAATTTCTATGTCGTTTAGGTACTGACATATCATTAAGATCGATCAACTCACTTAAGTTGTGTTCCATAACTTCTAATGGTAGTCCAACACCTATGCTTAATTGGATTCCTTAATTAATCCAAGACATGTACTTAGTTTAGGTCATAAGGTTATTTTGGTAATTTTGGTGTTCGGTTTATTGCATCTATTTCAGAGCTTGAGGATATTCAATCATTCACGAGCTTAGTGATATTCTTGGGTCATTTCCATTACAGGGGTATTTTGGTCATTTTAGAGATTCAGTGTATTTTAATCCCTTCCTTCCGTTCGATCTTTCTATTAAATTCAATCTCATCATTTGTTTTAGTCCTTTCGAATAATTCTGATAGCAGAATATCCTTGATAAATTATTCTTCAGGTATTTACTCATTTCTCGAATATTTTCGGGTCAAGTGCCTTCTCAGATTTTACAAACGGAATATCATGAAATTTTCTGTACAAAGACAGGATCTTTACAATTAAATTCGTACTTAATCAAGTTAAGTACAAATACTCAAAGTACTTTCTCATTCAGGGTTAACTCAAACTATTTTACCTCTCAAGGGCATTTTCATAATTTCTTAACCATATAATTTAGATATTAATTCTTTACGAAAATAATATAATTTAGAGATCCTATGATTATTTGCTTTCTTTAACACTCTCTGATCTAGAAATGATTCCCTTAACAGACTTCTAGTATCCTTCATAAACCCTCATAGGATTAAAAACCGGTTATCCATAATTTCCAAGTAAAACTAACATTTCTTATGCACATCAATATTTTTAGCAGATCAATATGTCTGTAAAAAAAACCTCTTATCCAACTTCCTTATTCAAATCTTGTCTTTTTATATCATAAGGGTATTTTTGTAATTTTTCCTACCGGAGTATTCTCATAATTTCCCATCCAAGTACCTTTAACATTTAACCTTTGATAATATAAAATATAAGTTACAAATCCAGGCTTGATTTCTTTATCACTAATCACAAGCTTGTAATTTAATTATAACAATTCCTCAATCTCTTATATTAGCCATCCGATCCGTATTTAGTTACAAAATTTCTACCACATTCATATCGAGTGTATAAATTATTCAACTACACAAAAGTGACCAATATTATCTTATTCATGCATTTACCAATATCAACATGTTCCATAAAGCATAAAGAGGTAGTAAAGTATTACCTCAATTTCTGTGCAATACTGATTGACCATTAAATTCCATTCAAACGCCCTCGATCTTGAAATCATCTTCCAATATTTCCTTGGATCCATATCAACAGAAATTACATAAACAACGGAGCTTGATTCTGAAAAACGGATTGAATCGAATGATAAATCAGTGAAAAATAACTTATCGGGTCTGAATTTGGCGAAACGGACTTCGGATTCGGATTCAGGACATCGAAAGAATAAAATATGACTTTTCAAAAATTTGGAATTTTCTGTCAAAATCAAAGTCAACGGGTTTGACTGGCAATTTCGAGGCCTTCGGGTCTAAATTTGGAAAAATGGACTACGGAATCGGATTTGGAACGTCGAAAAATGTCAGGATAGGTATACTTGGTGAAAGTCAATGGTCGTTTAATACCCGATCAAAGTCGGTCAAAGTTTTGGTCAATTGTGGTCAACGGTCAATGGTTAACAATCAACGAGTCGGGTCGGGTCAACGGGTCGGGTTAACGGGTCAGGTATGGTAAACGGGTCGGGTCGGGTTAGAACCGGTCAAATGGGTTCAAAACTGGTCAAACCGATCATTTGGACCATCCCCACGCGCAGTGGGGTACATAGGCCCACTTCTAACAGCCTATAAATCACGAAAAAATTATTAAAAATTATTTTAAGCGATTTCGAGGTACTTACAAATCTCGGTTCACAATTTTGAACGGTGGAGTGCTCGATTTCAATGAATCAGAAACTTTTCCCGCTTTAACTCCTCATGCGCCATCGTCGACGGAGACCAAGGATGATACCGGCAGACACGGAACAATGCAAGGAACACGATGGTGCAGGAGGTGTCGTAAACGGATCATCGGATCATTGTGAATCGATGAAAACCAACTAAAATTGAGTTATTACCGACGATATTTCTGACTGAAACTAACGACGAACGGCGATGATTTATGTCGAAAGGTTTGAGGGATTTTGTTCCTCGATTGACAACAAACATGATGGTGGTTTCAGTTCGTCGATCGGACGTCGGACGACGAATAGATCGGAGTTGAAAGGAGGGTTGTTGGAGAGGAAAAACTGGGAAATATTCTACGTACAGAGCACGAGAAGGGGGTTATAAATTCTCTCATAATTAAAAATGGTTAAACCATGAGTTTAGCCACTGAACTTCCTGCACTTCTTAAACCTGTCTGCAAACTTTGAAATTTTACAATTTAATCCACTGTTTCTTTCAAAATACCAATTAAATCCAATACTTTATAATTTCTTAAATTTAGCCCCTAAATTGGGGTGTTACAATTCTCTCCTCCTTAAAAGAATTTCGTCTTCGAAATTCATTCAAGTCACATAATTGTAGAAATAAAACTTCCATCAGTTCTTTCATATATTTCATGTAGCTCTTAGAGAAATACGGATCCTCCACTAATCCTTAACCCATTGAGTATACTTTCTTATCAGAACTTTTCCTCATTTCAATAAAATAATCTGAACGAAAATTTCCTTGAGTAATCAATTCAGTCTTTGTCATGAGAATAGGCTTATAGAGCAGTAGCATACCCCAATTTTATTCCCAGAGTCGAGTCAGAATTTCTCAAACTAATAACTCTCACATGGCTCGTGAGGTACTTTAGAGCGTTTTAAACAGATGTTACCAGTATTCTTTTTTTTTGTACAAGTATAGCCTTAACGGATAGAAACTTCGGTTTACTCGTTACAGATAGGGACTCAGCTTTGGAGTTCCGGCTCAGAGAGGTACGATTGCAGTCTAAGGGCATGTACTGATCAGACATATGTTAACATTCGACTGGTTAGTCTATCTTGAAAATTTTGACTAAAACCATAGCTCTGATACTACTAAATGTAACCCCCCAGACCGATGTGGATAACCCGATCCGATCTGGGTTTTCACATTAGGGTAACCAGAGTGACCCACTGTAAAAATAGCGGAAAATTTAAAACTTTTTATAAGAACATGTAAACTTATAAAATCATTTGTCACTATTTAAAAATAAAACAGATTTTCAGACTCGTATATAAAACAAAATACAATTACATGCCCCCTAATCATATGTATCATTCTCTGAAATCAACGCTGGAAGAACTTCCATACTGATGACGATAGTTGCACTGGTACAATTCTTTTAACCTGTAATGTTGAGTAATACAGTGAGCTTCGAAAAGCTCAGTAATACAAAACTACCAGATGATGCTGGAGAACGTGCATATACAGATAAACATATATTTCCTTATCAGTTCAGACATCTACAGATCTTTATGTTGAGAGAGATCATACGGATATTTCAGGTAGTAACATATAGCAAGCGTTTTGTTCAGGGAAATATTTCGGATATCTAGGTTCTGGAGATCAGAATAGGTTATCTAGTGTATTCCCGCAAAACCAGTGAAAATATACATATCTTTTAAAACAGTAGTAGTTTAAAACATATTTACCCTGTGCATAAAGCAGATGAGTATGCCAAAAGGATAAGGTCTTATACTTGCACATAGCAAAAGAGCCTGGGAAACTGTAAGGCTTATCCTTGCACACAGTAAAGGGACCTGGGGAAACTGTAAGGCTTACCCTTGCACACAGCAAAGGGACCTGGGAAACTGTAAGGCTTACCCCTGCACACAGCAAAGGGGCCTGGGGAAACTGTAAGGCTTACCCTTGCACACAGCAAAGGGACCTGGGAAAACTGTAAGGCTTACCCTTGCACACAGCAAAGGGACCTAAAAACTATAAGGCTTACCCTTGCACACAGCAAAAGGGACCAGCTATAACGGTAGATAAATCCATTAAAATATGAAAATGTTTCATATTTAGAAATCAGGTATAAAAATATCGTAACCATAAACCATATCAGAAATATGTGGTAAATCATATATCAAAATAAACTGTATTCAGAACATCGGGTATTGTCTCATGAAAATATTCAATATGTGATTTATTAAGATCATATTTTCCAGTGGAAACATGAAACCCTATAACATATTTCAAGTAACTATCATTCATAAATTCAGTAGTTTCAATGATGTCATACATCAGGAATAATTCATATTTTTCGGTGAAACCCGTAATCAAAAATACCTATAACATGTTGCCATGGTTCATAAACTAGTAAATCAATAATTTCAGTGAAACTCATTTAAAAACATATAAAATCGTCATGTGGTACATGTGAAACACACTAGGATATCCAAGTATTTCTCAGAGACACTTAGTAGTTATCAGAATGAATAACATGAAACTTATTTAATTTGATCAGATACTAAAATTGAGGTCCTATTGAAGGGAATCGATTGCTAACCAAATCTAATCCGAAATTTAAGGTTGATACTTTAGAATTCAGCTATGATTCAAGTGCATCAGGAATCTTTATACAAAATATGTTGTTTGATATGGTTATTGAACAACTCTTAGATGAATATTTCCTATAACTAATGCTTTTCGATTGGTCAATTCATTGTTCTTCCAGGGTATTTACTCTTTAAACCCTAAATTCTTATCCATAGATCATTTTCAGAATCATCGCTGAATAGATCTTTCAATGTCTTTATTTCATTTCCACGTTTCCACAATATCATGTAATGATGACGTACTTGATTATTTTGTTCATAACCCATCGTAATTGAACACTATGCAAACTCATCAAAGTTTTTAGACTTATCCAAATCACTTACTTAATCATTAGTCCTTGAGGTTACTTAATTCATTTAGCAGTCAAGTCCATTACAGTTACTTCGGGGTTTTTTTAGGGTAATCCAAACGTTTCTGAATTTCATATACATATTGTACTTCTGTTCAATTTAATTTGGTCTTCATGGTTGATTTGTCTAACGAATATCCATTTCTTATTACCGAATATGATCTAGAGTTGAGCTGAGTACTTTCAAAATTATCATCGAACCACAATTGAGAAGACAAACATGTATTCAAGTAATTTCTATGTCGTTTAGGTACTGACATATCATTAAGATTGATCAACTCACTTAAGTTGTGTTCCATAACTTCTAATGGTAGTCTAACACCTATGCTTATTTGGATTCCTTAATTAATCCAAGACATGTACTTAGTTTAGGTCATAAGGTTCTTTTGGTAATTTTGGTGTTCAATTTTATTCCATCCTTTCAGTGCTCGAGGATATTCAATCATTCCTGAGCTTGGTGATATTCTCGGGTCATTTCCATTACAGGGCTATTTTGATCATTTTACAGATTTAGTGTATTTTAATCCTTTCATTCCGTATGATCTTACTATTAAATTCAATCTCATCATTTGTTTCAGTCCTTTCGAATAATTTTGACAGCAGAATACCCCCGATAAATTATTCTTCAGGTATTTACTCATTTCTCGGATATTTTCGGGTCAAGTGCCTTCTTAGATTTTACAAATGGAATATTATAAATTTTTCTGTATAAAGACAGGATCTTAACAATTAAATTCGTACATAATCGAGTTAAGTACAAATACTCAAAGTACTTTCTCATTCAGGGTCAACTCAAACTATTTTACCTCTCAAGGGCATTTTCATAATTTCTTAACCAGATAATTTTGATATTAATTCTTTACGAAAATAATATAATTTAGAGATCCTATGATTAATTGCTTTCTTGAACACTCTCTGATCTAGAAATGATTCCCTTAACATACTTCTAGTATCCTTCACAAACCCTCATAGGATTAAAAATCGGTTATCCATAATTTCCAAGTAAAACTAACATTTCTTATGCACATCAATATTTTGATCAGATCAATATGTCTGTAAAAAAACCTCTTATCCAACTTCCATATTCAAATCTTGTTTTTTTATAACATAAGGGTATTTTCGTAATTTTACCCTACCGGAGTATTCTCATAATTTCCCATCCAAGTACCTTTAACATTTAACCTTTGATGATATAAAATATAAGTTACAAATCCAGGGTTGATTTCTTTATCACTAATCAAAAGCTTGTAATTTAATTCTAACAATTCCTCATTCTCTTATATTAGCCATTCGATCCATATTCAGTTACAGAATTTCTACCATATTCATATCGAGTGTATAAATTATTCAACTACATAAAAGTGACCAACATTATCTTATTCATGCATTTAACAATATCAACATGTTCCATAAAGCATAAAGAGGTAGTAAAGTATTACCTCGATTTCTGTGCAATACTGATCGACCATTAAATTCCATTCGAATGCCCTCGATATTGAAATCATCTTTCAATATTTCCTTGGATCCATATCAACAGAAATTACATAAAAAACGAAGCTTAATTCTGAAAAATGGATCGAATCAGATGATAAATCAGTGAAAAACAGCTTACCGGGTTTGAATTTAGCGAAACGAACTTCGAATTCGGATTCAGAACATCGAAATCATAAAATATGACTTTTAAAAAATTTGGAATTTTTGGTCAAAATCAAAGTCAACAGGTTTGACTGGCAATTTTGAGGCCTTTGGGTCTGAATTTTGAAAAACGGATTGCAGAATCGGATTTGGAACGTCGAAAAATGTCAGGATAGGTATACTCGGTCAAATTCAAAGGCCGTTTAATGCCCGATCAAAGCTGGTCAAAGTTTTGGTCAACTGTGGTTAACGGTCAATGGGTCGGGTCAACGGGTCGGGTCAACGGGTCGAGTCAGGTTGGAACCGGTCAAATGGGTTCAAAACCGGTCAAACCAATCATTTGGACCATCCCCACGCGCAATGGCAGCGTATGGGGGCATGTGGGCCCACTTCCGGCAGCCTATAAATCATGGAAAATTTCTTATAAATTATTTTAAGCGATTTCGAGGCACTTACAAAGCTCGGTTCACAATTTTGAACGGTGGAGTGCTCGATTTCAACGAATCGGAAACTTTGACTGCTTCACCTCCTCACGTGCCGCCGTCGATGGAGACCAAGGATGATACCGGCAGACTCGGAACGATGCAAGGAACACGATGGTGCAGGGGGTGTCATAAATGGATCATCGGATCATTATGAATCGATGAAAAACCAACTGAAATCGAGTTATTACCGATGATACTTCTGACTGAAATTAACGGCGAACGGCGACGATTCATGACGAAAGGTTTGAGCGTTTTTGTTCCTCGATTGACAACGAACACGATGGTGGTTTCGGTTCGTCGATCGGACGTCGGACGGTGAATAGATTGGAGTTGAAAGGAGGGTTGTTGGAGAGGAAAAACTGGGAAATATTCTGCATACAGAGCACGGGAAGGGGGTTATAAATTCTCTTATAATTAAAAATTGTTAAACCATGAGTTTAGCCACTGAACTTCCTGTACTCCTTAAAACTGTCTGCCAACTTTGAAATTTTAAAATTTAATCCACTGTTTCTTTCAAAATACCAATTAAATCCAATACTTTATAATTTCTTAAATTTAACCCCTAAATTGGGGTCTTACACTTTAACTAAAAAATGCTTAGTATTTTTAGCATTTTTGCTTATTTATTTGAGATATGGATATGGAATTGATTCAAAAAGATATTTTTTATGAAGGTACTCGTGTTTCACCTGAATGAGGGTCAATTAGGTCCGGTGTTTTTCGTTCATCAGATCCGCCCGATCCGCGTACTACGAGAATTATATGTATATTTCCATAAATTATTTAAATAAAGGTTAAGTTATTCATATTAGGATTCCAATATGGATTTTTAATATTTGTAGAATCTAGCACTGCCGCATATCGTAATCGATAGACTCAGTAGTAGGCTTCCCTATCCGATTACTCAGACTGTTAGAGGTGTATTTCCTGACGGTGTTACCTACCCTATATTCTGAATATTGTTTATTTGATATCTAATTTACCACATACTTCTGATATGATTTCTGGTTACAATATTTTTATACCTGATTTCTGAATATTGCTTATCTGGCATATAATTTACTATATATTACTGATTTGGTTTATGATTCCCGTATTTCTGTATATGACTTCTAAGTATGAAACAATTTCATGTTTTAAAGAATTAATCATCATTTTTTTCACTCAAATACATTCATGTTTATTACTTTAATTGGGGGTATTGTTGAATGAAGTATATCTGCAGGCTCTTCGGCTTTGTGCTCAGGGCCTTACTGGTTGTGTGGGTTGGGTGTATGGTTCTGGGGAACATACACAAACATATTGTGAAATTATGAGGGTAGTGTTCATGTTTTTAAAACATGTTGCATAAACCAATTTTACTGAAATATTTTATCAGTAAGTTTTTATACACTGTATGGAGCACACTGGGTTTTTTAGCTCATTCTATAATTTTTTCCCTTTTTAGATAACAACAGACTGTAAATTTGCAAATTTGGCATCAGGGAAGATCAACTACTTTTATTTTTGTACGACCGTATATCTCTATATGTTTTTCAGTTGTATTTGGTGACATGTGTTTTGTTATCGTTTGGGATATATTCGTATTACCGATATTTTTTCTGTAAATGTTTATACGGTTTTCTATGGAATTTTAATATGTATGTATTTTATATGATTTTCTAAAATATGTATTCATATTTGTTTATTGTATAAATCTTTATTATGGATAAATTTCATATTATACAGAGACATAGATTTCAACTTTGTTTTAAATATAAAAAGAATTTCTAAATGTGATATGTAATCACTTAGACATGGGCATAACGTCTAGCAGGGTCTAGGGGGTTACATAAACTTCTATTTATTTATGCATCATGTCATGAAACAATGTTACTATGACCCTTTGGTATGTTACCCCTGTATTTTTCAGCCCAAACGACATCAGTTTGTAGCAGAACGTGCCCCACAGAGTGACAAACGTGGTTTTTTCCATATCTTTAGGGCGCAGCTTGATCTGATTGTAACTAGAGAACCCATCCATGAATGAAAATAAGGAATTTCCAGTAGTATTTTTCACTAGGGTGTCTATGTGTGGCAAAGGAAAATTATCCTTAGGACACGCACTATTGATATCTCTATAGTCAACGCACATACAATCATTCCCATCCTTCTTTGGTATTGGGATAATATTTTCCACCCATTTAGGATACTTGGACACTTTGAAGAAACCATCATCGAATTGCTTCTTTACTTCTTCTTTAATTTTTAACAGCATCTCAGGTCTCATCCTTCTAAGCTTTTGTTGTATAGTCCTACATTTTGGATTTATCGACAACTTGTGTACCACTAATTATGTGTCCAAACCCGACATGTCTTCATATGACCAAGCAAATACATCCTTGTACTCTTGAAGCAATTCAATAAGATTCTGTCGTCGCTCAGGATATAAGATGGTGCCAATCTTTATCTCTTTCTTATCTTCATTTGATCCCAGATTCAATGTTTTAGTGGGCTATTCATGAGGCAGAATGAGCTTATCCTCATTTTCCACCATTTTTAGCAGTTCAGAAGGTATGTTACATTACTCATCATTTTCACAACCCTCGATTTTCCCCTAATATACGGACATCTCAAAATCAATCTCTGGGTCAGTGTCATCGGCCTTCATGTTATTAATATATGATGTAAACCCCAGACTCGGTCTGTAAGTTAGACCCAAACCTAAGTGGTCACATGTCCCATTCAGAGGTTTTTTTTACAACTTATAGAACATTAAATATAATATAGAACAAAATATTAATAATACAGATATATCCAAAACGATAGCAAATACATGTCACCAAATATAACCGAAAAACATATAGAGAT
This sequence comes from Hibiscus syriacus, assembly GCF_006381635.1. NCBI lineage: Eukaryota > Viridiplantae > Streptophyta > Magnoliopsida > Malvales > Malvaceae > Hibiscus > Hibiscus syriacus. Next base: position 2,447,831 of record NW_024063166.1, on the reverse strand, counting down.
ATATGTTCGTACAAAATAAGTAGTTGATCTCTTCTGATGCCAAATCTACTAGCTTACGGTCTGCTGTTATCTGAAAAAGGGGAAAAACTACTGAATGAGCTAAAATTCCCAGTGTGCTCCATACAATGTATAAAAAAATACTAACAAAATATTTTAATAAAATTTGTTTATGCAATATGTTTTGAAAACATGAACACTAGCCCCATCCTTTCATAATCTGTTTGTGTAGGTTCCCCAGAACCATACACCCCGGACAACCAGTAAGGCCATGAGCACACAACCGAGGAGCCTACAGTTAATCTTCCTCCAATAATATTTCCCCCCAATGATAGTAATTAACATGAATGTATTAGCGTAAAACAATGAATAATTCTTTAAAAACATAAGAATGTTTCAAGCTTGAAAACCATAAACAGAAATACAGAAATCAAAAATCAAATCAGTAATGTATGGTAATTCAGATGTTGGGTAATCAGTATTCAGAAAGCGGTATAAAATATCGTAACCAGAAATCATATCAGAAATATGCAGTAAATCAGAAATCAGTACACAATATTCATATATTTATATACTTTAAAACAATAATATAACACTATCACGAAAACACACATGTAACAGTCTGAGAAATCAGATAGGGAAGCCTATTACTAGTTTTGTAGATCACGCTCTGCTGCAGCGCTAGATCCTACGAATTGAAAAAAAATCCATCTTGGAATCCTAATATAAATAATCTAAATATTATTTAAATAATTTACGGAAACCTACGGGTAATTCTCGTAGTATGCGGTTCAGGCTGATCTAACGAACTAACAACTCCAGACCTAACTGATCCTCGCTCAGGTGAAACACGAGTTCCTTCATAAAATATTTTTACTGAATCAATTCCTTTACCAAAACTCAAATAAATAATAAAAAACTAAAATACTAAGCCTTTTTGGGTTCACGTGCTCGATTTGGGAATTTTGGGTCAGAATTTGGCAAAACGGACTTCAGAATCAGATTCAGGACGTCAAAAAACATAAAGTATGACCTTCCAGATATTTAAATTCTTGGTTAAAGTCAAAGTCAAAGGGTTTGACTGACAATTTGGAGACTTTTGGGTTCGAAATTGGTGAAACGGACTTCGGATTTAGATTTGGAACGTCGAAAAAATATCAGGATAGATATTCTCGGAAAAGATTAATGGTTGTTTAATAGCCGGTCAAAGTTCTAGTCAAAAGTGGTAAACCATTTTACGAAATTAATATATTTTTTTCAAAATTATGAAAATAGCACCATTTTAAAATTAATTACCAATATAGCACCATTTTCAAAATATTTACTAAAATTTCTTTTTTTCAGAAATTACGAAAATAGCATTTTTTAAAAAAAATTACAAAAATAGCACCCTCTTCGAATTAATTCCCAATATGTCACTAGTTTTAAAATAATTACTAAAATGTCACCCGGTCAACGTTCAACGGGTCGGGTCGGGTCGAGTCAACGGGGTGGGTCAGGTCGGAACCGGTTAAACCGGTCAAACCATTTGAAAAACCGGTCATATTAATCTTCCCCACGCGCAGTGGCAGCGCGTGGGGGCGCGTGAGGGCTCTTCCAGCAGCGTAAAATTCACGAAAAAATTCCTAAAAATTATTTTGAGCGATTTCGAGATACTTACAAAGCTCGGTTCAAATTTTTAAACGACGGAGAGCTCGATTTCATCAAATCGGAAACTTTGACTGCTTTACCTCCCCACGTACCGCCATCGACGGAGACCAAGGATGACACTGGCGGACTCGGAACGGCACAAGGAACACAATGGTGCGGGAGGTGTCGTAAACGGAGCAACGATCGACGATGAATTTAGGATTTTCTAGGCGGTTGTGCTAAAAAAAGTCGATGCGTTAACTTGAAATTCACGGTGTTTAGCAGAGTTTCACCTCAATTAATTAAAGGGAATTGTTCCTGACTAGATAACAAACACAATGGTGGTTTCAAAATGACGATCAAAATTCGGACGGCATCGAGATCGTTGTCGGAAGTTGACGTTGAGGGAAGGAAATTTAGGAGCAATTGGTTTCTGATTTTTCAGAAACCAATTGCCGTATATAATACCAAACCTCACTAACTTTTCTTGGGTAAATTCAGGACTTGGTCTCTGAATTTTCTTTAACTCTAAAACAAGCTACAGGTTTTAAAATCTTTCAATTTAGTCCCCAAAATTTATCAATTTACTTAATTAACTCCTCCAAATTCAATTAATTATTATTATTATTATTTTCAAATTTCTGGGTTGTTACAATTCTCCCCCTCTACAAGAAATTTCGTCCTCGAAATTTACCTTATACAAATAGATGAGGAAATTGAGCCTCCATTGACTCCAATGTCTCCCAAGTAGCTTCTGAGGGGCTACGATTACTCCACTGAACTTTGACCATTGGAATACGTCTATTCCGAAGAACTCGCTCATCCCTTTCTAAAACCTGAACAGGCTCCTCCTCATATGACAAATCAGGTTTCAGCTCTACCTCATCAACCTGAATTATGTGATCCGGATCTGGATGATATCGCCTCAATATAGACACATGAAAAACATCATGAATACGACTGAGCTGGGGAGGCAACTCAAGCTGATAAGCAACAGGTCCAACTTTCTTCAAAATACGATACGGCCTAATAAATCGTGGACTCAGTTTACCCTTACGTCCAAATCTCAATACCTTCTTCCATGGGGATACCTTGAGAAAAACCTGATCTATAACTTCAAACTCGATATCCTTACATCCCTTATCTGCGTATGATTTCTACCTATCAAATGCCTCTTTTAATCGATCACGGATCAATCTGACAGTATCTTCAGTCTCTTGAACCAAGTCTGGACCCAAAGTTTTTCTATCATGTAACTCTGTCCAACATATAGGAGTACAACATCTACATCCATACAGAGCCTCATATGCTGCCATGCGAATACTCTCCTGATAACTATTATTGTAAGCAAACTCAGCTAACGACAAGAAATCTTCGCAACAACCACGGAAATCAATCACACAACCCCGTAACATGTCCTCCAACACCTTGTCCATTTGGAATCTCGGACAATAGATCAAAGCATGATATTCCTCTATAGTAGGATTCAAATCTACTCAGCCAAAAGTGAAGTAACTATAGGTTAGATTCCACAATTGTGCGAGCGCTCTGAATAAATTACGGTCAATTGGGACATCTAGGAGATATGAGATGTCACCATAGAGCTGATAGAATAAATGATTATCGATTATTTCCCATTTTCCCCAAATATCTTTCAGCTCGCTCAAATCATTTTGACGAACATTGATCTGGGTGTAACCAATCAGATCTGATGCGTATCCAGGATGCAAGCTATATCCATTGGTAAGTTGGGACAGTTCAAACCATCTCAGGACATTTGCATTATTTCTACCTCTTTTTGAACCATTCGTTCCATATTACTAGCCTTCTATATGGACATCGATCACAGATTAACACCATGGAATAAATAGTGCAATGCAAAAATAAAATAAAATAAAAAGACAAAATAAAATCAGTCGGTAATCATAAAGAAGTTGATCAATAATAATATAATTTATCAATAAAACATAACCACACATACTGGCTACCCAATCATGCTTTAGTGGATCCTACCAAAACATGATTTCTACCCCCATGCTTCGTTTATAATAAAAAAACCTAACCTCAAACCATCTAGTTCGCATGCTTATTCAGAAAAATAAACCTAGCCACATGGTCTCTAGTTCACATGCATTTATTCGAAAAGGAAAATTACACTATGGAAATTAGAAGACTCAAAACGCTTTTCCTTGTGTACTCTCCTTATAGGATTCTTAAGGTTCAGATTCTAAGTTCACTATATGTTGAGTTCGACTTTAAAGTAAAAGGTTCTCAAATTGTCCTTGTCGGTGCCCCCTTGGGTTGCCAGACCCCCAACCTGGTCCATCACGAGATTTTGGATCTAGTTCAATTCAAGAGAACATACCTCCTTATATCCATATAGAGGTAAGAACCATCATGACGACGATAAGGTGTGAGCTCCATGAGTGATCCACAATCCCATACGGAGGTGAAAACCACACGAGGGAGTAGTTTCTCACTCATACTTAAAAAGGACGAAGCGGGGTTTTAGCTCATGTTATGATGATGAAGTGTACAATGTGTAAGGAAAAGAGAAAAAAAACACGAAATCACATAACACAAAATTCATTCCTCAAATCCAACACAAATACAATTAATCTGAAACAAATTAACAAATAAATTAATACAACTATTTAGTGGTTAATCAAATTGCAAGCTAAAATTTATTTAAACCATACAAGGGATCAAAAGATAAATTAAGATGAATTAATAATTTTCATTTTAAAGACAATTAATTAATTGACTATCGGTCTGATTCTTCATAAAAAGTTCCCCAGTGAAGTCGCCAAGCTGTTGAAATGATTTTTAATTTTCCTAAAAAAAATTAATTATTTTTTTTATTTTTAATTAAAAGTAATGTGGTTTAAAAAAACTTGCTTTAAAAAAATTGGGGATTCCCTTTTAAAAATAAAATAAAATATGGTTCGAGGAGTCACCACCAATCTTTGATTAGGGTGTGATTGGGAACCCAAAAAACATATTTTTCATTTTAATAAAAATATTAATTTTAATTAAAATAACCCCTTACCCCATACATATGGGAAAAAAGGGACAACCATTTTTTTAATTAAAACAACCAATTTACGGTCTGCGTACCTTAAAATTGAGTTCGGGAGTCGGTTATGCGTGATGAAGGATTATCACCCCCATAACTCCCTAAATCGATACGTAGTTAATTAATTAATTGTATTTGCAATGAAATTTACAAGTTCAAATTTAATTTAATTTAAGATCCCTTTAAAACAATACTCTTTGAATTTTAAAATGAAACATAATAATATTTAATTATTTCCTATCAAGAAGAATTGACCACTTATACCTTGAGGCAATAAATTCCTATCCAATCGAAATAAAGAAATGTTATAATTCCATTAATATTCAAATGCATAAAATAAAACAAATTAAATCAAAAATTACCCAACCCTTTTAGAAAGAAGAAATATGTTTGATTATTTAAAGACTTTGAGATCGAACCTTTTATAAGTTCTAACGATCTTTTCTCAAAGAATTTAAATAGACAAACATTTCTTTTTCGTTCGTTCCCAAATTTTAGGTGCAGTCAAGTTTTAGGGTTTTGCTTGGAGGGATACACATTCATTTTAAATTATCGAAAGTAATATTCTCATACGTTGAGACAATCACTCCTCGACGAATTTAAAATGACGGGGTAATACCCTTAATCAAATTATTTGAATGAAGGCGAGTGATGCTTATGAGGGCATCTTGCATGTCAATTTTGAAAGGATAAATTACACCTAAACCTATGTGTACGAACAAACATGCTTATTTAAATACATAAAATTAAATAAAACTTAACAGCATGCATAACCTGATTTAATGATACCATAAATTCCTTAACGTGATAAGTTATACTCAACCAACCAAAAAAACTTATATATATATATATATATATATATATATAAACATACATGAAAGGACATCATATAGTGACTAAAATAAAAAATCAAAATCATAAACTAGGCAAACATCAAGTCACGAAGGATAAAAGTTTTGAATCTCAGGCACTAAAATCATAATTTATTCATCAACAAACATGGGATTAAAATGCAACTGAATAACATTATGTGCCAAATACAAAAGAAAATTTGATATAACTCAGCATTTGACTAAAAATAAAGGCGCATAAAACTTGAAGACAAAATCAGAAGCTTCAGAAATCAACTTAAGGACCAAAATGTAACGCCTAGAAACTAAAAGAATCCCTCGCGTGATTTACCTCTCTCACCATACGCAGGTTGTCTTAGCCTCACAAAACGTTGTCGTTTCATGCAAACCCTCAAAAGATGTCATTTTGGCGTGCTCATATATTGGCTATATTGGGTAATAATCTAACCCTAATTCATTTTATATCAGTTAACCAACCCCCCGCTATTTTTCTCTCTTCTCAAAACTTACCCTTCTCTTCTGCTCTCAACCAAAAAACCCCGAGGCAGTCATGGCCTCCTCCTATAGGCTCCGATGAGTAGTGAAATATCTCTTAAATCCCCTAATTTTTGAAACCTTGACTCAAAACTTACCTAGACCCTAAAAAATAACTCTCAAACTTTCATTTTCCTCGCTAAACCAAGCGCCACCGTGGTTTAATTCCTTATAGGGATCCTTCGATAAGCCGAGAGGTCCTAAACCCAAATCCCCTAAAGACTAAAACCCAACCCAAGACTTAAACCCCTATGAGGATGACCATCACGACGTCAAAACAGACCGAAAAAGACCAATGGATGAAGGGTTTACCTTCGACTCGATAGGGTTTTGATTCCTAACGATGGCGACGAAGCTTTCTGAATCGGAAATATGAGTTTTTTTTCTCTTTGGGGTTCCTTTTTTATTGGTTGGTTGTTCACTTATTATATATTTATTTATACGTATATAATCATAATTGTGTATACCCCTAATAATATATATATATATATATATATATATATATTCACACGTATGACTAAATAATTAACCCGTGTAATTAATAATATGAACATGTATAAATAACTTAATAAATATATAAACCCAAACGAAACTCGAATATAATCACCGAACAAAATGAGCATCTACACAAATGTTTTTTTTAATTTCAAATTAACCACTAACCCTTACATTTTATTTGCTTTAATTTTCTGATATTTTATTTTGTCCCTTATTTTTCGAAAATTTAATTTCAGTCCTTTAATTACTTCACCTTAGTTTCTTTTCATTTTATTTTACTCCCGTGAATATGTATTCATGTTTCATATTTTTTTATTGAGTGCCTTATTTTGCTATCTTGCATTTTTGTCCTAATTTAAATTACAATATCTTTAAGTTTACCTTTTAAATTTAGTTTCCTTTTGATTTAGTCCCTAGAGCTTTTAATTTATTCAGATCGCCTAATTAATATAATTAATTATGATTAATATTAGAGCCTCCATCTTAGTCCTAATTTCATACTTAATCCTTAAATTAGGAGAATTCTTAATTTGGTTCTCACTTTTGCTCGAGTTTCCAGTTTAATTATTAAAATCCTATAATTGATTAAAATTAATTTAAGTTAATGTTAGAGCCTATATTTTAAGGTTTTGGCCTCTAGGTTCTTTAATTATTCATAATTTGACACTTTAATATAGAGAAAGCCTTAATCTATTCTTAGTTTATTTAGGGTTAATAATAAATTGTTTGTTTGCATCATGTTAAAACCTAAGGCAATGTTCACTTATTACGGAGTTAATAGTATATCTCCCACAAGTATGCTCAGGGGGTGACTACTAGTGATTCCCAAAATAGGTTGACACCCTTTCTAAATTGCATCATGATTTCTAAAAGATCGAGGCAATGTCCAGTTGGCACAACAGTTTATCTCCCGCATTCTTGCTAGGGGTGAATGTTATCGGCTTTAATAAACAAATATCCTTTTCAACTTTGTATCCATAGTGAATATTCGATGAAATAAAGTTCAAACTCAAGATTTCCAATTTCTTAAATATAGGGTAATCAACTAGGTAACAATTTTAGGCGTTGTGAGGGTGTTGATCCTTCCCAACGTGTAATTGACTCCCTAACCTGATTTTTAGTTTCTGTAGACCCAAAACTTGGTATTTTTGATAAAATAAAACATTTTATCAAAATTATCCAGTTTTTAAAATGTCCTGATCGCACTTTAAAATGATTGGTGGCGACTCCTCACATTTCAAAACTTTTTCAAAGAAAAATCCCTAAGCCGGTAGTTTTTTTTCGCCACTTGGGCTAAAAATAGTGTCGACAAAAACAAATTGTTGTGTTGCAAGAGTTTTTGAAAACATATATACTTGATCAGTGTAGTGGTAATACATAAAAGAAATAGAAATGTGATTTTTTCTCTCTTGATTCTAACATTTCATCGTAATTAATTTGGATCGACCTACGTTTTAGATAGGGGTGAGCATTCAATCAAGTTGACTCGAGTCAAGTAAAAAAATTTTGAGTTATTCGAGTTGACGAGTTGTATTTTATAACTTGAACTTAACTGAAATTTTTTTCAAGTCGAGTCGAGTTTAAGAAATTTGAGTTAAGTTATTCGAGTTTCTATACTAATTTTATTATAATTATTTATAGTATTATGATAAGGATTAGTTCTAATTTTTCGACTTTATCTAACTATTTAAGATATATATTTCATATTCTTTTCACATTATAATGTTATTTAATATATCAAATACAATCTAAAATTATAAAATATATTCATAATATTATTATATTTTAAAGAAATTATTTTGAGGGTAAAAATATTGATGAGAGTATAAATGAGTCAAGGAATTGATGGGAAGAAAGAATTTGCAAACAATCGCAATCAGAAGATCAAATTGAGTAAAATGCAAAGTTAAGAGACTAAATAAAAAGAGTCCATTTTTAATAAAAAAAAAGAATTGAAGTTACGTAGGTATTCTATAGTGTTATATGAGCATGTTGTTCAAATTTGGTGAAAAACGAACTTAAAAACATGACGAATTGAAGAAATAAGGAAATTATGACAAATTAAGGGACTAAAAAAACTTGTTATCAAAAAGAGAAATTGAAAGTACTACAATGGTTTAGGAAGCATGTGGTTCAAATTTGGTAAAACATTAACTTAAAGTGAAGGATAAATTGAAGGAATAATGAAATCAGAGACCATACAGTAAAACTATCAAAATACTCAGTCAAATTTTTGGTGTTTCGAGTAACTCGAAATTTCAAAAATTTCAACTCGAACTCGAAAATATAATTGATAATTCGAGTTGGCTTGAATAACTCGAAATTAAAAATAAATTCTGAATCCAGTCGAATGTTACTTAACCCTAGTTGCAGACCTAATTTACCTTCGTTGCAGAACTGATTTTGGTGAGATAATACTACGGTTTTAGGTTGGGCGGCTAACGGAGTTTCTCGACAAAGTGGGAATTTAAAGGATAGTGACAACCCTTCTCATTATCCATGAAATAAATATATATACATGAAATTATTATTAAAAGAAATAAATAATAGATTTATCAAATAAAGATTTAAAATAAATAAATAGATAAAAGGAAAATAAGCGTTTGATCAAGATAAGCTAACAATTGAATTTCAAATCAAATGCTGAATTCGGTGATTTGATGGAAAAAGAACTCATACAAACAAAATTTGTTAAATTGAAAAGCAAGCCCCTCAACTTTCCACTTAAAGAAAACATCCTTAAAAATTCACATTGATTCAACTTAAATCCAAATTTGCATTGACACGAAGACAACAACAGCAATGGAGGTGGCGGCAACGGCAGTATAACCAACGCGACAGCGTGTTCTTCACCGTCCTTCATGAGCAGTTGCTTCCGGTCGATTAAAACAACTTATGTCGAGATGGAAGAGCATGATTTCATCATTTAGTACTGCGATAAAGTTTGCAATTTTTTTGTCGATGATTTACTGTGAGCAGTTGCAAGAAAAATAAGGCCAAACTCTTGGATAATTATGGGATTCAATGGTGGAGTGTTTGAAAAAAATGAAAATCAATTAGATAATTTAGATATAAAATTATCGTTCAACGATCTATTTGATATTCTAGAAATAGTTAAAGAATAAAATAAAATATTAATCCTTTTTTAATGTTGTTATATTATCAATTTAACAAGGAGAAGGTGAAAAGATCATTTTATTATAAATTAATAATATTAATGGTCAATTTATTACTTTTGAAATTTCATTGAAAAAAACTAAAACATACTCAAAGATTAATTGCCATTGGTGTAGTTTACCCTAAATAAAACGTGTGATCTTGCCTGTTATTGTTTTTGTTGTCGACTTCATTGTTTTCATTAATTTAAGTTCTCATTTATTTTCGCCAAGATAAAATCTTGAATAAAAAACACAGAGGAAACATAGAAGATAAAGGATGAAGATGCAAGGGTTGAGCAAAACTAGAACTGAAATATTAAAGGTGTTGGTGTTGGAGATCCTTCAAAGCTTCCCGTTAAATTCTTGACATGTTTCAGGTGCGTTTGTAGGTCCTGGTCTTCATCTTTTCAAACCTCTCATTTTATTATTGAACATCATTAGAACCACAACAAAAGCAACAACCTTAATCTCCTCCTCAAACGCCGCAATGGTGCCACCTGTTATGACTTCAATTATTTATCTTAATTTTCGATCGAGAAAGGCCAAACTTTAAAACAAAACACAATATTCACATACCCTTTTTCGATAATTTTGTGTATCTACCTATAGTTGATGGTCTTTGTAATGGAATATTGTGTTTAGCAGAGCCATATAATGGACATAAGGTTCCCCTTTGGAACCCATCTACCAAAGAGTTTAGAGTATACTTCATGTTACATACTTACCCGTATTTAATTCTTGAATACAGATAATGTCACAAACTAATTTTATAACATTTAAATTTAAACCATTTATCGATTTAGTAAATAAAATTATTTTCTAGTTTTTAATTAACCAAATTAAATCCAATTTCAGGTACCAAATTAGTAGTACATAACTAATAGTTGCTTAAAAATTGTCTATATTCAGCCTTAATCAATAGTTTCTTTTTATTAAATTGTTTACCAGATTATTAAACTTTTAATTTATTTAACAATTACAACACTAATATAAACTATCCATTATTTACATTATCCATCATTACCAACCTGACTAGCTTATAATTTATTACTAGTTATATCTAAACTAGTAGAAACCAACTATTATTATTATATACATTTCAACTAGAAATTTAAACTACATTAGATTGATGTAATTACTGATATTGTAGATATACCTCTTGATCAATGTGATGCTTGATACTTCTTACTCCAATTTTATGCTTTTAACCTAGGCATGAAAATCATCACATGCTAAGTATATACTTAGTGATACAAAAATAATAATCAGTGCAATACAATGTATATATAAAGAAATAACAATACTCAATGCATCATGATCACTTTACTTGTATTACATTCATGTTACACATATTAAAATGAAATAAACAATGTATATAATTTCTTTCCAATATACTTGTGATTTATTCCATAAGCTCATAAGCTTAATCATTTGCTTATAATTTATTAACCCATAAACCATAGCCCAAATATAAACCTATGAGAACCCTAGGTACACGAGTTAAATATTCATTGAAGTGTTAATACAATAAGGTCGTGCCCACAATATGCACTAAGTGACATTTATATACACTATTGTTGAAAACATTTTGACGTTTTGATATAAAAAATAAAGTAATATTGAATTTTAATATTTTATATTCGATTTCAAAATTAATATTCGAGTAAATTATTCGAATATCAAAATTTTACTCCAAGTTATCAAATGTCAATTTTACTCATTACTTAAGTGTAAAATTATGTTTCAATCTTAAAATATTTTTGAAACAATTTTTGAAAGTATTTCGAATCTTAATCGAGCCAAAAAATGTTTTTTGAGTAAGGGTTTACCGATACACTCATAGGATGTACTGATAACCCTGAATTTCGAATGTTATATGAATACCGATACACAGCTGAGTGTACCAATACCCCTCATGTTTTAATTGGCTCCGGGAAACATCGAATGTAATTAGTGTACCGATACCCCTAGGGTGTACCGATACACTTGGTCAAATAACGGTCAAAATATTTGAATTTTACACTGGATGTACCGATATCCCTACGCTCCCAACAAATTTTTTTAAATGGTATTCACACCATAAGGACTCTATTGACTTCACCATTGATCTCCAATGTTCATAATCAATCCAATGTGTATTTAAACAAGTTCTGAAGCCATTGATCAACAAGAATTGAGAAAAAAATCAAGAGAGAAAGCATAAAACCTCAAGTTTGAAAAATTCAAGCCTATTCTCCTTCAATATTCATTTTTCTTTCAATAACACACTTTGTGCTCAATTGTATTCATATTTGAGTGTTATTTTCTTGTTCTGAATTGTGCAAATAATCTACCTTGAGAGGTTTTTTTTGTAAAATTTACGAATTTGTAATTTTCTCTTTGGGAGAGAGTGTTCTAAAGAATTTGGGGTATAATTCTTGAGGGAGTTGTAAGGTTACTCCTTGTCCTCAAAAGAAAGACAAATGAGTGAATTTATGTAAAATCTTTAGTGTGGAGAGCTAAGATAGTGGACGTAGACTTTGGTTGAGAAAGTCGAACCACTCCAAATCGCTATGCAAATATTTTTAATTTTCTGCAAAAGCTTCCATCGAAATTTTTATCGCTAATTAACCCCCTCTTAGCCAATTCAACTGATCGATTAACTCAACAATTGGTATCAGAGCTACACTCATTTGAAGGTTTTACCACCTCTTGAGTAGATCTGGGAAGAGTTAAATCGAGAAAGATGATTTCCACTTCCAGTTCATTTTCTATGGAAGACTCCCGACCAATTTTCGTGCCTCTTTATTTCAATGAAACAAATATCATTGTTGGAAGAGGTTAATGATGGAATTTATTCAAGCACATGATCTTGAAGCATGGATACTAATCAAGAAAGGATATTCATCTCCAACGAAGAAGGAAAAGAAGTGGAGTGATCAGGAACAAAAGAAAGTTCAACAAAATGAAAAGGCTATGCACATGTTATGTTGTGCAATTGATCCATACATCTATAAAGGAGTTTATTCTTGTTCAAATGCCAACGAGCTATGGGATAATCTTGAGAAAATACATAGAGACGAGAAAGAAGAACAAATAACGACTCTATTAGCTCTAGAAGAGCCCGAGCTATCTTCAAACTCAAATAAATTAAATTCATATTCTTTTAATGAGTTACAAGATGCCTATGATGAATTATTTTCAGAGTTTGAGACCAAGTACTCCGCATATAAGAAATTGATTTCTAAATTTATAGCTAAAAATAATCTTCTTTTGAAAGCCAAAATAGACTTGGAAAATCAAAATAAAATGTTGAAAAAGGAGTTAGAGCTTTCAAAAATGAAATCTGTAATCTTTGAAAAAGAAATTTTCGAATTAAACAAACTTCTTCTAGAAACTAAAATGCATTTTTAAAATCAAAATGAAATATTGAAGAATGTTTTAGAGCTCTCAAAAATGAAATTTGAAAGTAATGAAAAAGAAAATTTCGATTTGAAAGTTAAGCTTGAATGCTTAACAAAAGAAAAAGAGATCATTTTAAATAATTCGTCTAGTTCAATAATGACAATATGCTCACATTGTCATTATCATGGTCATAAGGAACATACTTGTCCTTTAAAGAAAGGGAAACGATTTAAAATTAGACAAGTGTGGGTTCCAAAAGGAACAAGGGGAATTGAAACTAACGTTCAAGGATCCAAAGCAATTTGGATACCAAAATCTACTTAAATGTCTCTTGTAGGTGTGTAGGAGCAATGGTGATGAAAATGATGATATTCAAGATGTTCTAGTCACACATGAAAAAGGAATGGGTAACCTCTAATCTTAATGCTTTTAATTTTGGTTGCTCATTTGATTTAAATCCTGCATGGGTTTTATATAAAATAATTATGCATTATTTTTTAATCTCATGTATGTTAAAAAGGTTTTATGATAAACATTTTTAAGTTTTAATAATTTTTCATAATTTTTAGTTTCATCATAATAAAATTTTTGTAATACCCCAAAAATTTAGACAATGACCAAAATGAAAATTTTGAAAGTTTGACGGTTAAAGTATAAAATTGGGAAAAAGTTTAGGGAATTAAGTGATAATTTCCTAAAAAGAATTTTATTCCATAAATAGATGGTTTACTCTTGAAAGTGGAGTTTTATAGAAATCATATTTTTGGATTTGGAATTTTATTAAAGAAAAATTAGAAAGGGTTAAAGCCGGTAAGGAAATCGATATTTCAGATCGAATCGGAATTTTATAAAAATAGGAAGGATGTTATAAGTTGGTTGGAAATATTATTTTAATATTTTGGATCAGAGAAATTTTGTTTGAAAATATGCATTTTTTTAGATTTAATCGAAATAGTGGAATTTAGTGACTAAAACGCAAGTTTTGAAAATTTCATGGCATTTTCGTAAGTCAAAGTAAAATTTGTTCATCTTTGACTTTGAAATATGATAAGGATGAGTTGTCATGGTTTTATAGTAAATTAGAAGATTCATTAAGGGTGATTTGGTCTTATCCCAATTAAATGAATAATATATTCATTTAAGTGGAATATAAGGTAAATTTAGATGAAATGTTCTCTACATTTCAACAAAATTTGCTCATCTTCTTCTCCAAAACCATACGTGAGCTTCTTCCAAGGTAAGAGCAAGCTTTAATTTTATTTTAAAGCAATTTCCTTAGAATTTTGGTATGCTAAAAATAGAAAATTGTTATATGGGAAAAACGCTATCATTTGATACCAATATTGCTTGATAATCTTGTTGGTTGTTCAAGTTCATATTGAGTTGATAAAAAGGGGTTCTTGTGTTTTATGGGTTTTGAAGAGTTAAGTGATTATTAAGAATTGGTTGTAAGAATTGATGAAGAACCTAAGAATGAAGTTAAAGAAAACAGTTTGGATTTTGAATCTGGTAGTAGGTTCGATAATTCACCAGAAATTATATAAAAATAATTTCGAGATTATTTTTATTTATTATGTTCATATATATATCTAGTTTCGTTTAAAACAAACGGGGATCAATTTCAAAGTGTATACAAAAAGATATGGATTTTTAACCAATGAAATGTCAGAAAAATCGGACAACATATTCTGTAAAATAGATTTTGTTGGTCAAATTTGAAAATTCACCATAAATTGTACATAATGAATTAGAAGGAGTTATTTATATGGATAGATTTGTATTCGAGTCTAGTTTTCAAAGGAATTAATGTAATTGAATTCCAGTATGTATAGCAATACAAAATATTGATTCTTTAAAGATAGTACGAGTTGTCTGAATATGGAAAATTGATGGATTGTTGTGTAAGTGTTATGTAATTGATGTACTATGCTGGAAATTGTTATTCGGGAATTGAAATGAGTGTTAATTGTGAAATAATTTCAATGTTGGAATTATTGGTATTAAGAATCTAGGTGGTAAAATGGTGAAGGACCATTTTGTGCAAATTGGAAAACTTGGTTCCAATGTTAAAGGAATTGTCAAGTATTGAGTATTTTATAGAGAATGAGTTCGAAATATATTATGGAGTTATTTTGGGATATGTTTATGTTAGTATAATACTAACATATGTATTATTATGAAATTGTGATTTATACAGATTGTGATTAATTTGCGATTGAAGCGAGTCAAGTGTAAAGGGTTTATTGTGGAACATAGTGATGCACAAATTTGGAAAATTATAAAGTGTCAAGGCGAGTGCAATACATGCATGAAATTATACATGGATGTTTTATACATCATAGGAAGACTTGCGATAAGTTGACCTTATTTATATCGGTATGATTTTATATCATTTTTATAAATTGACATTGATATGTCAGAGTATGAAATTTAAAATGCATTGATCATGAAAAATGTGATATTTTACCATGAATGTTTTCGGGTATGAACTGCCCAATTTTAAATTTGATAATATACTTTTCCATGGATGGATTGAATAAAGTAGACTATAAGCCCAAATAAGTCATTGAGGGACAGGGTATAGTTGGCATGCCATAGAGTATAGCAGCTGCAGGTTTATAATACACTTCGGTGTATATGGTGGGCACGACCTTATGTGTAATACACTTTAGTGTATATGGTGGGCACAACCTTATGTGTAATACATTTCGATGTATATGGTGGACACGACCTTATGTGTAATACACTTCGGTGTATATGGTGGGCACGACCTTATGTGTAGCACTACGGTGCAAATATTACTCTAATACCCAGGGTCCTCAAGGTTGAATATTGGGCTATAGGCTATGGTTTATGGTTTATTTCTTAATAAATTGTAACCATGCAAATAAGCTTACAAGCTTTTGGAATAATGGCAAGTATATGGGAAAAATAAGCTTACGAGCTTATGGGATTAAATGATAAGTATTTTGTATAAAATAAGCTTATGAGCTTATGGAATTTATATGGTAAGTATTTTGGTAAAATAAGCTTACGAGCTTATGGGATAAATGGTAAAAGATTTTATATTATATTGATCATGGTAAAATATTGGATATGTTAGTAAAATTATTTTATGGAAATATGATTTTTGACATTGAAAATCATGCATGAATTATATTGCACTGTTAAATGTTTTAATTGCCTCACTAAGTTTATACTTAGCGTGTGATGATTTTCACGCATAGGTAAAAAGCCAATAGTGGATTAAATAGTTCAAAGTGACATCAAGCATCGAGAGGTATATTTCAATATCAGTAAGACATCCTACGATGGAATTTGATTTTAGATAGTGGCATGCAATTTTAAAATGTTCAATTTATTTGTTGAATAAAATTTGGAAAATTTTATAGTGATGAAAGGATAATTTTTATGAATTTATATGTATTTTCGGAAGTTACTGTAGCATGAACAATAATCACATTTTTAAGAAAATTTCCAGAATGATTTCGGGGTACTGATTCCCCCCAACAGGGGACCGATTCCCCCACTGTTCATCACCATTATTCATGGGTACTAGTCACTGTTACTGTTCATCGCCATGCTAGTCACTGTTACTGTTCATAAGTTCACTATTCATAAGAAAACTATGTATTAAATTTGTTTATAACATAATATAAATTATATGATATGATATTTTATAATATCAATTACCATTTTAAGGAAATAAATTTTTAAATCGATTTTGAAATACAAATGGTTTTAGAAATACGGGTGACATCTATAATCTGTATAGGTATAATTATATGGATTATGGGTGTTACATTTATTGGCATCAGAGCTACAGGTTTAGCCGATTCTAGGACTAAACCAATGTTGTTTTGAGTTAAAAAAATATATACATACCACTAGGATGTCAAAAGTTACTGATAGTTGTATATATACTGTGATGATGCTTATTGGGAGTAAAGTTATTCTTTACTAATGTATGGTGATTCTGAATATGTTCAGATGTTGGTATTAAAGACAAAGGTTAGAAAGTTGAAAATGTTGAAAATAAATTCGAGATTGAAATCAACCACAAAGGGAATATACATGACTTATGTAAAACACATTAGAAGGGTGGATGTTATAAAGAATTTTTTTTCTCCATGTTATGGAAGAAATGCCCCAGCTTTTAACAAAGTTTATGAATTGGAAGAATTGATTAAAAATTTTGAATGACGTATAGGAAAAGTCAAATCAGAAGAGGTTTCAGAGGAGATTTTTGAATCTAGTAATGATTCTAAGGTTTCTCCAGGTAAGCTTAAATAAGTGAAAAATATTTAAGCTAAGCATTAAATTGTTTAAATCATTATTGATTTGAGTAAGAGAAATTGAGTAAGCGGTAAATATGATTTCCGCTAAAAGTTTAAAGAAAGTTGAGTTATAAGTGAATTAAATGGTTATGAGTTGGTTTGAGAATAATTATCAAGTCCATAAAATTGGATAGAGTTACATTGTGAAGGTAAATATGCGAAAATGGATTGTCTAATCTTCCATGCTGTAAAGAATTATAGTACAGATCGAAATTGAATCTCAAGAACTTGAAAAGTTCAAGGTTCGTAGTGTGAGGAAAAATAGTATATTTGTTTACTAGTGTGATTTTAGCATTAACTATTATGAAGTTATTGCTACAATTTGCCAAATTTTCTTATTGAACAATATGGATATTTAGACTATCATTGGAAATGGAAAATGTTTCAACTGTTCGAAAATATTTTCTATGGATCTGGAAAAAAAACTATGCAGATTTCCTTAAGAGTGAAATAAGGAATTCTAAAGTAGAGATATTCAATTCTACTTGATATCAAATGTTATTAAAGCGGAAGACCTATAGGTCATGGTCATGATACAAGTGTTAGTCGGACAAATAGTAAAGGTTCGATAAAGATTCAGGAGCTTATGTTTCTCATGAATCTTATGGGATCATCATTAACGAGTTGCATATCATTTTGATCATGACTTGGTTGTCTCTGCAGTAAGGTTGGGTTAATAGTCGTAAGAAGCGATTAATTTAGAAAAATACAGAGAAATTAAAATTTTTAATGATTGATGAAAAAGTAAAATCGTCACTAAAGTATATCAACAATGGTTATGGTTAAGATGATGAAAAAAATGATGCATAGATTTTCTAGCTAAGGTGATAGATACTCAAGTATCTGAAGTAAGATCATATGATATTTCCATAAATATGGAATTCCATATAACTTTTTAGATTTATTATTTAGGCCTCTAGATTGAGAGGTGAAATTCAATATTGATGGTTATCAAGGTATTAATTGTGTATTTATGGGTTCGTATCGAATGATTTCAATTGAGTTAAAAGAGTAATGAACCAATTACAAGAATTATTAGATAGAGGAAGCATTAGAGCGAGTATTTCACCTTGGGGTGAACTGGTTTTGTTTTAAAAAAAAGATGGATATGTGCGATTATACATAAATTATCGATAGTTAAACAAAGTAACTATCAAGAACAATTATCATATTTTGAGGATTGATGATTTGTTTTATCAGCTTAAAAAGGAGCAACAATGTTTTCTAAAATTGATTTTCAAATGGGATATTTCGAGTTAAAATTTTAAAGAGGAAGATGTTCCAAAGATAGTTTTCATAATACGGTATAGACACTACGAGTTTGTAGTAATGTCGATTGGTTTGATAAATGCTCTAGCAACATTCATGGATTTTGATGAATCGAGTATTTCAACCTTACTTAAAAGTTTGAGGTGGTATACATTGATGACATTCGGGTATATTCGAATACAACGATAGAGCATGATGTTCATATTGTATTGTGCTTGAGTTAATTAAGAGTAAAAAGTTAAATGTCAAAGTGTGAATTTTGGCTATCAGAAGTTGCTCTTCTTGGTTATGTTGTCTCGATATAAGGTATAAAAAATTCAAGCAATATTGGAGTGGAAAACTGCAAAGAATGTTCAGAGGTCTGAAGTTTTTGGTACTTGTTGGTTATTATCGAAGGTTTGTGGAAAACTTTTCGATGGTTGCTTCTCCTTTGACCAAGCTCTTAAGAAAGGATGGTTCATTTGCTTGGACTGAAAAATGTCAAAAGAGTTTTAAAGCTTTAAAGAATATTTTAACAGAAGCACCAGTGTTGGTACAACCGAAATTGAACAAAAAGTATGTGGTATATAGTGATACATCTCATAATGAGGAATTAAAGAAAGATATTCTTTCAGAAGAAAATCATAGTCTATTGACTACGCATTCAGGTCTGAGTTTGTTGCTACATGTTTGACATGTCAACAAGTAAAAGCTGAGCATAAAGTGCTTTCATAATTGTTGCAACCGATTTCCATTCCAAAGTGGAAATAGTAAAAAGTCACTATGGATTTTGTTATTGAACTATCTTTGACATCAAATAAAAAGGATTCCAATTGGGTGGTAATGACCGGTTAATTAAATTGGCACATTTCATTTCGATGCAAATGGACTATGCATTGGATAAATATACAGAGTTATATATTAAAGAGAAAGTTCAGCTACATGGAATATTAATGTCAATTATATCAGAAAGGAATCCAAGATTCACTGTAAGAATTTGGAAATATCTGCATACAGTTTTGGGTAATTGGTTGAATTTTAGTACGAATTTCATCCACAGACGGATGGTAAGTCAGGAAGTACTATTCATATATTAGAAGAAATACTGAGTGCATGTATGATTGATTCCAAGGAATCATGGGAAAGGAAAAGTATTTGATTTTAATAGAATTTTTCTACAATGACAGTTATCAATTGAGCATTAAGATGTCTTTGTATGAAGTTTTATATGGGAGATAATGTCGAACACCATTGAATAGGTTCGAGTTAAAAGATCGAAATCTTGTTGACCCATATTTTTATTGAATGATGTTAAGGATAAACTAAAGATAATTTAAGAAAATCTCAAGATGGCATTTGATCGACAAAAGTCTTATGTAGGCTTGAAGCGATAAGAGATTGAAATTCATGAAGATGATAAAATTTTTCTTGAAGTATCACTTTGGAAAAACACAAAGGAAATTTAAGTCTAAGATTCATTGGATCTTATAAAAAAAAAATTGATTGATGGCTTATCAGTTAACATTTACTATGGAGGTAATTGAGATCCAGAGTTGGACAATGTCCACAATATTTTTTTTATGTGTCGATGCTTAGAAAGTATCGATCAGAGATTTCTTATGTCATTTCATCTTAGGAAATTGAGATCTGACTAGATTTGATTTATGAAGAAGAACCAGTTTGGATATTAGCTCGAGAAATCAAATAACTGTTTAACAAGATGATTTCTCTAGTCAAAGTGATTTAGCAAAATCATAATGTCAAGGATGATACTTGGGAAAGAGAGAATGATAAGAAAATATGTAGATATTTTCATAACAAGTTGAAGAATTGAATTGAACATGTTCAAAATCTAATGATTTGCATGATCTTCAAGAAATTCCCAAAGTAAAGAAGAAAAATCGGAATTTAAGAAGTTGGCAAGACCAAAAGGGAGTTATGAATTTTCAAGGGAAAAAGGGGAGTTCTAGTTTTCATAGAAAGTTTTAAAATTCGAGGACGAATTTTCTTAAGGAGGGGAGAATTGTAATACCCCAAAAATTTAGACAATGACCAAAATGAAAATTTTGAAAGTTTGACAGTTAAAGTATAAAATTGGGAAAATATTTAGGGAATTAAGTGATAATTTCCTAAAAAGAATCTTATTCCATAAATAGATGGTTTACTCTTGAAAGTGGAGTTTTATAGAAATCATATTTTTGGATTTGGAATTTTATTAAATAAAATTTAGAAAGGGTTAAAGCCGATAAGGAAATCGATATTTCAGATCGATTCAGAATTTTATAAAAATAGGAAGGATGTTATAAGTTGGTTGGAAATATTATTTTAATATTTTGGATCAGAGAAATTTTGTTTGAAAATATACAGTTTTTCAGATTTAATCGAAACAGTGGAATTTAGTGACTAAAATGCAAGTTTTGAAAATTTCATGGCATTTTCGTAAGTCAAAGTCAAATTTGTTCATCTTTGACTTTGAAATATGATAAGGATGAGTTTTCATGGTTTTATGGTAAATTAGAAGATTCATTAAGGGTGATTTGGTCTTATCCCAATTAAATGAATAATATATTCATTTAAATGGAATATAAGGTAAATTTATATGAAATGTTCTCTACATTTCAACATAATTTGCTCATCTTCTTATCCAAAACCAGACGTGAGCTTCTTCCAAGGTAAGAGCAAGCTTTAATTTTATTTTCAAGCAATTTCCTTAGGATTTTGGGTATGCTAAAAATATAAAATTGTTATATGGGAAAAACGCTGTCATTTGATACCAATATTGCTTGATAATTTTGTTGGTTGTTCAAGTTCATCTTGAGTTGATAAAAAGGGGTTCTTGCGTTTTATGGGTTTTGAAGAGTTAAGCGATTATTAAGAATTGGTTGTAAGAATTGATGAAGAACTTAAGAATGAAGTTAAAGAAAACAGTTTGGATTTTGAATCTGGCAGTAGGTTCGCAAATTCACCATAAATTATATAAAAATAATTTCAAGGTTATTTTTATATATTATGTTCATATATATATCTAGTTTAGTTTAAAACAAACGGGGATCGATTTCAAGGTATATACAAAAAGATATGGATTTTTAACCAAGGAAATGTCTGAAAAATCGGACAGCAGATTCTGTAAAACATCTTTTGTTTGTCAACTTTCAAAATTCACCATAAATTGTACATAATGAATTAGAAGGAGTTATTTTTATGGATAGATTTGTATTCGAGTCTAGTTTTCAAAGGAATTAACATAATTTAATTTCAGTATGTATATCAATACAGAATATTGATTCTTTAAAGGTAGTACGAGTTGTCTGAATATGGAAAATTGATGGATTGTTGTGTAAGTGTTATATAATTGATGTACTATGCTGGAAAAATCTATTCGGGAATTGAAATGAGTGTTATTTGTGAAATAATTTCAAAGTTGGAATTATTGGTATTAAGAATCTAGGTGGTAAAATGGTGAAGGACCATTTTGTGCAAATTGGAAAACTTGGTTCCAATGTTAAAGGAATTGTCAAGTATTGAGTATTTTATAGAGAATGAGTTCGAAATATATTATGGAGTTATTTTGGGATATGTTTATGTTAGTATAATACTAACATATGTATTATTATGAAATTGTGATTTATACAGATTGTGATTAATTTCCAATTGAAGCAAGTCAAGTGTAAAGGGTTTATTGTGGAACATAATTAGGCACAAATTTGGAAAATTATAAAGTGTCAAGGTGAGTGCAATACATGCATGAAATTATACATAGATGTTTTATACATCATTAGGAAGACTTGCGATAAGTCGACCTTGTTTATATCGGTATAATTTTATATCAATTTTATAAATTGACATTGATATGTCAGAGTATGAAATTTAAAATGCATTGATCATGAAAAATGTTATATTTTACCATGAATGTTTTCGGGTATGAACTGCCCAATGTTAAATTTGATAATATACTTTGCCATGGATGGATCAAATAAAGTAGACTATATGCCCAAATAAGTCATTCAGGGAAAGGGTATAGTTGGCATGCCATAGAGTATAGCAGCTGCAGGTTTATATACACTTCGGTGTATATGGTGGGCACGACCTTATGTGTAATACACTTCGGTGTATATGGTGGGCACGGCCTTATGTGTAATACACTTCGGTGTATATGGTGGGCATGACCTTATGTGTAATACACTTCGGTGTATATGGTGGGCACGACTTTATGTGTAGCACTACGGTGCAAATATTACTCTAATACCCAGGGTCCTCAGGGTTGAATATTGGGCTATAGGCTATGGTTTATGGTTTATTGCTTAATAAATTGTAAGCATACAAATAAGCTTACAAGCTTTTGTAATAATGGCAAGTATATGGGAAAAATAACCTTACGAGCTTATGGGATTAAATGGTAAGTATTTTGTATAAAATAAGCTTATGAGCTTATGGAATTTATATGTTAAGTATTTTGGTAAAATAAGCTTACGAGCTTATGGGATAAATGGTAAAAGATTTTATATTATATTGATCATGGTAATATATTGGATATGTTAGTAAAATGATTTTATGGAAATTTGATTTTTGACATTGAAAATCATGCATGAATTATATTGCACTGTTAAATGTTTTAATTGCCTCACTAAGTTATACTTAGCGTGTGAAGATTTTCACGCGTAGGTAAAAAGCCAATAGTGGATTAAAGAGTTCAAAGTGGCATCAAGCATCGAGAAGTATATTTCAATATTAGTAAGACATCCTACGATGGAATTTGATTTTAGATAGTGGCATGTAATTTGAAAATGTTCAATTTATTTGTTGAATAAATTTTGTAAATTTTTATAGTGATGAAAGGTTAATTTTTATGAATTAATATGTATTTTCGTAAGTTACTGTAGCATGAACAGTAACCATGTTTTTAAGCAAAATTTCCAGAATGATTTTGGGGTATCGATTCCCCCAACAAGGAACCAATTCCCCCACTGTTCATCACCACTGGTCACGGGTACTAGGCACTGTTACTGTTCACGGGTACTGTTCACTATTCATAAAAAAACTATGTATTAAATTTGTTTATAACGTAATATAAATTATTTGATATGATATTTTATAATATCAATTTCCATTTTAAGGAAATAAATTTTTAAATCAATTTTGAAATGCAAATGGTTTTAGAAATACGGGTGACATCTATAATCTGTATAGTTATAATTATACGGATTATGGGTGTTATAATTTTGTTCAAAATTTGTTTTAATGCAAATGATATCTCTCTAACAATTGATATCAATTTTTAAAATACCTTGGTTTTACAAATTTTTACTGTAATTTTTTTTAATGTTTATGCATATAATTAAAATTATTAATAATATATCTCTAACAATTGATATCAATTTTTAATGCATACCATTTTTAAAACTTTATGCATATGCACTTAATCTCGATAATCGACATTGCATAATGTTTTATACGTGAATGGGTTAAAGCATAATCTTTTGGATAATGACAAAATGAACAATGTTTTATTTTAAATTAAATGATTGCAAAAATCGTTGACAGTGCATCTAATCGGATTATGCTCATTGGTCATAGAATATGAAACATATACATGGTGCATTTAGATTCAATAAATATGACTAACTTATGCGTAGTTGCTAAAGATGGACACGATAATTGGTTATCGCATAGGATACTCGGACACACTAGCATAAGTGTTTTATAAAGATTGATTCATGGAGATTTAGTAAGAGGGTTGTCAAAGCTAAAATTTGACAAAGATAAAATCTGTGATGCATGCTCAAAAATGAAAACAAAAGAAAGTTTCCTTTAAATCCATTAATGATGTATCAACTAGTAGAGTATTATAATTGATCCATATAGATCTTTTTGGGCCAATTAAGACAGTTAGCTTGGGTGGAAAACAATATAGTTTTGTATTAGTTGATGACTATTCTAGATAAACTTGAGTTATATTCTTAAGTACTAAAGATGAAGCATTAGAAAATTTTATAATGTTTTCAAAAGTAATCCAAAACGAAAAAGTTTACTCCATTTCTAGTGTTAGGAGTGATCATGGCACCGAATTTGAAAATCTTGGATTTTCTGATTTTTGTAATTCAAATGGGATTAGCCATAATTTTTCAGCACCTAGAACCCCTCAACAAAATGGAGTTGTTGAGAGGAAAAATTAAACTTTAGAAGAAATGCCTAGAGCCATGCATTGTGAAAACAATTTGCCAAAATATTTTTGGGCAGAAGCCACAAATAATGCTTGTTATGTTATTAATCAAGTAATGATTAGGCCTATTTGAAGAAAACTCCATATGAAATTTTCAAAAATAAAAAGCCTAACATTAGCTATTTTCATCCATTTGGATGTAAATATCTTGTTTTAAACAACGGTAAAGACAATCTTCGCAAATTTGATGCTAAAAGTGATGAAGGAATTTTTATGGGTTATTCCTTAAATTCTAAATCTTATCGGGTATTTAATAAAAGAACTTTAGTGGTAGAAGAGTCTATACATGTTGTTTTTTATGATAATCTCCTTCTGAGGAAGGATTATTGTGTTGATGTTGACGTAGGTATTATAAATACAAATGACGTTGGAGAACCATCATCAAAGGAAGAATTGAAAGATGAGGAAACTCAAGATTCTCTCGAGAATCCAACCATTGAAGAAAGGGAATTCTCTTACCCAAGAGAATTCAATTATGTTAAGGATGGTGAAATTTTATGTGATCCATCCAAAGGGGTAACTACTCGATCTTCTCTTAGGAACGTATGTAATTATGTTGTATTTATCTTATGCATAGAGCCTAAGAATATTCAAGAAGCATTAGATGATGAAAATTGGATTATGGCTATGCAAAAAGAGTTAAATCAATTTGAGAGAAGTAAAGTATGGACATTAGTTGAAAGGCCTAGTAATATATCTACTGTAGGTACTAAATGGGTATTTTGGAATAAAGTAGATGAGAGTGGTAATATAGTGAGAAACAAGGATAGACTTGTTGCCCAAGCTATACTCAAGAAGAGGGAATAGACTATGATGAAACATATGCTCCCGTAGCTAGGATTAAAGCAATAAGAATGTTATTAGCATTTGCATGTTTCAATGAATTTAAATTATATCAAATGGATGTTAAAAGTGTATTTCTAAATGGTTTTATAAAAAAGAAGTGTATATGGAACAACTTCCTGGTTTTGAAGATTCAAAATTTCCAAATTATGTTTTTAAATTGACAAATGCTTTATATGCTTTAAAACAAGCTCGTAGAGCTTGGTATGAAAGATTGTTAAACTTTTTAATTGAAAAAGGTTTTTCAAAAGGGAAGGTTGACACTAAATTGTTTTTAAAGAGAAAAGGTAAAGATTTATTAGTAGTTCAAATTTAAATTGATGATATAATATTTGGTTCTACTAATGATGCTCTTTGCCAAGAACTTTCTTAGCTCATGTAGAGTGAATTTGAGATGAGCATGATGGGGGAGCTTTCATTTTTCTTGGGGCTCCAAATCAAGCAAATAAAAGATGGCATCTTCATCAATCAAGCAAAATACATAAAGTATATGCTCAAGAAGTTCATCTTGGAAAATGTAAAAACCCAAGCTACTTCAATGAGCTCATCTACAAAGCCTGACAAAGATGAAGAAGGTAAACTTTATAGATCTATGATTGGCTCTTTACTTTATCTAACCGCAGGTAGATCAGACATAATGTTTAGTGTTTGCTTATGTGCTAGATTTCAATCATGCCATAAGGAATCACATCTAAAAGCCATTAAGAGAATCTTTAGATACCTTAAGGACACTCCTAGTTTAGGACTTTGGTATCCTAGAGACTTTAGCTTTAGCATGCATGCCTTATCTGATGCGGATTATGGAGGAAACAAAATGGATTGGAAAAGTACCTCCGATACTTTTCAATTCATAGGAAATATGTTGATTTCTTGGTTTTCAAAGAAACAAAATAGTGTTGCATTATCTACCATTGAAGCAGAATACATTTCAGCGGGTAGTTGTTGCGCAAAAGTTTTATGGATGACACAAAAACTTTTTGATTATGTAATTGAAGTATGTACCATTCCTATCAAGTGTGACAATACTAGTGCTATTTTTCACTAAAAGTCCCATCCATCACTCTAGAACTAAGCACATTGAAATTAGACATCATTTCATTAGAGATCATATCACAAAAGGAGATGTAGTTCTAGAATTTGTTGATACTTTGCATCAAATAGCTGATATTTTTACAAAACCTTTAGATAAAGAAAGATTTTGGACACTTAGGAGAGAATTAGGTTTAACTGACCTACATTGACTTAGTTTTTAAAATGATTTTAGCACTTTTAATTAGCAAATGAAAAATACTTATAAAAATAACATTTTTTAATGCATTCTATACTAATAGTTAAGGGGAGTTTATAATCTTCATGGTAAATTAATAAAATGTTCAAATAAAATTTTGAGGATAGATTTTATTGATTGAACATTATTAATTTTTGTGATATGAGTTGCCAATACCACTAGAAGTGATTAATTTTGCATCCTGAGTGTTTTAAAGTAGATTTTGGACATTTTTGGTAACTAGGTATCGATACATGTCACTCGGGTACCGATACCCCTTTCTATGTATCGATACACCTTAAATGTGTACCGATACATTCCTTGAATGTGCATCGATACCCCTAGAGGGGTACCGATACCCCCTATCGGGTTTAGGCTTAAAATACCTAAAATTTCACTTAGTTAAAACCCTAAAACTAAAACTCTCATCATCATTCATCTCTATCTCTCACCCAACTCTCATTTTCGCTCAAAATCAACATTTTATGTCGGATTCCTTTCAATTTTCAACTCCCAATCCTTCTTGCATAAAAACATAGTGCAGAAAACTACAAATATCACTCAATCTAAATTTTAAGGTAATTTTTTTTAAAATACTATTTTTATTGATTTTTGAAAATAAGACTAGTTTTAGTTAGTTATAGTTCGAAATTGATATATGGCATTGCTTATATTATGATTTTAAACTAGAATCTATACCAAATTTCATCAAAAACACAAAATTTTTCATTTTTTTTAATTTTCAAAATAAAAAAAAATGTATTTAAATTGATGTTTCTGATTTAATTATGTTGTTTTGAAAACTATATAATGATTTTCAAACATAGTTTTTCAAATAGTTTTCAAAAATTGCCCATTAGGATATTATTTAGAAAACCTTGAATATTGAGGACTCATATTGAGTTTTGGGATTGATATTATTGCATATATGTGTTTTTCAAATTGCAGGTATCTTTATCCCATTTCGATTTAATACCATGTCTCATTTCAAACGATGTAGGACTTCATATTGTTGGTCAAACCAACTTCCAAACCGACCTTCTATTCCACCTCCCAATCCAAACCCAAATGAACCCAAAATGACTATCCAAAATTCTTGTTTTAATGAACCTGGCATCGGGAAAACCTCTACACAAGGTTTGTTGACCTATTTAAGTCATATAATATTCGAGAAGAATGTATCCCTTCTATTCAAGCTATGATCGATATGAAATTTCAATATCTTCCTACCCTTCAATCTTGGAAACTTAATAAACATTTTCAGCTTAAACCTATCGTTTATCACCAACTCGTCAGAATTTTCTATTCCAATGTTGGTTTTGTCTAAAACAAGTCCCAAACTTCCACTGTTAGTATTCGGTCTTATCTTTTAGGCCAATGCATTCACATTGACTTCGACTCAATCGCTAGGACATTTGGTCTAGATAACGATGGTTTGGATAACGATAGAGAAATTGTGGCTACTCCTTATAGAGCCAATGCTAGTGTGAGTACGTTGTCAACTCATCATGAACATTTTCTTCATTTGATCATCTATTGGTGGTGGTTTAGACCATCCAGAGGTGGATATTCTATTCTTAGAGCACTTGAACTTTGGTGGATACTTTGTATCCAGTATAATAAGAAATTAAACATGCAATAGATTATTTTTGCTGAACTAGTTGAAACCGTAAACAACTTCCCGTCTAAACACGTAGAAACCTTAGTTTACGGTTGTCTTCTTGGTAATCTGTTTATCAAAACCAATCTTAGGGTTCAGCTTGATGTAACCATCCCTCTTAAAAGCCAAATAAATCTCAAAACCTTGCATAAATTTGGATGGAGCGGGATAAAGATAAATGGGTTCGATCAACCCAGAAAACACTGGGTGCTAGTTCTTCACAAGCTGCACAGGCACCGGCTGATGATGATCCAGAACTTGAAGAGCTTCTTCAAGATGTCGATGATCCCGTTAACCTAGCTGAGGATGATATGGTTCAGCAAGAGAGTCATATGCCTCCATATTTTCAATTGTTTATGGAGACATTTGACATGAGGTTTGCATCCATAGAGTCCCACTTAACCACTATAGGGGCTCAATAATTGAAGAACCAATAGGAGTTGAGAGCTAAAAATGAAGAATTGAATTATCAACTCATTGCTATGGATGATAGACTCAATGTACTTACACTCAATATGGCTGCTCTACGATTACATTTTCCTCCTCCCGATCCACCGATTGATGATTAAACCTTTCTTGCTTGTTTTCTTGTGTTGAATGTTGATATTAAAAATTATTAAAACATTTTGATTTGGTTGGATGTTTGAATATTTAAACTTGGATATGTTTGAATTTGTTTGATTTTGGTTTGAATATTGAATGTTTATTTATTTAAACTTAAATTGAATTTCATGTTAGTATATGCATCATTTACATTTTAGACAAATTATGACCAATTACCATTACACATTTGTTTACGAATATTGATTATGGACTAATGGCTAACAATTCTCTTGATTGTGATATTAGCAGCTATAACTATATCTATATAAATCAATTGGCTATTTTTCCTTAAAAACTTGTTTAAACGAATTTCATAGAATCTTTTTGATTTAACAAAAAGGGGGAGAATAAAGTAAGGGGGAGTAATTTTTCAAAATTGATTTCAAAAATGATTTTCAAAAAGAAAATCTTAAAATTACTAAAATATCTTGTTATATCAAAAAGGGGGAGATTGTTGAAAACATTTGGATTTTTCGATATAACAAATAAAGTAATATTAAATTTTAAGATTTTATATTCGATTTCAAATTAATATTCGAGTAAATTATTCGAATATCAAAATATTACTCCAAGTTTTCAAATGTAAATTTTACTCCTTACTTAAGTGTAAAATTGTGTTTCAATCTTAAAATATTTTTGAAACAATTTTTACAAAGCATTTCGAACCTTAATCGAGACAAAAATGATTTTTGAGTAAGGGTGTACCGATACACCCATAGGATGTACCGATACCCCTGAATTTCGAATGTAATATGAGTACCAATACACAACAGAGTGTACCGATACCCCTCATGTTTTAATTAGCTTCGAGAAATATTTAATGTAATTAGTGTACCGATACCCCTAGGGTGTACCGATACACTTGGTCAAATAACGGTCGAAATATTTGAATTTTACACTGGGTGTATCGATACCCTTTGAAGGTGTACCAATACCCCTACGTTACCAATAGATTTTTTAAATGGTATTCACACCATAACGACTCTATTGACTTCACCAATGATCCCCAACGTTCATAATCAATCGAAGGTGTATTTAAACAAGTTCTGAAGCCATTGATTAACAAGAATTGAGAAAAAATCAAGAGAGAACGCATCAAACCTCAAGTTTGATAAATTCAAGACTATATTCCTTCAATATTCATTTTGCTTTCAAGAACGCACTTTGTACTCAATTGTATTCATATTTGAGTGTTTGTTTCTTGTCCTAGAATTCTGCAAACAATCTACCTTGAGAGGTTTTTCTGTAAAGTTTGTGAATTTGTAATTTTCTCTTTGGGAGAGAGTGTTCTCAAGAATTTGGGGTATAATTCTCGAGGGAGTTGTAAGGTTACTCATTGTCCTCAAAAGAAAGACAAATTAGTCAATTTGTGGAAAATCCTTAGTGTGGATAGCTAAGGTAGTGGACATAGACTTTGGTTGAGAAAGTCGAACCACTCTAAATCGTTGTGCAAATATTTTCAATTTTCTATAAAAGCTTCCACCAAAATTTTTATTGCCAATTCACCCCTCTTGGTCGATTCATCCGATAGAGTAACTCAACAACTATAGTGCTAAATTAATATACAACTTATTATTTGACTCTATGGCATGCCAATTATACTATTGTCCATCAATGATCTACTTGGGCATATAATCTATATTTATTTCATTAATGGCATTATATATTAACATAATTCAACATTGGGCAGTTCATACCCGAAATAACATTCATTATATAACATCACAAATAAAATAGTGATCAATGTATTTTCTATTAATTTTTGACATATTTAAAATATGTCAAATATATGATTAATGACATAAATATCATGCTAATATAAACAAGGTAGACTCATTGCAAGTCTTATAAATGATGTATAAAACATCCATGTATCATGTTATGTATGCATTGCACTCACTTTGACCCTTTTTATACAAGTCAAAATGTAAGCTTCGTTAAGCTTTAAGCTCAATATTTTTCATCTCCTTTATTGCTAGTTAGATCCCGGTTTTGATTGATGTCTATAAATACATCAAACATATAACACAAATAATAAAAAGCACATGCTAGAATCCATCTAACCCATGCGAATATAGTGTAGGAAAAATTCATAATATTCATTATAATACAACATTGTAATTATAATGTTTCGTACACTTCTTATCACCTTAACATACTTGAATTCACATTTAAAATAATAACTTCACCTTAAGCCCTTATTTTTCACTTTTAGACTTTAAGGACTAATCATAAAAATTTCACATTTCAAGTCTAAATTCAATAATTTAATCATCAAAATAATCTTTAAAAGATAACAAATATCATAAATAAGTCACTTGAATTTTCCTATAAATTTTTCCTTAAGAAATCCATATGGCCTAATATAATCCATCACTTTCCAATAAAAAACAAATCTAAACATGTATTGTGATTTTCTACCATAGACTTCATCAAATTCAAGCTTTGAATATAATTCCTAAATTTATCGTGATGTGTCGTTTTGGTTACTATTAGGATTAAACCATTCTTCTTCATTTCAAGCTTGAATAAACATGCTAAGGTATAAAACATAATATTATCATCATATATAACACAAAAATCAATTCAAAACATCAACCCAATAACTTTTCATTTTTTTCCAAATGAATCTCTAAAGGAAAACTAATGGATTTTTTCATTATTTGGAACATGAAATCAACATCATAACACCTATATTATCATTTTCTTGCCTTGAAATAAATTTCATAATCCCCTTCATCCACCCTTTTTATAAATTTAGGGTTATACGCATGAAATGGTACTGAACTCGTATATTATTTGTCCTTGAATGAAATGTTGGGTTCCTTGCTAGATGCAAGATGATTTGATTGTCAGAAAACAAAGAGACATATTCTTGATTGTGCCCAAGCTCCTCCAACAGTATCTTTAACCAAATTGCTTCTTTACTGGCTTGTGTAGCTGCTACATATTTTGCTTATGTTGTGGATGTAGCCACAACTGAATGCAATTTTAAAACCCATCGTACAGCTCCACCTGCAACTTTGAACACATATCCTATTGTAGATTTACTTTTATCCAAATCCCCTGCATAGTCAGAATCTACATACCCATTGATTAGTAAATTTGATCCTCTGTAACATAATACAACATTTGAGGTCTATTTGATGTATCTCAAGATCCTCTTTATTGTATTCCAATGCTCTTTGCCTGGATTCACCATGTACCGACTAACCACTTTCACTGCTTGTTCAATGTCTGGTCTTGTGCATATCATAGCGAACATTAAACTTCCCACTGTCGATGCATATGACACTTGAGATATCTTCATCCTCTCTTTTTAACTGCTAGGACTCATACTGGAGGATAATTTGAAGTTAATAGGAAGAAGGGTAGAAATTGGCTTACAATCTTGCATGTTGAATCCTGACAAGATCTTCTTCAAGTAATTCCTTTGTGAAAGACAAATCTTCCTATTACTTCTGTCTCGGTGAATTTGCATCCCCAGAATCTTGTTTGATGATCCCAAGTCCTTCATTTCAAATTCCCTAGCCAGTTGTTCCTTCAATTCTTCAATATGATATTTGTTGGGTGCTACAACCAATATATCATCCACATACAACAGTAATATAACAAAATCGTTATCTTCAAACCTCTTGAAATAAGCACAAGGGTCTGCATTAAGTATGTTGTATCCAAGACACATAATGAAGGAATCAAATCTCTTATACCAACACCTCGACGCATGCTATAGACCGTATAGAGATTTGTTCAACATGCAAACCAAGTTCTTTTTTCGTCTTCTTCAAAACCTTCAGGCTGGAGCATATAAATCTTGTCTTCAATATTTCCATGAAGAAAAATTGATTTAACATCTAGTTGCTCTAGATGTAAGTTCAATGTAGTACACATTGCCAAAACTACTTGAACTGTTGTTAGTCAAACCACAGGAGAAAAGATTTCATTGAAATCAATACCTTCTTTTGAGCATATCCTTTGACCACCAGTCTTGCACGATACCTCTCAACTTGATCATCACCATTTAGTTTGATTTTGAAGACCCATTTGTTACCAATTGACTTCCTTTCTTGTGGTAGTGGCACAAGGTCCCATGTATTATTTTTATGAAGGGATTCAATTTCTTTTTTGAATCGCCATCATCAATAGTAAAGAATCTGAGCTGTTTATTGCCTCCTGGTATGTTGATGGCTCACCGTCTTTTGTTAAAAGGTAGTATGCAATATTTCCTTCTATAACATAATATGAGTGCCAATTGGGATGTCTTCTCACATGATCTGATTGACGAGTTATTGGAGCTTCAGAACTCTCTGGTTCTTGTTCATCATGCCTGCTTATGCTTCAGAAGAATCTCTTTGTTGAAACTCCTCTTCCACATGTATCTGTGTAGTCTCAGACTTTTCAATACTATCATCATCTTCTTTTATTTGTAGTTTATTTTCTACAAATATAACATCCCTTCTAATGATCACTTTGCGGGAAGTCGAATCCCACAAGTGATACCCCTTTACACCATCAGCATACCCCAAGAATTTGCATTTCCTGGATTTTGGATCCAACTTTGAAATTTCTTGGGAGTTCTACATCACGTACCCAATACTTCCAAATACATGGAGGTTTTAATAATCAGCTAGTTTACTAGTCCATATCTCCATTGGTGTCTTCAGCTCTATTGTAGTTGATGGTGCTCGATTCACCAAATAACAGGCAGTATTGATTGTTTATGCCCAAAATAATTTTTCTAGGCTTGCAACCCTCAACATTGCTCTTGTTCTTTCTAACAAGGTTACGTTCATCCACTCTTCCACTCCATTTTGTTGAGGTATGTTCGCCACTGTGAACTGTCTTTTGATGCCTTTTTTCCTGTAAAAGTCATCAAATTCTTCACTTGTGTATTCTCTTCCATTATCTGTTATGAAACACTTGATTTTATTTCCTGAATCAAGTTCCACCCGTGCTTTGAAGCTTTTGAAAATTGAAAACACATCTGACTTCTTCTTAATAGGATACACCCAACATCTCATGGAGTAGTCATCAATAAATGAGACAAAGTATTTTGCTCCACCTAGGGATGTAACTGGTGCTTGCCATATGTCAGAATGAACCAATTCTAGAACACTTTTGCCTCTAGAATTTGACGTGTTGAATTTCAACTAGTACTGCTTACTTGTTATGCAATGCTCACACAAAGTAAGTGATACCTTTGTTAAGCTTGGAAGTAGATTTTTCTCCACAAGGACTTTCATTCCTTGTTATGACATGTGTCCAAGTTTCTGATGCCATAGCATTACAGAAACTGAACTATATGAGGTAACATAGGCTTCTGCTTCTAGTAAAGTCTCTCCCTTCAACAAGTACATGTTTGTTGCTATCATTTCGCCTTTCATCACCTCAAGCGCTCCACATAACACCTTCATGATTCCTTTCTGTTTTTCAATCTGATGGTTCCCATGCCAATGATCTCTAAGGCATGGTCATTGCAACTATACACAGATCCTTCTAAGACAGGTTCATAATGATGGAACCATTCTCTTTTTGAGGTCTTGTGATATTTTTCTCCAAAATCAATGAGCCATATATATACAAATCTCTTTCTACCTTCCACGGTGGTTGACGTTTCACAACATGGAGCATCTCCATCATGTGAAGTGTTTGTGATATTACCTTATGGATTGGATTTTTTACCTAGACTCCAACAATCTTTCTTTAAGTAACCCTTCTTTCCATAGTTATAGCACTTTAAATTCTTCTTGCTTCTCGATTTTGATCTACCATGTTTGTGATTGCTTCTTTGGCCATCTTCTGTTAATCTCACTCTCATCGTTTTCAACGCTTCTGCTTGTTGTAGATTTACTTGTCTTTCGTCCTTGTTCTTGCGTTTGTTTTCTTCTTGTAGAGCAGCAACTGCAACGTTATGAAGACTAGACTGGTGACATTACTGTTTGTCAAGTTGATGATGAGTTGATTATACAAATCATGTAGACTTTGAAGTAGAAGTTCAGCACATTCTTGTTCTTCTATTGTACATCTTAGGGAAGTAAGCTGAGAAAATAAAGTGTTCAGCGTATTTAAGTGATCCATCAATGAAGTAGATTCTGACATCCGGAGAGTGTACAATTTCCTCTTAAGTAAAATTTTATTGTGTAACGATGTGGCCTCATACAGTTTGGTGAGATGATCTCATATCTCCTTAGCTGTCTTCTCCTCCTAGATGCTTGATAATACTTCATCTGCTAATGCTAGATGAAAGTTTTCCATAGCATTCCCATCCATTTTGATCCATTTGTTGTCGTCTATGAAATCTACCGGCCTTTCACTAATAGCTGCTACAAAACCGTCTTTCCTCAAGATGGCATTCATCTTCAATTTCCACAATGAGAAATTTCTCCCATTGAACTTTTCAATATCAAAATTCGTTAACATAACTTCTATTACGGATAACTCCCATTATTTCACTATCGTTAATTGTTCTCTGGAGCCTTCAAAGAATGGGTAATAACTTTTTACTTTTTTATATTGGAGGATCCACCATTTGGTGGCAACCAAGAAGACAATAAGTAGATATTACACACACAAATTTGGTTTTGATACTAATCATTACGGAATATAGCTATCATATAGAGCAAAATCGTAACTGATAATTTGAGAAAATAAAAATGAAGATAAAGAAGACACCTATTTTATGTGGAAAACCCCTAAATAATATAAGGTAAAAACCACGGGCAATGGTAGAAGAATTTTACTATGAGAAAATAGAAGTTACAACTTCTCTCGATCTAATAAGGAGAAAACAATAACAATTCTCTCTTGATAAAAAGGAAAAAACAACTCTCAAGAAAACTCTCTAAATTCTCTAGTATTAGGAGAGAGCTAGAATGATTTGGGATGCTTTTAAAGCTAAATGGGTTAGGGTATTTATAGATGAAGATTAAGGACTAATTTTATAAATACCCTAAAGTGTAGGAAATAAATTTACAAATTTCCCACTTATCAATTACTGCAATATCTGACCATTTGCACCGAAAGTAATTTCCACTGAAATTACTCATCGAAATCACCGAAATTCTAGCCAACTTGCTTGACTTTTCAACAGGTGTGGCATAATGGCTTGTTAATCCAAATACTTGAGATTCAGCTTAGACACTCGTGTGGATTTTCTTAACCTATCACGTTTCTTGAGACCTTTGATCATGAACTGATGTTGTTTAACATCTCCACACGAGAGCTTAAAAATATCGGTATCCATTCTTATCGGGAAGCAATGCAGATTACTATTTATGTCGACGGCTTGGTTCTAATAAATGGAAGATGTAATGCCCTAAATACTAATTAAGGACTAAATTGAAATGATTAAAAAATATGAGAATTTATTACAATAAATAATGAAAGATTTTAATGATTACGAATTTTGGTTTAGACTAAAATGTAATAAAAGAAAATAAAAAGGGCATTTTAAGTTATTAGGATTAAAATAAATATTAAATAAGGTGTTATTGGGTATTAGATAAATACATAAGAGGAAGAGTCAACTCTTCTATTCTTCTTTGCTCCACCGTGGGAAGCTCTTCTCTTTAGCTCAAAGATTGAAATCAAGTTCCCGAGTCGAGTAAGGCAAAAGGCAAGAGTCAAGTCCCAAAATAATCATCTTTCCATTTTGGATATCTAAGCAAGGCGAGTCAGGTGAGTGCATTTAATTATGTACATATATGATATAATGGCCATAATGGTATGAATTATTGATATATGTGTGGTGATTACCAGAGGGCACTTTGTGTGCTAAAATGATAAGAAATTCATACTAAGTGTATGAATTTCCGTATAGGGCACTTTGTGCGCTAACATGATAAGAAATTCATACTAAGTGTATGGATTCTGTATAGGGCAATTTGTGTTCTAACATGATAAGAAATTCATATTAAGTGTATGGACTTTCGTATAGGGCACTTTTTGTGCTAACATGATAAGAAATTCATACTAAGTGTATGGATTTCCGTATAGGGAACTTTGTGTTCTAACACGAGAAAACATTTATACTAAGTGTATGGATTTCCATATAGGGCACTTTGTGTGCTAATATTATAAGAAATTCATACTATGTATATGGATTTCCGTATAGGGCACTTTGTGTGCTAACATGATAAGAAATTCATACTAAGTGTATGGATTTCCGTATCGGGTACTTTGTGTGCTAACATGAGAAGAAATTCATACTAAGTGTATGGATTTTCGTATAGGGAACTTCGTGTGCTAACATGATAAGAAGTTCATACTAAGTGTATGAATTTATGTATTGGGCACCTTGTGTGCTAAAATTATGAAATATCCTTGAAAATGTGAAATGTAATGAAATAATCGGTGTTTATATTTGTAATTATGATAAATCTTACCTCACTAAGTAATACTTAATGTGTGTTTATTTCAAACGTAGGTGGAATACCAGTCGAGTAAGGAGATCATTGGAGATCAAAGTCATAGTCACCTCATCAGTAACCGTATGACATAATGGTCTACTTTTGGTATATTTTAGATGGCATGTAATATATTTAATAAAAGTGTTTTAAAAAGCTTTTAAATTACACTAATATATAATGGTGAAATGTTAAACATCTATTTTCTTGTGTGTGTAAGTTGATGCATGTTTTTATTATAAGTAAATTATAATGATATACAAAATGAAACAAATTTGTACGACTTTTTATATAGTAAACTGTTTCAAAAGTAATGTGACATTTGTATCTTATATACATAAAGGAATTCAGGAGATATGTGTTACATTTATTGGTATCAGAACTATAGGTTTAGCCAATTTTCGGCTGAAATCTAGTGTATTTAATATAAAAAGAGTCTACATGCCACTAAGATGTCAAGGTTATTGATAGGTTATAAGAAGAATATGATAGATGTCTATTCTTTCTAACTTAAGTAATATCTGCATGTATATTATACCATATGTCAGATTTTACGAATTTGAGAAAAGAGACTGGTCAAGAGAATAGAGATGGATTGGGTAGTGAAAGTTATGAGGAGATTAGTTAATATCCGATTCCATCTGAGAATGTCAGTGCCTCAATACCTCAAAATATGTCTGTTTCTGAGTTTGGATCTTTTATGCAAGCTGTAGATGCTATCCTTACACGGCTCCAACCTTCTCTTCCTCCCCCTGCTCCTATAGTAACGCGGATGTTAATCCCAAAGGAGTTAGGAAGTTTGGGAGTTCCTGAGTTTAAGAGGGAAGAAAGTGAAGGTCCGATGGATGCAGATTTATGGTTGAATTATGTAAAGGCAATGTTGGAAAGTGTACAATGCTCTAAACCTGAAAAACTGGGCGGAGTTGTATCTCTACTAAAGGGATTGGCTCGAGTATGGTGGACAAATACGACAATGTATGCGTCGTGCGAGCAAGTAAACTAGCAATTATGTCTAGAGGAATTCAAAAACAAGTATATCGGGGAGCAGTTCATGAGATCGATGTTATTAAAGTTTCTGAACTTGAAACAAGGTGATCGAGCAGCGTACGAGTATGAGGCTGAATACAACAAACTCATCCAATATGCTACCAACGTAGTACCTAACGAAAAAGCTCGTCGGGATTGGTTTATTGAGGGTTTGAGGCCTAAGTTAAAAAAATGATGTTGGTCTTAAACTGGTTCAGTCTACAAGAGGTTATAAATAGAGCAAAGGTTATTGAAAGAGCTTAAGAGGAGACGTTAGCAACATATCAGAGTTTTCATATGGGAAAAAGAATCGGAACGTCTTCATATGTACAATATGCAAAAAGGGGCAAGGGCTCAAGTTCTCAATTCACAAATAGAACCGATAATTTTGTAGCTTCATGGAAAACTAAGCAATCCCATTCCTATTCTGTTAGCTCAGGTAGAGCTCATGGAGATAAACCTTTATGTTAGACGTGTGGCAAGTCGCACGGGGGAGTATGTAGGTTGCTTTCCGATGGTTGTTTCAACTGTGGTGAATCTGGTCACTTTGCTCAGAATTGCCCAAAGAAATATGGGGATAGATCAATACAATTTAAGAGATTAGTAGCAACACCTAATAGAAGCATAGGGAGAGGAAGATCAGGCGGTCAATCTAAGGCTAGCCAGAGACAATAAACTCGGGGAGTGGCCCGAGTATACAATATAAAGACTAATGATGATCGGGATGATCAGGAGATCATAACAGGTACATTTCACATTTTTGATGAGCATGTTTTTGCTCTAGTTGATCCTGGTTTTAAGCATTCATATATTAGTACCAAGTTGGTTAGAACTAAAGGAATTCCTTTAGAACCAATTTCTAGTGAAATGATAGCGGTAAACCCTATGGGACATAGTGCAAGAGTAACTCAGGTATGTAAAAAATGTTCGATTAAGATTCAAGGGGTTATGTTATTGGCAAACTTAATGGAGTTTCCATTTGATGAGTTTGAAATCATTTTTGGCATGGATTGGTTATCTCCACATTATGGATGGGTGGACTGTAGTAAGAAGCGATTATTTTTTAAAGATGCGGATTGCTCCAAAATAGTAGTGATTGTTGAAAAAGCGAAATCACCCTTCAGTGTGATATCAGCCATGGCAACTAAGAAAATGATATCAAAAGGGTGTATAGCTTTTCTAGCTAATGTGATAGATACCCGAGTACTGAAAGTGATGTTAAATGATATTCCCACAGTTAAGGATTTTCCAGAGATATTTCCGAAAGAGTTATCGAGATTACCTCCAGATCGAAAAGTCAAATTTAGAATAGATATTTATCCAGGTACCAAACCTGTTTCTATGGCTCCGTATAGAATGACTCAAATGGAGTTAAAGGAATTAAAAGCACAATTGAAAGATTTGTTGGATAAATGATTTATCAAACCTATTGTGTCTCCTTGGGGAGCACCTGTGTTATTTGTGAAAAAGAAAGATGCGTCTATGAGGCCATGTATTGAGTATCGTCAATTAAACAATGTGACGATAAAGAATAAGTATCGTCTTCCAAGGATTGATGACTTGTTTGATCAATTAAAAGGCGTATCAGTATTCTCTAAGATAGATCTGAGTTTAAGGTACCATCAATTAAAGATTGAAAGAGAGGATATCTCCAAGATGACTTTTCAGACTCGAAACGAACATTATGAATTTGTAGTAATGCCGTTTGGATTGACGAATGCTCCTGCAACATTTATAAACTTAATGAATATATTATTTCAACCGTATTTGGATCAATTTGTGGTAGTGTTTATAGATGATATTTTAGTTTATTCCAAGTCAAAGAAGGATCGTGATGCTCATCTTCGAGTGGTCCTTCAGATATTTCGTGATAAGAATTTATACGCTGAATTATCCAAATGAGAATTTTGGTTATCTGAGATTTATTTTCTTGGTCATATAGTGTCAGCAGAAGGTATTAGAGTGGATCGTAAAAAGATTTAAGCAATAGTAGATTAACAATCCCCAAAAAATATTACGAAAGTTCAGAGGTTGTTGGGACTTACTGGTTATTATAAGCGTTTTGTGAAAAACTTTTCAATGCTAGCTATGCCACTAACTAAACTGTTGCGAAAGGATGTATCTTTTGTGTGGTCCGAAAAGTGTAAAAA
This sequence comes from Hibiscus syriacus, assembly GCF_006381635.1. NCBI lineage: Eukaryota > Viridiplantae > Streptophyta > Magnoliopsida > Malvales > Malvaceae > Hibiscus > Hibiscus syriacus. Next base: position 2,406,945 of record NW_024063166.1, on the reverse strand, counting down.
AAGTTTTGAGAAGCTAAAGAGAATTGTAACTGAGACTCCAGTGCTCTTGCAACCAGAGTCGGTAAAGAATATGTCATTTTTAGTGATGATTCTTATAATGGGTTAGGTTGTGTGGTGATGCAAGAAGGGAAAGTCGTGGCTTATGCCTCCAGAAAGTTGAAGACTTTCGAGAGAAATTACCCAACGTATGATTTATAATTGACTGCGATGGTGTTTGCTATAAAAATCTAGGGCCATTATTTGTATATTGAGCGTTGTCATATTTACACGGATCATAAAAGTCTAAAGTATTTGTTGACTCAGGAAGAACTAAATTTGAGATAGAGAAGATGGATTGAACTATTAAAAGATTATGATTTGGTTATTGACTATCATCTGGGAAAAGCTAATGTGGTAGTCGATGCACTCAGTCAGAAGACTTTTACAGCTTTAAGGGCTTTAGATGCACTTATTTCTTTAAAGGAATATGGTGTTTTGATTGTGAAATTAAAATTAAAATCGATGTTTTTTGATCGGATAAAAGAAGTGTAAGGTCGAGATAAGAAAAGGTTAATGAGGTTGGCGCAAGTTGAAAAAAAAAGGTTAAGGATTTTTAAATAAGGGATATTGGATGTTTATATTATCGATGAAGACTTTGTATTCCCGAGGATTAGAATTGAGAAAAGAAATTCTTTGCGAGGTGCATTATAACCCTTTGACGATGCATCCAGGCGGAAATAAGATGTACGAAGACTTAAAGAGTCGTTATTGGCAGCCAGGTATGAAAACAATTGTAACAGAGTTTGTTGCAAAATGTCTGACGTGTTAGCAAGTGAAAGTTCTACATCAAGTACCTTTCAGATTACTACAACCAATTTCTATTCCTGAATGGAACTGGGAGCGAGTTATAATGGATTTTGTTTCGGGGATACCTTTGTCACCAGGTAAGAAGGACTCAATATGGGTAATTATAAATCGATTGACCAAGACAGCTCATTTTATCCCAGTTCGAGTAGATTACTCGATGGATAAGTATGTTGAGATTTATATAAAAGAAATATTTTGATTGCATAGAGTGACTATATCGATAGTGTCTTATCGATACCCAAGGTTTACTTCAAGATTCTGGAAGTCTTTACATGGGACATTGGGTACTCGATTGAACTTTAGTATAGTTTTCACCCGCAAACAGATGGGCAGTCAAAGCAGACTATTCATATACTAGAGGATATGCTAAGGGAATGTGTGATTGAGTTTATGGGATCATGGGAAAAGTATTTGCCTTTAGTGGAATTTGCGTATAATAATAGTTATGAATCGAGTATTAAGATGGCCCCGTATGAAGCTCTATATGAGAGAAAATATAGAACACCATTAAATTGGTTTGATTTGAAATATCGAGATCTGGTCAGGTCGAATTTGATGAATGATATGGAGGATAAAGTAAAAATTATTCAGAGCAATCTAAAGATAGCCTCGGATTGTCAGAAGTCCTATGCAGATTTAAAAAAGAAAGAAATAGAATACCAAGTGGGAGACAAAGTATTTTTGAAAGTATCACCTTGGAATAAGGTATTACGTTTTGGACAAAAAGGAAAACTGAGTTCGAGATTATTTGGACCATACGAGATATTGAAAAAGGTTGGACCTCTGACTTATCAATTAGCTTTGCCTTTAGACATGGACAAGATTCATAATGTTTTTCATGTATGGATGTTTAGAAGGTACAGATCAGATCCCTCGCACGATATCAGTCCTGAAGTGATAGAAATTCGACCAGATTTGATTTATGAGGGAGAACCGGTACGAATCTTGGCTAAGGAAACTAAGGAATTACATAACAAAAAGATTTCGTTAGTCGAAGTGCTTTGGCAGAATCATAAGGTAGAAAAGGCTAACTGGGAAAGGGAGGAGGATATCGAAAGCAGTTTCCACATCTTTTTGCTTTAGGTACCTTTTTAAAATTCGAGGATGAATTTTATTAGGGGGAGAATTGGAATGCCCCAAATACTGATTTAAGGACTAAATTGAAATGATTTAAAAACATGAGAATTTATTATGTTAAATAATGAAAGATGTGAATGATTAGGAATTTTGGTTTAGACTAAAGTGTAATAAAATAAAATAAAATGGGCATTTAAGTCATTAGGATTAAAATAAATATTAAATTAGGTGTTATGGGGTATTAAGTAAATAGATAAGAGGAAGAGTGATTGAAATCAAGTCAGCTCTTCTCTTCTTCTTTGCTCTGCTGTGGGAAGCTATCCTATTTAGCTCAAAGATCAAAATCAAGCTCCCGAGTAGAGTAAGGAAAAAGACAAAAGTCAAGTCCGGAATAATCATATTTCCATTTTAGATATCTAAGCAAGGCGAGCTAGGTGAGTGCATTTAATTATGTATATTATGATATAATAGCCATAATGGTATGAATTATTTATATTTGTGTGGTGATTACTAGAGGGCACTTTGTGAGTGAACATGATAAGAAATTCATACTAAGTGTATGAATTTCCGTATAGGGCACTTTGTGTGCTACCATGATAAGAAATTCATACTAAGTGTATTGATTTCCATTTAAGGCACTTTGTGTGCTAACATGATAAGAAATTTGTACTAAGTGTATGGATTTCTGTATAGGGCACTTTGTGTGCTAACATGATAAGAAATTTATACTAAGTGTATGGATTTCCGTATAGGGCAATTTGTGTGCTAACATGAGAAAAAAATCATATTAAGTGTATGGATTTCTGTATAGGGCACTTTGTGTGCTAACATGATAAGAAATCCATACTAAGTGTATGGATTTCCGTATATGACACTTTGTGTACTAACATGATAAGAAATTCATACTAAGTGTACGGATTTCCATATAGGGCACTTTGTGTGCTAACATGAGAAGAAATTCATACTAAGTGTATGGATTTTCGTATAGGGCACTTCGTGTGCTAACATGGTAAGAAGTTCATACTAAGTGTATGAATTTCCTTATTGGGCACATTGTGTGCTAAAATTATGAATGATTCTTGAAAATGTAAAGTGTAATGAAATAACTGGTGTTTAGATTTGTAATTGTGATAAATCTTGCCTCACAAAGTAATATTTACCGTGTGTTTATTTCACGCGTAGGTGGAATACCAGTGGAGTAAGGAGATTATTGGACATCAAAGTCATAGTCACCTCATCAGTAACCGTATGACATAATGGTCTACTTTAGTTATATTTTAGATGGCATGTGATAGATTTAATAAATGTTTTTTAAAAAGCTTTTAAATAACACTAATATATAATGGGTGAAATCTTAAACATCTATTTTCTTGTCTATGTAAGTTGATGCATGTTTTTATTATAAGTAAATTATAATGATATACAAAATGAAACAAATTTGTACGACTTTTTATATAGTAAATTGTTTCAAAAGTAATGTGACATTTGTATCTTGTATACATAAAGGTATACGGGAGATGGGTGTTACAAAAAACAAGAGTACGAGGAATGTATAATACGTCGGCCAGCTGGAGGTGAATCAAATTAATATTGAAGACTACGATGGATGGGAAACTACAACGTACGAATTTGCTTAGTTGTTAACTCTTATCTACAGTTCTATTGACCTGCATATTATGATTTGCAGGTGCATATTAATTTATTTATTAATAATATGGTACGTTGTAAACAAAATCCTTATAAATTTAACGGTTTTATGTAAATATATATGAAAGCATGCAATAGTTAGGGATAGAACGAGGAGGGCCCGTGGCAGCAATCATTCTCCTGAAATTTTCAAATTCTCATATATTTTAGATTTTTTATGTATATTTTTTTATTGATAATTTTTTCGCCGCCCTTAAATTTTATAAGTTCATTTTCCTCTAAAATTTTATAAAAGCACTCTCATAGCATAAAATTCTATGTCCTCTCAGAGTCAATAAAATAAGATGTTTGAATTTGAGAATAAGTAGATATTGTAATGAAATGACCATATCAAATTTTAATGAAAATTTCTGTCATTTGATATGGTTAAATTTGATCAATCCATGAATCATGTGTATACATATTTATGATTCAACCCATGTATTTTAAATATGAATAACATTTAACACTCAAACATATTGCTAGACTGGTAGTAGGACATGATTGAAATGAAACTAATAATCTAAGGACTTGATTAAAATATTTTAGAATTTAGGGTTTAATTTAAAATTTAAATATAATTTTGAGGTTCTTGGTATAATTAGCCCTTAATAATTGGGTTTCAATATTGTTATACATGTCATAATGTTTTCTTAACACAATCCTTTTTTTTTGATTAATTCAATTATGAGACGTATTCCAGGAAATAGTTATACGGTTCTATAGGTTATAAGTAAAGTTCAAAACCTTGCCCAAGCTTTACCTGTGACTGCTTGGAACACAAATAACAACAATGGATCAATGTAATTGTGGGAGATATGTTTATGTTATGCTAGACCAACACCTCCGAATTAGGTTCAGATGGTTCAAAACTCTCCACATTATCAGTGAAAAATGGTGCTATTATAGGCCCCTTCCGAACCATGAACACTAGTGTAATTTTTCCTAAATAGTCCTCTCCCCTAATAAAAACTTCGAATAATGATTGTTGTAAATCTTCCAAGGCTTCAACTCGTCTCTGTATATTTTATTGTTCGATCATTATGATATCTAAAATAAATAAATCATATCGTATTTATTTTCGTTATATGCAGGCCTCATCTTTCGTCTAAACATTGAATGTGATTGTCTTGTTGTTGTGGAATGTGGTTCTGACGGTATTTGTGGTTTGAAGTAGATCTTTGGCTCGAGTGTTTTCTTAGCTGATTTTCTTTAGGGTTAGTTTCATTTTTGTATTTTGTTTTGATGTAGCTTTGGATATTGTTTTATGTTGAGAGGTTAGGATGGTTCTTGTTACTTTTTTTTATTGTTTATGTAAACTTTGTATTATTTTGGATATTAATGTAATTTTGGAAACCCTTTTCTCCTCCCGCTGTCTTGATTGAGTTCCGAATTAATTGAAGCATGAGGGATTTTTAAAGAGACATTTTTTACTTTTCAAGGAAAAAAGAAAACAATAACAAGAGGATATTGTTGAAGACTTTGTCCAATACGAAGAATTCTGAAGACAACACTCAAGAAAAGGAGAAATCGTTCTGTGATCTTACTAGTTTTCATCCAAGGTATTCTGTTGTGTATTTATCTGGAGATCAAAATAGATAAACATGTTAAGTTAGGTGAATTAGCCAATTTGGAAGTTGATATATTTAAATGTTCCTACAACGTGAATGGTCATGGTTATTCTAATCTTGATGAGTTTCACACTTAGGGATGGTTAAAATACTCGAGCCTGACAGGTCTCGACTAGATCTTATAGGAACCTTTTTTTTAAATTTCGAGTTTGGGACAGGATGAGATATATAATTTATAACTTTAAGTTGGGGTGAAACTATAAAAGCATTTATAAAAATAAAATTAACTTTAAAAATATAGAAGAGTTTAAATTATAAAAATAATAAAATAATATATTAATTTAAATAAAACCCATTCTTGATATTTTATTTAATTTTCCTCGTGTATCTTCATCAACATGCACCAATTGAAAAAAATTAACCCTAAAGAATAAAAAGTAAAAGAAAAATAATGTTGACAATGACATACACTTTCTTATGTTAATTTAATCTTAATCAATCTGAAATTAGGAGACCTACTTTTATAAGGTATTTTTTAAAAATATTCAAGGCTTTTAAAATAAATTTATCTTATCAAAGTAGAAGATAATTAAATAAATCATTGAATAAAATATTGTTTTGATTGAATCTCATGTTAATTTAGACTCTATAAAATGAAAGTAAATTTATTACATTAATAATTATATAAAAAATAACCTAAATCATGAACCCTAAATTATACTTATGTTATTTGCATTAGACATCCCTAAATCATGTATCATATTTTGAATTAGTCCCCAAATTTTAAATGTTCTAATTTACTTCTCAATGTACTAATATTGTTTCAATTAAGTCCTTCCATAATCCTAGTCACCAACTTGAACATTAATAGAACATATATAAAAACACGTGGATCTTGGTGACAGTAATTCATGTGGATCAACTTGACCATAGAAGGTTTGGAAAGAGGAAAATGATGCAATCATGGGCTTTTGTCTTATAGATATTATGATTTCTCCCTTAAATTTTACGAACAAAATTAATAGAATAAGTAACAATAATAAAAATCGTAAATACATTTATAGATTTAATAAAATTTATTTTTCACAAAAATGTTAATAGGTCAGATCAAATTTGAATATGAAATTTAATAAAAATATATATATTTATTTAGTTGTTCCTGTTCAGTTAAAGTTAAACGAACAAACTTGAACATATTTTTGTTCTTGTTCATTTAGTTCATTTACGTACTTATTTAATTCTAATAAAATAAAATTTGAACTCGCTCAAATATGCATGATTGTCGCATCTAATATGAATCTTAAACTGAAATTAATGATGATTGGTATTGTTTTATTAAATTGTTGACTAGGATTGAGAATTAAATTGATGACTAGTATTGTTATTGATTTCAATATTAAACTGAAGGGATTTTGGGGAAAAACGGATGAGGCTAGAGGTTTTGGATTATTGAAATTGTGATAATTTAGTTACCCTTCAACAACCCGATTAATCTTGAAATCAAAATTTAGGATTTGAAGTATATATATTATGATCCATTTATATAGTGTAAAATATTTTTAGTTATATACATATTTAAGATTATTGGATGAGTAAGGATAGCTGAATGAGATTAATTATTTATTTTTTTTATTAAATATCTTCTCATTTTCTATTGTTAATCTAAGTCTTCTATTTTCACTCATCTAATAACACTAAATCTGTGTAAAACTAATAAATATTACAAGGCTCAATTGGACCCTATCTATATATAGACAAGCACTTTAATCCCTAACATTTCATTTGGGGAAAAAGAGTTCCTATGTGGATGAAAATCATTAGTCAACAAACAATCAACGTATAAAGATGATGTATCAAGCTTACATGGCATCTTATGCTGACATGACAACCGACGATGATGATTGGTAATAAAAACTAGCGGTGGGTGATGACGACGATGAGTGGCGAGTAGAGACGTTAACTTTCACTGAATTTAGGGGTCAATTCATATTTTATATAGAGTTTAAGAGTTAGATTAGTATTTTATGTAAATGTTAAGGTCAAATTAATATTTTGTCTAAATTCAGAGGTCAAATTAAAATTTAACATTTTTTACTAACAATAAGGATCAAAGATAAAAGTGACCAAAACCAAAAACATTTTAAACCGGTGACAAAAAACTAAATAGATAAAAAAACGTAAGATATCACTAGAATAATTTACCCTTAATAAAATTCATAATAATAGTTTTTATTTCAATGGTTTACAGAAATATATTGTGCCAACCCTACCTATGTTAAGCTCATGGATTTTTAGAAGTTACCAAAGGCTCGGTCACGCCCATCAATGTAGTGTCACCTATGATTATTTTCTTGTTACGAAAAAAAACAATTTTTTGAAATTTTGAGATCGGGGCATGATGAGTTATATAATAGATAACTTCAGGTTGGGGAGCATTAAATGTTACACCTATGGACTGATACGGGTGACCCGATCCGATCCAGGGTGTCCCTTTAGGGCCACCGGAGCAACCGACTATAATAAATCTCGAAAAAATTAATGTTTTTATTAAAATATGTAAAATAATAAAATCATTTATAAATACAAAAGTAAAATTTTCCAATATTCATAAATAACATTGATTTCCAAACTCAGATATAAAAACAAAATACAACCTATATAGCCCCTAATCACATGTACCATACTCAGCAAGAAACGTCGGAATAACTCCCTTACTGATGTCGATAGATGCACTGGTACAATTCTTTTAACCTGGAATAGAGAGTAACAGAGTGAGCTTTGGGAAGCTCAATATTACAAAAGTACCAGATGATGCTGAAGAACATGCAGATAACATATAAGCATAGGTTTCCTTATTGGTTCATATATCTCTATATTTTTAGGTTGAGCTAAAGTCGCAATGATATCTCAGGATGTAACAGACGGTAAGCTTTCAGTTCAAAGGGAAATATTTTGAATGATTGGGTTCAGGAGATCATAATGGGTTGCTAGTGTATTTCCCACAAAATGAGTGAAAATGTACAAATAATTTTAAAACATATTTTCAAAACCATAGTAGTCCCTTCAACCAAACGCCATATGCAGCTCCCCAAAACTACATAACCTAAAGGGACACCTTGGGGCCTGAAAGCCTACCCAAGGGTCACCTTAGGTTCGTAAAGAATTACCATTTGATGCAAAACCTATAAAAGGAATTAACCACAGCGACTGAACCTGCCAGAGTTTTTATACCAGATCCTAAAGTATCCCAGATAAAACATTTTCATTCAGCAAATATAGATATCAAAAGTAAGAGCATAGATTAGAACACAAAATCAGAGAAAACATTTATATGATCAGGAAACACAGTAGAGGTTCCAGATATGGTTCAGAGATATTATATAATCTTATCGGGTAGATAAACACAAATCTTCAATATACTGATAGAATGCGAGAAGTTAAAATTACTACTGGAAGATTTCGTTGGCTGATGGAATCATAAGTTATTCATAATGTGATTTATCAGGATCATATAATATTCAGACATTTTTTGGAGGCACTAAGTAATGAGAAGGGTATTCAGAAATTCTTTGCATCTGAGTTACTTGCATTTTCAGATATGACCAGAGTGATTTGAGCTGATAAGGGATAACGAAGATTCAAGACAATTATAATCTATGTCGATCGATCAGATTATCAAATAACTCGAGCTAAACAACTCCCAGAAGTGATACTTGTCGACTGGTCAATTCATTGCCCTTCTAGGGTATTCAATCATTACTGGGCTTGGTGATATTCTTGGTTCATTTGCATTCCAGGGGTATTTTGGTTATTTTATAGATCCAATATATTTCAATCCTTTCCTTCCTTCTGATCTTATTATTTAATTCAAACTTATCATCTATATCAGTCTTTTCAAAAAATTCTGATAAAAGAGCACCCTCGATAAATTATTCTTCAGGTATTTACTCATAACTCAGAGATTTTCGGCTCAATTGCCTTCTCAAATGTTACGAACGGATTATCAGGAATTTAATAAACCAAAGTAGGATATTAACAATTAAATCAGTAATTTATCGGGTTAGGTACAAATTCTTAGGGTACTTTCTCATTCAGGGCCAACTCGAACTATTTTTATCTCACAAGGTCATTTTCATAATTTTCTAATCAGGTAATTTCGGTATTAGAACTCTTAACATGGATAAATAGAATTTAGAGATCCTAGGGTTAATTACTTTTCCGAATAATCTCTGAACTTAAAATTATTCCGTATCGAACATCTTATTTTATTGTACAAGCCATCAGAATTTTATTCAGTTACCGACATTTTACAGCATTCAGACCAAGTGTAGGAATTAATTAACGACCCATATCATACTAAACATTTTCATTCATGCATTTAATAATACCAACATGTTCCATAAAGCATGAAAAGGTAGTAATGTATTACATCAATTTTTGTGCCATATTGATCGACCATTTAAACTCCATTCGAACACCCTGGATCTTGAAAATCAACTTCCAATAATTCCTCAGATACATATCAACATAAATTTATCAAAAACAGAGCTTAATTGCGAAAAACAGATTGAATCGGGTATTTAATCAGTGAAAAGTAGCTTACCATGTTCAAATTTGGTGAAACTGACCTCAAAAACATACTCAGGATGTCGAAAAACATTATGATAGCTGTTCCGCAAAAATTCAATGATCGGTCAATGACGGTTAACGGTGGTCAGCGGTTAATGGCTCGATGGTTCGGCTCGTCAGGATTGAAATTCAAGTTGAAAACAATTGTCTCGAAGAAAAATATATGGATTGAGAGAGAACTTGTAGAACCTCCTCTAGTAGATTCCACTATATTTGACTTCCTTGGTTCTGGGTATGATTATCAAACTAATGACTTCAAAGTTGTAAGATTTGTTGCTAATTACTTTGAAGAGAATCTAGTTAAAGGGTTGATGGCTGAATGGATTTCTTAAAAGTGATTCTAGCTGAGTTATAGGGAGGTAGTTGGGGATTCTGATGAGTGATGACCTTATTCTTTCGTTTGATATGGTTAATGAAAATTTTTCAACTTTAGCACTGCCTAAATTTGGTGAGACTTTAGCACAATATTATTTGCAGCTTTTGGACTTCAATGGATTGCTTGGTGCTATTTTTTATCAAATGGAAGGAACTGAGAAGTCTTTTGATTTATGCGTTATTAATGGATCATGGACTAAACAATTTAGTGTTGAATCTATTTTTGGAGTTTATAGGCCTTTGGGTTTTTGGAAAAACGATGAATTATTTCTTGAGATCTCTGATCATGAATTGGTGTTGTTTGACCAATCCACACAATAGCTTAAAAATATCGGTATACATGCTTATCAGGGAACAACATAGATTATTACTTATGTTGAGAGATTTGTTTCGATAAATGGAAGACAAGAGAATGAGGAATATATTATATGTCGGCCAGCTGGAGGTGCATCAAATTGATATTGAATACTACGATGGATGGGGAGCTACAACAAAATAAGAAAGATTTAATGGGATTTGGTCTCTGATATGCACTTTGTCTCAACTATATTGTCTTGTGGTGTTCTCAAATAATGTTGACTTGTTTAGGTTTCTGTTTGCTTTTTGTTATTTAAGTGGATGCGGAAAATACTCCCTACAGATTTGCTTAGTTGTTAACTCTTATTTGCAGTTCTTTTGACTTGAATATTATGATTTGCAGGTGTGTATATATGCTAGACTCGGATTTCTTTCCCTACTTGACTTTACTTAATAGAAGTCAATGTCCCCAATAGTTGAATGTCATTTGAAGTTGAATCTAGGAACTATTATTATTGAAATTATTATGATCATGAGTTATTATCCGTACTTTAGATCCAATGAAACAACGTCAGTGGTTTGGTTGTGTTTCCTTTGTGGAATATTTCTGGAAATTGTTCTTTTTTTCTGAATATATATTATAATTCACATGAGCTTCTGTGTGTGCATATCGAGAGTTTACTTAGTTTTGTATGTTTGCTTTTTCGATTTAAGAGTCGAAATTCCAGACATTTTATGTTCATGGATGTTTTTAATGAGGTTCCTAACTAAGATTTTTATTCAAAGCGCCTAGGAGTAAGGTGATCAGAAGATTTAAGGAAATTGAGGATGCTAAAAGAATGTGATTATAGCGGTTCGTTTTTATTCCTTGTATGTGTTTTTTGTCTAAATGTTTTATATGATTTTTCACTTTTATCATGGGACGTAATAGGGATAGGTAAAAAGGAAAAAGTAAGGGCTATAACTCGTGTAATTTTGACATGTAAAGCACAATTTGTGTTCTTCCAAGTAAGAGTGAGCGTTCCATCAAGTCGAGTTAAAATATTTTGAGTTATTCGAGTAGACGAGTCTTATTTTATAAGTTGGATTTGACTTGAAGTTTTTTCGAGTCGAGTCTAGTCAAGTCAAATTTTCAAGTTTATGTTTAAATTTAATTGTAAATATTTACAATGTCATGCCATTACTTTATTCCAATTTAAATGTTATTTTATAACTATATATAATACATATATATTTTTTTGTATTTTTTTATATTTAATTTACATATGCCAAACAAATTCAAGGGACTCGACTCATACGTCGACTCAAACTTGAAAATTAATATACTAATTACGAAAAATTTTAATTTATTCGAGTTGTATTTTACAACTCGATTTGATCTTGAATTTTTTAGTCGAGTTTTTCAAGTCGAGCCGAGTAAAAAACAATCAATTTTTTGAGTTGAATCGACCTCGTTGCAAGAAACAAAATTGTCGGTCGTTAATCCTTGGAGAACAAGACGTTTGATGGGAATATATTTTGGTGAGTTAGCCTTCGCACCATCCATTGGGGCTTCGGGGGGCTAATCCCATTATGGGATACAAACGTTTTTTATTGCTAAATTGTGTAGAACAAAATAGTGCTCATAGTGGATTTATTTCCTCATGTTAATTTAGAAGTTGGAGTGGTGAATGTATGTGCGCCGAACGATCCAGGGGAGAGGATGTCTTTCTTTTTGAACCTTATTGAGTTAGTTACTGAGAATAGTGGCCTAGTTATTGTATGAGGTAATTTCAACACAGTTAAATTAGATTCGGAAAGTATCGGGGTAAGCTTCTACAATAATGTAGTGAGACGTTTTGGGGAGTTTATTTCGAACAACAATCTAGTTAATCTACCACTGACTGGAAGCCAGTTCACATGGTTTAGAGGAAGTGGTGATAATTGTTGGTAATGCTCAATCCCACATAGTATTGGAAACACTATATGCAATTCTTCATAACTGAATCCATAAGGATTTACCATAGGCCCATGGGCGTAGGAACTATCCTAAATGAGCACATTAGGTCTAGATAAATTTCCCTATGCACAAAGCAAATGAGTATATGGTAAATTTTTCCCCTATGCGCGATGCAAAATGGGCATGCGGTGAGGTTTTCCCCTATACACGAAGCAAATGAGATTACGATAAGAACTTACCCTGTGCACAAAACAAAGGAGTATACGGTAAGAACTTACCCTGTGCACAAAACAAAGGAGTCTGCGGTAAGGACTTACCCTATGCACAAAACAAAGGAGCCTCTGGTAATGACTTACCCTTGTCGTAGCGTAGGAGCTTACCAAAGGGTCACCTTAGGTCCATAAGGATTTACCTGCTTGATTGGAGCTGCACCTTAGAGACTCTATGTCAGATCCCATAAAAGGAATTATCAAACAGTATACAGTAATATCAAAAATCAGAAATCAAGAACCATATATATTATATCAGATACAAAAATCAAAAATCAAGTCTGAGATGAAATTGATCTCAAGTCTGAGGATCATATATATAGTCATCACCATGAGCAATGTTATGATCGTTACATAAAAATCCAAGACATATGCTCATGATGGGTCAATCTAATACATTGTTCTCTAACAATATAATCATGTATCAATTCTGACATCTTTATGTCAATGACAACTCCTTGTCATCAATCAATAACATGTTAGTCTTAAGCGTATTATTATTCTCCAAGCCCATAATAATAATTGATTATGGATCTTTTAATAATGTTATTATATGTACTTTATTATCTTTCAGTTTATGTTAAACACATACGCATAACTGAAAATAATAGTGGCAATGCCTTTATTCAATAAAATCGGTAAATAAATATATTATTACAATCATCATATGATTGGACTTTGGGTATACTCTAACAGTTTAGCCCAAAAATGTCTTGGTACGACCATGCAAACACATCCTTGTACTCCTGAAGCAAGTCCATCAAGTTTTTCCTTGCTTCGAATGAAAATGTTGTGTCAATTTCAATTTCTTTCTTTTATTCTTCAGTGTCGAAATTTAAAATTTCAATTTTCTCTTCACGGGGAAAGATTTTTTGTGTTCTCTTTCCACCATTCTTAAAAATCTGGAGGTAAGTTGCACCATTCTTGTAACCCCCCAGACCGATGTAGATAACTTATTCGATCAGATATGGGTTGTCACATTAGGGCCACCGGAGCGACCCACTGTAAAAATAGAGAAAAATTTAAAACTTTTTATCATAACATGTAAACTTATAAAATGATTTATCAGTATGTATAAATAAAACAGATTTTCATACTCGAACATAAAACAAAATTCAATTACATGCCCCCTAATCACATTTACCATTCTCTGGAAATAACGCCGGAAGAATTCCTTTACTGAAGTTGATAACCGTACTGGTACGATTCTTTTAACTTGAAAAGGTGAGTAACAGAGTGAGCTTCGAAAAACTCAGTAATACAGAACTACCAGATGATGCTGAAAAACGTGCAGATACAGATAAACATATTTTCCTTATTGGTTCAGATATTTACAGATCTTTATGTTGAGCTGAGGTCCATTGATATCGCATGTAGTAACAAATAGTGTTCATTTCAGATGGGAATATTTCGGATGTCTAGGTTCAGGAGATTAGAATAAGTTTTCTAGTGTGTTCCCAAAAATCATGTAACTTTTTAGATCTTTTTAAAACACATATATATATATATATACCCCCATCCGTCACGTACAAAATGTGTAGGTTCCCCAGAACCATACAACCCCGTCACGTCCAGTAAGTTCCTTAGTACACAGCCGAGGAACCGGTAAGTAAGGCCTTGAGCACACAGCCGAGGAGCCTCCAGGTATACTTCCTCCAACAATACCCCCAAATAAAACATGTTTCGTCCGTAAATAGATATATCAAAAATCAAAACATAAATCAGGTCAAGTATCATATCAGAAATCAGGTCAAGTAATAGATCAGAATCAAAGTCAAGTCTCAGATCAGAATCCATGTCAGATATCAGATCAAAATCCATGTCAAGTATCTGATCAGAATTTAAATCAGAGATCAGAAAAAATATTCATGTAATTAGGGGACACACCAGAGTTTACAGGTATTATTTAGAGGTACTGTATCAGGCAGAGAAACACAGTTATTCAGTATGTCGATAGAATGTTGGAATTTAGAATCACTATTGGAAGAGTTCATTAACTGACAGAATCATCAGTTATTCAGAATGTGAATTGAGCTGATAAGAAAGAAACGGATATTCGAAACATTTATGATTTGTGTCGATCTATCAGAATATCGAACAACTCCCATAATTGATACTTATCGACTGGCCAATTCATTACCCTTCCAGGGTGTTTACTCTTTAATACCAAAAATACTTGTCCAGAGATCATCTTCGGAATCATAGTTGAATAGATCATTCAATGTCTTTATTTCATTTTCACGCTTCCACAATATCATGTAATGCTGACATACTTGATTATTTTAATCATAACCCATTGTAATTGTACACTATGTAAACTCATCAGAATTTCCAAACTTATCCAAATCACTTACTAAATCCTCAGTCATTGAGGTTACCTAATTCATTTAGCAGTCATGTCCATTCTTGTTATTTCAGGGTTTTTCTAGGGTAACCTAGACATTTCTGAAATTCGTATACATATTATACTTCCGTTCAATTCAATTTGGTCTTCGTGATTTATTTGTCTAACGAATATCCATTTCTTATTACCGAATGCGATCTAGAGTTGAGCTGAGCTGAGTACTTCCAAAATTATCATCGAACCACACTTGAGAAGATGAACACACCTTCAACTGATACCTATGTCGTTAAGGTATTTACATATCATTACGGTTGATCGGCTCACTTAAGTTATTCCATAACTTCTAAAGGTAGTCTAACACCTATGCTTATTTGGATTCCTTAATTAATCAAAGACATTTACTTAGTATAGGCCATAAGGGTGTTTTGGTCATTTTGGTGTTCAGTTTTATTCCAATCATTACAGAGCTCGAGGATATCCCATCGTTCCTGAGCTTGGTGGTATCCTTGGGCCATTTCTATTATAGGGGTATTTTGGTCATTTTATAGATTTAGTGTATTTTAATCCTTTTCTTCCGTCCGATCTTACTATTAAATTCAATCTTATCATTTATTTCAGTCCTTTCGAACAATTCTGACAGTAGAACACCCCCGATAAATTATTCTTCAGGTATTTACTCATTACTCGAATATTTTCGGGTCAAGTGTCTTCTCAGATTTTACAAACGGAATATAAATTTTCTGTACAAAGACAGGATCTTAACAATCAACTCCGTACTTTATCGAATTAAGTACGAATCCTCAACGTACTTTCTTATTCAGGGTCAACTCGGACTATTTTACCTCTCAAGGGTATTTTCATAGTTCCTTAACCAGATAATTTCGATATTAGCGCTTAACGAAAATAATTACAATTTAAAGATCCTATGGTCAATTGTTTTCCCAAACATTCTCAGATCTTGAAATTATTCCTTAATAGAATTCTAATATCTTGCACAAACCCTCTAGGGGTTAAAACCGGTTATCCGTATTTCGTAAGCAAAATCTAGAATTTCTTATGCACATCAATATTTTTCTCAGATCAATATGTTTGTAAAACCTCTTACACAAATTCCATATTGAAATCTTGCCATTTTATAGAATAAAGGTATTTTCATAATTTTACCCTACCGGAGTATTCTCATAATTTCTCATCCAAGTACCTTTAACATTTAACCTTTAATAAAATAAATTATAAGTTACAGATCCATATTAATTTCTTTATCACAAAACAAATAACTTGTAATTTAATCCTAACAATCCCTCAATTTCTTATAAAAGTCATCTGAACCATAATCAATTACTAAACCTTTTTACTATGTTCAGATCGAGTATAGAAATTAATTAACTACACAATGAGACTAACATTATCTTATTCATGCATTTACCAATATTCACATGTTCCATAAAGCATAAAGAGGTAGTAAAGTATTACCTCGATTTTCGTGCAATACTGATCGACCATAAAAATTCCATTCGAATGCCTTTGATCTTCAATTCAACTTCCAATAATTCCTTATAATCATATCAACATAAGTTATATCAAAAACAATGCTTAATTACGATAAACGGATCGAATCGGGTGATAAATCAGGGAAAAACAGCTTACCGGGTTTGAATTTGGCAAAACGGACTTCAGATTCGGATTTAGGACGTCGAAAGCATAAAATATGACTTTTCAGAAATTCGAAATTTTCGGTCAAAATCAAAGTCAACGGGTTTGACCGGCAATTTCGAGGCCTTCGGGTTCGAATTTCAAAAAATAAACTACGGAATCAGATTTGGAACGCCGAAAAAATGTCAGGATAGGTATGCTCGGTCAAAGTCAAAGGTCGTTAAATACCCGGTCAAAGCCAGTCAATGTTTTGGTCAATAGTGGTCAACACCGGTCAACGGCTCAACGGGTCGGGTCAACGTGTTGGGTCGGGTAAACGGGTTGGGTTGGGTTATAACCGGTCAAACCGGTCAAATGGGTTACAAAACCGGTCATTTTTCCTTCCCCACGCGCAGTGGCGGCGCGTGAATAGTGCTAAATTCCCAGAAAAATTCCTAAAAATTAATTTGAGCGATTTCGAGATAATTACAAAGCTCGGTTCAAAATTTTGAATGGCGGAGAGCTCGATTTCAACGAATTGAAAACTTTGACCGCTTCACCTCCTCACGCGCCGTCGTCGACGGAGACCAAGGATGACACCAGCGGACTCGGAATGATGCAAGGAACACGATGGTGTGGGAGGTGTCATAAACGGATGACCTGATCGTCGTGAATCGATGAAAAACCAATTGAAATTGAGTTATTACCGATGGTACTTCTGACTGAAATTAACGACGAACGACGATAATTCACGATGAAAGGTTTGAGGGGTTTTGTTCCTCGGTTGACAACGAACACGATGGTGGTCTCGGCTCGTCGATCGGAGGTCAGACGTCGAGTAGATCGGAGTTGAAAGAGGGGTTGTTGGAGAGGAAAATCTGGGAAATATGCGCAGAAAACATACGGGAAAGAGTTTATAATTCATTTCAAAAGAAAATTGGGTAAACTATGAGTTTAGCCACTGAACTTCTTGCACTTCATAAAACGGTCTGCCAACTTTAAAATTTTACAATTTAACCCAGTGTTTCTTTCAAAATACCAATTAAAGCCAATACTTTATAATTTCTTAAATTTTAACACCTAAATTGGGGTGTTAAAATTCTCCCCTCCTTAAAAGAATTTCGTCCTCGAAATTCATTCATTTCACATTATTACAGAAATGAAATTTCCATCAGTTCTTTCTTTCATATTTTTCATTTAGCTCTTATAGAAATACAAATCCTCCATTAATCCTTAACTAGTTGAGTATACCTTCTTATCAAAACTTTCTCTTATTTCAATAAGATAATCTGAATGAAAATTTCCTTGAGTAATTAATTCAGTCTTTATCATGAGAATAGGCTCATAGAGCAATAGCATATCCCAATTTCATTTCCACAGTTGAGTCAGAATTTCTCAAATGAATAACTCTCACATGGCTAGTGAGGTACTTTACATCGTTTAGACAGATGTTTCCGATATTCTTTTTTGTACAAGTATAGCCTTAATGGATAGAAATTTCGGTTTACTTGCTAAATATAGGGACTCAGCCCTAGAGTTCCAACTCAGAGAGGTACTACAGTCTAGGGGCATGTATTGATCAGACATCTTTTGACATTCGACTGGCCAGTCTATCTTGAAAATTTTTAACTCAAACCATAGCTCTGATACCACTAAATGTAACCCCCCAGACTGATGCAGATAACCCGATCCGATCTGGGTTGTCATATTAAGGCCACCGGAGCGACCCATTGTAAAAATAGAAGAAAATTTAAAACTTTTTATCAGAACATGTAAACTTATAAAATGATTTATCAGTATGTATAAATAAAACAGATTTTCAAACTCGTACATAAAACAAAATTCAATTATATGCCTTCTAATCACATGTACCATTCTCTGGAAATAATGCCGGAAGAATTCCTTTACTGAAGTCAATAACCGCACTGGTACGATTCTTTTAACCTGAAAAGGTGAGTAACAGAGTGAGCTTCAAAAAGCTCAATAATACAGAACTACCAGATGATGCTGAAAAACATGCAGATATAGAAAAACATATTTTCCTTATTAGTTCAGATATTTATAGATCTTTATGTTGAGCTGAGGTCCATTGATATCGCATGTAGTAACAAATAGTGTTCATTTCAGATGGAAATATTTCGGATGTCAAGGTTCAGGAGATCAGAACAGGTTTTCTAGTGTGTTCCCAAAAATCATGTAACTTTTTAGATCTTTTTAAAACATATATATATATACCCCTATCCGTCACGTACAAAATGTGTAGGTTCCCCAGAACCATACAACCCCGTCACATCCAGTAAGGTCCTTAGCACACAGCCGAGGAACCGGTAAGTAAGGCCCTGAGCACACATCCGAGGATCCTCCACGTATACTTCCTCTAATAATACCCCCAAATAAAACATGTTCTGTCCGTAAACGGATATATCAAAAATCAAAACATAAATCAGGTCAAGTATCATATCAGAAATCAGGTCAAGTAATAGATCAGAATCCAAGTCAAGTATCAGATCAGAATCCATGTCAGATATCAGATAAGAATCCATATCAAGTATCAGATCAGAATTTAAATCAAAAATTAGATAAAATATTCATGTAATTAGGGAACACACCAGAGTTTACAGGTATTATTTAGAGGTACTGTATCAGGCAGAGAAACACACTTATTCAGTATGTCGATAGAATGTTGGAATTTATAATCACTATTGGAAGAGTTCATTAACTGATAGAATCATCAGTTATTCAGAATGTGAATTGAGCTGATAAGAAAGAAACGAATATTCGAAACATTTACGATTTGTGTCGATCTATCGGAATATCGAACAACTCCTATAACTGATACTTATCGACTGTTCAATTCATTACCCTTCCAGGGTGTTTAGTCTTTAATACCAAAAATACTTTTTGCAGAGATCATCTTCGGAATCATCATTGAATAGATCTTTCAATGTCTTTATTTTATTTTCACGCTTCCACAATATCATGTAATGCTGACGTACTTGATTATTTTAATAGTAACCCATCGTAACTGTATACTATGTAAACTCATCAGAATTTCCAAACTTATCCAAATCACTTACTAAATCCTCAGTCATTGAGGTTACCTAAGTCATTTAGCAGTCATATCCATTCATGTTATTTCAGGGTTTTTCTAGGGTAATCCAGACGTTTCTAAAATTCGTAAACATATTGTACTTCCGTTCAATTTAATTTGGTCTTCGTGGTTTATTTGTCTAACGAATATCCATTTCTTATTACCGAATGAGACCTAGATTTGAGCTGAGCTGAGTACTTCCAAAATTATCATCGAACCACACTTGAGAAGATGAACACACCTTCGATTGATACCTATGTCGTTTAGGTATTGACATATCATTACGGTTGATCGGCTCACTTAAGTTATTCCATAACTTCTAAAGGTAGTCTAACACCTATGCTTATTTGGATTCCTTAATTAATCCAAGACCTTTACTTAGTATAGAACATATGGGTGTTTTGGTCATTTTGGTGTTCAGTTTTATTCTAATCATTACAGAGCTCGAGGATATCCCATCATTCTAGAGCTTGGTGGTATCCTTGGGCCATTTCTAATACAGGGGTATTTTGGTTATTTTACAGATTTAGTGTATTTTAATCCTTTTCTTTCGTCTGATCTTACTATTAAATTCAATCTTATCTTTTATTTCAGTTCTTTCGAACAATTCTGACAGCAGAATACCACCGATAAATTATTCTTCAGGTATTTACTCATTACTCGAATATTTTCGGGTCAATTGTCTTCTCATATTTTACAAACAGAATATAATTTTTCTGTACAAAGACAGGATCTTAACAATCAACCCCGTAATTAATCAAATTAAGTACGAATCGTCAATGTACTTTCTTATTCAGGGTCAACTCGAACTATTTTACCTCTCAAGGGTATTTTCATAATTCCTTAACCAGATAATTTCGATATTAGCTCTGAACAAAAATAATTACAATTTAAAGATCCTATGGCTAATTGTTTTCCCAAACATTCTCTGATCTTGAAATTATTCCTTAATAGAATTATAATATCTTGCACAAACCCTCTAGGGGTTAAAATCGGTTATCCGTATTTCGTAAGCAAAATCTAGCATTTCATATGCACATCAATATTTTTCTCAGATCAATATGTCTGTAAAACCTCTTACCCAACTTTCATATTCAAATATTATCTTTTTATAGCATAAGGATATTTTCGTAATTTTACCCTATCGGAGTATTCTCATTATTTCTCATCCAAGTACCTTTAACATTTAACCTTTAATAAATAAATTATAAGTTACAGATCCAGATTGATTTCTTTATCACAAAACAAATAACTTGTAATTTATTCCTAACAATCCCTCAATTTATTATAAAAGTCATCTGAACCATAATCAATTACTGAACCTTTTTACAGTGTTTAGATCGAGTGTAGACATTAATTAACTACCCAATGAGACTAACATTATCTTATTCTTGCATTTACCAATATTCACATGTTCCATAAAGCATAAAGAGGTAGTAAAGTATGACATCGATTTTCGTGCAATACTGATCGACCATAAAAATTCCATTCGAACGCCTTTGATCTTCAATTCAACTTCCAATAATTCCTCATATACATATCAACATAAATTATAAAAAAACAGAGCTTAATTACGATAGTCGGGTTATAAATCAGTGAAAAATAACTTACTGGGTTCAAATTTGGTGAAACGGACTTCGGATTCGGATTCAGGACGTCGAAAGCATAAATTATGACTTTTTGGAAATTTAAAATTTTCGATCAAAATCAAAGTCAATGGGTTTGACTGGTAATTTCAAGGCCTTCGGGTTCAAATTTCGAAAAATGGACTGCGGAATCGGATTTGGAACGTCGAAAATGTCAAGATAGGTATACTAGGTCAAAGTCAAAGGTTGTTTAATGCTCGGTCAAAGCCAGTCAAAGTTTTGTTTAACAGTGGTCAACACCGGTCAACGGTCAACAGTCAATGGGTTGTGTCGGGTCAATGGGTCGGGTCGGGTTATGACCGGTCAAATGGGTTACAAAACCGGTCAAACCGATCATTTTTTCTTTCCCACGCTCAGTGGCGGCGGAGATACTTACAAAGCTCGGTTCAAAATTTTGAACGGCAGAGAGCTCGATTTCAACGAATTGGAAACTTTAACCGCTTCACTTCCTCACGCGCCATCGTCGACGGAGACCAAGGATGACACCGGCGGACTCGAAATGATGCAAGGAACACGATGGTGTTGGAGGTGTTGTAAACGGATGACCCGATCATCGTGAATCGATGAAAACCAATTGAAATCGAGTTATTACCGATGGTACTAAAGACTGAAATTAACGATGAACGGTGACGATTCACGATGAAAGGTTTGAGAGGTTTTGTTCCTCGGTTGACAACAAACACAATGGTGGTTTTGGCTCGTCGATCGGAGGTCGGACGGCGAGTAGATCGGAGTTGAAAGAGGGGTTGTTGGAGAGGAAAATCTGGGAAATATGCGCAAAAAACATACGGGAATGAGTTTATAATTCATTCTAAAAGAAAAATGGGTAAACTATGAGTTTAGCCACCAAACTTCCTGTACTTCATAAAACGGTCTGCCAACTTTAAAATTTTACAATTTAACCCACTTTTTCTTTCAAAATACCAATTAAATCCAATACTTTATAATTTCTTAAATTTTAACCCCTAAATTGGGGTGCTACAATTCTTCATTGTCACATTCATCGATTTTTCTGGGACACTTGAGCTGCTCAAAGTCGACCTTCGGGTCAAAATCATCATCATCCACGCCATTAATATCCAAATACTTGAAAGGAAAAGAGATGAGAAATATATATATGCGAGAGGAAAATATCCCATATAAAATGTAGAAACATTATATATATGAAAAGAAGAAATAAACAGAAGAAATGTTTGCTAGAAAAGAAAATTGCTTCTTTTATTGTAATATAAATAAAAATAGTTCATTAACCCTTACAGAAGATCACCTATAGCCCTGAGTATATGAAAATAGGGAAAGTTTGAGTATTACTCTAAAAGAGATTTGAAAACCACATGTAGTTCTTCAATAGTCCATTTGTTTAGCATGAACCCCAGCGGTAATGGATGGATTCCAAATCTATCAACATCCTCGGTGTCATCCATTGTTATGGCATTGATACTTAAGTGTTTCAGAGCTTCCTCTAGATCTGGTAAGGACATCCTTCATTCTTCCACAAAACCATATCCACCAAACCTGAATGTATTGTGAAGAAGTGGAAAAACCATTGTTTCCCATTGAATTTCTTCCCCATTCAATCTTACCTTCTTCTTTCTTGGTATTTCTGAATTTACTTCATTCTCTATTGATGACTAGGCTGATATCCAAACACAAATAGATCCAGCTTGACAATAGGAAAAATGGGGTTGATTTCTCCTTGTAGATAACTCTATAACCCTCTTTGTATCTTTGCACCTCTCCCCAAAGTCTACTTGATTTCCATCTTGGTGCATTCTGAGAGTCTAGGTTTGGAAATATTACCTCTGTCTTCCACAACTGTGGCATTTACAAATTCCAACCACTAAAATTAACACTCCAGATCTCTCTCGCTCACTTCAATGAAAGAGGCATCAGTAGACATGCTTGCCACTATGTCTTCCTTAATATTAATGATTATAAGAGTCTCACTGATAGGAAACTTGACTTTCTGGTGTATTGTTAATGGTACTGCCCCATTTTGATGAATACATGGCCTTCTCAAAAGGCAGTTGCATGAAGACATAATGTTTATCACTATGAACTCTATGTTATATGTGGCAGGCCCAATGGTCAATAGCACTTGAATTTTGTCGAGCACTTCCCTCTTTGTCTCGTTAAATGCTCAATCGGTAGCCTTTTAAGAGTAACCAAAGGCATTACATTAAGGGAAGAGACATTATCAATTAGTACACTTGACAAAGCATGCCCCTTGCAATGAGTAGTGATGTGTAATGCTTTAGCATGATCCCTTCCTTCAGATGGGATCTCATCATTAAAAAAATGAGATAAGGTTATCGGCTTGAATATTGTTAACCAGTCGATCCATCTTATTGACTGGTATGTCCTTTGGCACAAATCTGATTTAAGACCTTCAGAAGTGCCTCTTTGTGTACTTTTGAACTCAGCAGTAGTTCAAACATTGAGATGCGTGATGTCAAGATATGTAATTATTCCATGATGCTATATCCATTGTGATTTAGAAACTTTAAGAACACCACATCTTCCTCCTTTTTTATGGGCTCGTTCACTACTGGTTTATCCCTTTGAATGGTTCAAGCGTTCTCTAGGTTAAGTTAGATATTTGGAAATAAAACTTCCCATTAGTATACCCCACTTCATTGAAATCTTCCTTCAAAGAAATCACTTGGTATTCATATTTCCCAGGCACTTGTTTGGTATCTTTATAAGGGAAAGGTCTTGGTGCTATAATCACCACTTTTATCGGTGCCATATCTGCCATATTTTCCTTAGGGGTTTTATCAAAGGGTGACCTACACTATATCCCTTGTCAGATGAATCTCCAGTTGCACATATATCTACTTTTCGATTGTCTTTTACTTCCTTATAGAATTCCAACTCTTTCCTATACAACATTAGTTGGATCAAAGTTTTAAATTCGAAACATTCTTACATATCATGTCCTTCTTCATTGTGATAACAATAATGGTTGTCACCTTCATGTTCTGATGTACTAGAATGCAATGCAAGAAAATATTCCTTTACCAGTTGTCTACATACCCAAGCTGGAGGAGACTTCCCTTTAGAGACACTTGCTTTAACCCTCTTTCCTCTTTCCTCGATGATTACATTAACCCCATTTTCTTGGTGGTAAGGGAAAGAGATTTGTACAACGTTGGGTGATTCTGAGTTGTTGATATGTATTCAGTTTCTATTGCACATCCGTTGAACAATTCTCTTGAAGGCGAGGAAGTTTTCAATAACATGCCCTGGGACACCACCATGATACTCACAATGTGAGTTTTCATTGTACCACTTGGGGTATGGGGGTTTTAGTGGTTCTACTTGGTATGGTGACACCCTATGTGTGTCAAAAGGTTATTGTTAAAAGTTTTTTGTATGTCATGGGAATTGGATCAAAATGGTCTTTTTCTCTCATTTGTTCCCTCGTATCTTGTCTAGAAGTAATTGACGATGCATCTGCAATTGGTTTTGACTTAGAGATCGTAACACATTTGTTGGTGTTAAAAGTGTTGATATTATTGATCTCTTATTCTCTTTTATTTATAAAAGTTCTTCCACTTGACTCACCTCCTTCAACCTTCCCTTGCTTAATTGCAAATAGATGCCTGAAGAAAGGAGCCTTCAAAGTTTATACAAAGAGCTTCATTTTCTCTTTCTCATACAGATGTGGATGAACCTACGCAATTAAACCCCTCCATCATTGCGCATACTATCTGAAACTCTCGTTATATTTCTTCTCCTTATTATACAGCATAACACGATCTAGTCTTATGTCATTTACATGTTTGTACTGCTCCAATAATGACTTGTCAAGATCTTTCCACGTCCTAATGTGAGAGCGGTTCAATTGATTGTACTACCGAATGGTTGAACCTACCAGACCCTCCTGTAAGCAGTGAATCAGTAACTGGTCATTTTCGACATATCCTATCATCTTTTTCTAAAACAAGGTAATGTGAGCCACGGGGAAACTATTCCCATCAAACTTCTCAAATTTTGGAACATTAAACTTAGGAGAAAGAATCAAATTCAAGACCAAACATAGTTCTAGAGCGTCAACTCCATAATAAATGTCTTCTCCTCTATCTGTCTTCATTTTATCTTCCAACTGCTTAATCTTTTCTTCCATTTTCTTTTCTTTGTCTTTTTCATCAAAATCTGGAATGCGGTAGTGTCTGAATTATTCTGAGGATTAAATATAGAAGCTTGTGATTTTGCAGTAGATGAGGCTTGTGTTTTTGCAATTGATGAAGTTTTTGCTTTAACAGTAGATGAGTCCCCTTGAAGTCCTGAAAAGATTTCATGTGAGATAACCAATTACGGAGTAGTTGGTACATCCACCCCTTCAGGTGCCGCTACTCCAGGAGCACTCATTTTATTCAAGCCATACAACTTTTCCACAATATGATCAACCAGTAACTTTTGGTTCCTAGTGAGGGATTCCAATGTATTTTGTTGATTTTGACTTATTTTCTCCTCAATCTCCTTTGGTAACCTTAGCATATTTTCCTTTAGTTGAGTGATCTTAGCTTCCATATTCTTTTTCTTTATGCGCGCAATGTGATGATGAGGTGTGTATAATGCTTGACGAGGTATGTCCAGTGCTTGTTCCTTTTTTGATGAGACATCTTATGTTAGTTAATTTAAATGTAAAGAAATGAATATGCAAAAATGCATGAAGCATGAAATTTTTAAGGAATTGATCCAAACCGTGTATGTTATTATAAGTAGTCTTTATTGGGATAAAAGTGTTATTTCTAAGAGACAAAAAAAAACTCAAAGGTACATTCTAGATAGATCTTCTAGACCCTAAACAACTTCTAATAGATTGACAAGTCTTCTTTTTTCATTTGTAAATAGCTGAATACCTTGTTGAACCACCCTGACTTCTCTGACCAAACCATACAAATAATGAGCTGCTTTTTGTACTTGCTCTAAGAAGTATTGAATGACTGCATCTCTAGCCTTCACCCTTTTTTGAGCCTGTTCACAATGGAAACGCCACTGGAGTCCTCCATCAAAAGGAATAATTTGGATTTCATTTGCCTATATCTTGAATTTATCCAAAATGATCTTAAGTTCAATTATAGTTTTACCATCTTATTCCTGTTTCATTTGCAGAGACCATTCCAGATCAGTTACTTTGGTTGTCAACTGCTTGTTCTAGTGTTGACTTTCTGATAACTGTCTTTGGGACATCTTTAACATGTCATCTTGTCCTTCGAATTTCCTTTTCAGGCTGTCGACTTTGTCTTTCCAATACTCGGAAGAATTTTTCATTCTTGTATTTTTATGAACCTATTCTTAATGCCCTTTTCTCAAATCTTCCAGTTAAAATTAGACTTTATTTTTTTCATTTTCTAATATGTCTGCTCGATCCTTTTGAGTATCGACATCTAGCTTCCATTAGAGTTTTTCAGCTTCTAACTCCCTCAATCTTTGTTTCAATTTCTCTTTTTCAACATCAAATTCCTTCTTTACTATCTCCAGCTCAGAGTGAACTGATTTAATATGCTCTTCAATGGTTCGAGTGTCTTCATGATACAGTATGGGAATGGTGTCATTCTTCCTTAGTTTCCTCCATTCCCTATAGTATGGAGTAGGTATGACTTTAGCTGCCACGATATATGTAAGAAATATCTTCTTGCAAGACTCGACTATATCTTTCACATTCTTCTTGTAATTATCCTCATGATATACGAATTCAGATCCAACTAACATGGAATAACCTACTCCTCCCCATAGACCAAGTAACATTACTACGCCTGAATCTCCGCATCGATACATGATGTTAATATGATTCAACCAAGGGGCTCTCCATACGATGTCCTTGTCCTTTGCCCACTTTTCCTTCAGGATTTTTTTTTACGATTTTTGTGTAAGGAAATCCTCCAAAAGAGAATTTCTCATAATGAACCAGTGGTAAGAAATCCCATCAGTCTTTTAAAAATGACTATGAATCCAAACATGAAGTAGTTGTATGTATCCTATAAAACGTCATCCACTAATCCTTCTAAAGTGGTATAGTGAACGAAAAGTTTTAGCTAAGATTGATAGTGCATGGTTCGCTTGCTTAAGCTGTTGTTTGAAAAATTCCACCATAATTGCCTATGTATCCCAAAGATTTTGGGAAGATAACATTAACCTCGACAAAAATAGTGACACATTGGTCGGCCACTCTTATGATGAGTTCACCCTTTTCACAGTTGATAAGAATACGCCACTACGCTAGGAAGGGTCTCCCCAAGATTATGGGTGTCGTGGCATCAACATCGTAATCCAATATAAGGAAGTCTACTAGAAACACAAATTTTTCCATCTTTACAATGACATCCTCGACTCGGCCCTCGAGACGAACATGGGAGCAATCAACTAGTTGTAAGATAATAGAAGTGGGTCTTGCATTTCCTATTCCAAGCATCAAAAAGATTGACTAAGTCATTAAATTCACTCTTGAGACAATGTCACATAGTTCTTTCCCAACATAATCATCTCCTATCGAATATGCAAAGATAAAACTGCCTGGATCTTGTCGTTTTGGCAGCAGATTGCTTAAGGTTGAGCAATATGCTTTTTCCGTGGCAAGTGTCTTGTACATCTTAGCTTTTTTTGTTTTGGCAATAATCTCTTTGAGGAATTTAGCATATGTCGGGATTTTTTATATAGCTTCAATAAAAGGAACATTGTGTGGAGTTGGTCCAGAATATTGACAAACTTCTTGAATTGAATGTCATCATTATGCTTCTTTTGTCTTTGTGGGAAAGGAGGTGGGGTTCTGACTTCCTCTAATGAATGGATGGGAACAATATTTGACGTAGCATTTTTATTTT
This sequence comes from Hibiscus syriacus, assembly GCF_006381635.1. Taxonomy (NCBI): domain Eukaryota; kingdom Viridiplantae; phylum Streptophyta; class Magnoliopsida; order Malvales; family Malvaceae; genus Hibiscus; species Hibiscus syriacus. Next base: position 2,378,713 of record NW_024063166.1, on the reverse strand, counting down.
ATCGCTCAGTTGCTTCACTAGATAAACTCTCATCCATATCTTCCTCCACTTGTGTTTGTTTTGGCATTTCACCCTCAGCTTGCACGGTTATTGGGGGTAAATCATTCATCAGTCCTCCCCCAAAATTGTCTTGTTCATTTATTTGGGTGTCGTTCCGTATAGTGAGTGCACTACATTTCTCAATTCGATGAGGTTTTGTGACTTCAGTGCCATTTGAAAACGACTTGGTTGACATTAATTTAATGTCGTGGAAATTTTACCAACCTGACCCTCCAACGCCCTCAGAGATGAGATGTGGCTTTGAAGTAAAGCTCATTGGTTTTTTATAAAGGTCGCATGGTCTTGCATCATGTTCTTCATGGTCACTATAAAATCTAGCATTGTGGCATCCAAAGAACTTGTGTTGGATGAAGATGGCAGTCCCTTGTTAGAATTATGCCATGGCATATTCATTTGAAAACTTTAGGAGTTATTGAAATTCTACGACCTAATGGGCTGATTAGCATTACTGGTTTCTTGATTTCCGTACGAGAAGATTGGATGTTGATGTCATCTAAGATTTTAGGTGTTAGAATAGGGTTTGTTATTGCAACGATAGTAGTTTCCAACACGGTTGATGGATTCCTTATTTGTGGGGTACTCACTCTCGTGGTGATTGCCATGGCGTAATAAACATGCTGAATTGGTTACCGTCACTTCCTTAACCTCAATATTTTTTTTGTAAATTCTTCACAATATTGATGATAGCAGCAAGTTGGGCGGACACAGAATCCTTAGTGTCTAACTCGAATACTCCATGTGATTTTTGCCCAATTCCAAGCCTTGTATATGAGAATTTATTATCATTGTTGGCAATCCTATCCAGAATGTCAAATGTCTCTACAAGTGATTAATCGATCAATGTCCCATTTTTCGAGGCATCTAGCATCATCCTCGTTGGCGCATTTACTCCATTATAGAACATTACCACTTAAGTCCAAACTTGAAAACCATGATTTTAGCATTTGGGAAGCAATCCTTTATATCGATCCCAACATTCATACATTGATTCTTCATCAGCTTGACAAAAAGAAGTTATGTCATTCGTCAGTTTGGTGTTCAAGTTCGGCGGATTATACAATAGTAAAATTTTTTTGCACAGATCAGTCCAAGACTCCATAGAACCCACTGGAACACCACTCAAGCAAGCCTTTGCTCAGTCCCACAAATAATATGGAAATAGCTTTAACTTTAATACATCTTCATGCACTCCTTGTTGTTAGAAATAATGGTACACCTCAAAGAAGTTATGAATATGTTGTTTGGCATCTTCATTTGGCATGCCACTAAATTTCCCTATGGAATTTAGCATATTGAACCTGATAGGTTTGAGCTCAAAATGGGTTGCCTGAATCTTAGGCTCCATAATTCTCGGATTTAAGTTGTCCAAGATATGATTTAAGTGACCTGGAATGGCACGAGGTCTGGCTGGATTCCTATAATTTGAAATTACCTCGGCATTAGGATCTTATTTATGTCCAATACCTTGATTTCCAATTTGAATCATGTTTTCACGTTGAGCACATCTTATTTGACTAAATAGCCTCTCAATCTCATGTTCAATTGGTTCTAATGGTTCTTCAGAGTGTCTTATGGTCATACACCAAGAAAACCTGAAAAGACAAAGAAAATAACAAATAAAACTATAAATAAGAAATGAAGAAGTAAAATAAAAATGCTATGACAAAACTAATTAACTTTTAGTTGCCAATCCCCTGTAGCGGCGCCAAAAACTTGTACGTAATTTTTGATTACTAAATATGGACGCGAAATATGTGCAAGTATACACAATCCAACAAGTAATATCATGATGAGTGAGTATTGTATCCACAAGTATTGGAGGAAATTCATAAATTCAATCAAAGCAAATATCTACTTTACCTAAATATAGTTAGTACAATGGTATGTACAAATGATAATGTTGTGGCAATATGAAATGGATGTTGGTGGGAATGGAATGATGGTGTAATGTAATGTGGTAGCGAATGGGATGTCATGGCAAAGTGGATGGAAATATATTGGAAAAACTAATTTGAGTGTAGTGGAATCAATTAAAAATGTAATGGAAAAACGAAATGTCAACATTGTATTTAAATACACTGACTTTAGAATCCTCACACAACAAGCTACTATGGAAATGAATGATAGGAGTCACTTAGGAAACTTAAGACTACTTTATCAAAATGGTGTTACTTCTATACCTTAATTTCCTGGCAAAGTTTACTAAATGAGCCCAACGCTATCTCTAATAAAGGTACTCGACAAGTGGAGAATTCCATGGCAATACCTCTCGGCGTTAGCAGGTGTAAGGATCCTACTGGTTCAGATAACAAAATATGTCACGACAATATCACTATGCATCAGCACTAGCATCTAACCTCTCTACCGAGCACTACTCCTTTTATTTGATTGAAATTCGAGCCTTATTTATAAGGTTGGATTAGGTCTAGTTATTATATAGAACCCATTACTTATGTAGATCCTCATTGCTTTCTCTCGAACACTAAAGATATGTTATTTAGTCATTCTCTCAAACACTAAGCATTCACCTAAGGAATGGCTATTCTCATAGCTCCTAAAACCCCGAGGCATTAAACATCATAAGCAAAACAAATAACAACATAAAAAACAACCATCCAATAAAATAAAACTTAAGTATCCATAAGGAACTCCCACCAAATAAGACTAATTCATGCTTTATTTGAATATTCCAATCAACAAGGCATGAAATTACATGTTCCATACAACCCAACTAAGATAAATGAAAGCAAACATCAAAGGGATAGAGAAAAAGCCTTCGACGTGCACTATCTGAGCTCCCCTTAGCCAGCACGAACTGCCCTAGCTCACTAGCTCCTCTCGGACGCCTAGCTCGCCACTCCCTCTAGCTTGTTAATGGAGGAATGTCACGTCAAAAATTATTGACAAAAAAAAGAAGATACTTTTTTCTTCTAAAATTAAGCTCAAACAGCGTGTAAAGGAAGGTCTCTTAATATGGCAGATTCATCTCCTATTTATAGTGGGGCATAAACCTAGGAATTTGTGTTAAAATTCCTAGGATACCCTGAGATGGTTTCTTTCACGTGAAGGGTGAGCCAGATGCAGCACTCGTCCCGTCTTGTGTAGTTGGGAATGGTCTATTCTGGGGGATGCCTACAGTTGGGCATATATGCCGACAGGATCAACCAACCCAGGTGGTAGATGTTCCCTCATAGGTGTTTGGCAACTGAAGGCACGTGAAGACACAGACAGCTGACTCTTAAAAATATATTTTTCTTGTTTTTCATTTAAAAATATTGTCTGTGTTGGTATTTCCATTTCAAAATATTGTCTGAGTTGGTATTTCCATTCTGCTCAGCATTCCCAGCATGTCATAGCAAGTCTCCTAGCTTATCCTTGCTCCCAAATCCTGCACATCATCAAACAAAACACCTTCCCCATAACGCATCATCATTTACAAAATAAAATGACACGATAAAATATATTTCCACAACATGCAACTATATGCTCCGAAATGCATCTATATGAGCTCTTAGACAATCAATAACTTAAGTGAAAAGTCCCTAAATATGGCCTTTTTACGGAGTTATCACACCCCCAAATTTAAGCTATTTCTTTTCCTCAAGCAATGTATAGTAGTAAGCAAAATAAAAATACCATGGCAAGCTCAAGTTCAAGATAGTCATATGGGATAGTAATCTAGAACAGGTGACTAAAATGAAGTATGCATCAAAAAAATAGGAAATGCGAAAATAATTTAAATTTTTGGTGTTTACACCCAAGTCCCTTCTATAAATACTCCTAAAACCCAAAAATCATTCATTTTATCCTATTTTTTAAAAACCAAACCCCCATTTTCTCTCAAACTCTCTCATTCTCATCCCATATGGCTAATGGTAGACCAACCCCCGGTAACCGTCAACCACCCAGACTGCCACTCCGTCCACCACCTTTGGTGGTCGAAAAACCTAAAAGTCTACCTAAAACACTCTCCTCAATACCCCAAAGTAAAAATCGAACCCTAAATTCCAAAATATACCACTATCAACCTAGATGTAAGAGAAAAACTTTTGTGTTTTACCTTTTTCTGAAAAAATCTTTTCGTTCTCCCGGTGACTGCTCTCATTCTGACGCTAGATCGATGATAACCTTGAGTTTTGTGTGATTGTTTTCACTTCAAATGTTATGTTTTTTTCGATTTACTTTGGGATTTTGCTATATTTTCTATATATTCCTTGGGTGTTTGTTCAATTCCATCAGAGGATTTTTATAGACCTCGGAGGATGGAAGAAATCCCTTGAATCGGGTTATTAAATCTCGATATTTCTGGGATTTATTTGCATGCAGCCATGGCCGATTCTCTCGGCATGTCATTGCTGGAAAAAATAGGGGACATTTTCCCCTTTGATGTGCTTTGTGATTTGCTATGATTTTGTTGTTTGGTTTCAATTTGGTGTCAGTTTAACACCGGCGTGTGGTCCTCACTCATCCTCTGCTACCTCACGTGCGGTCCCAATACTAGGCTTTAAACCCTAGCTGCCTTCGGTTTGGGCCATTGATCCCTGTCGTGATCTAACAATTGTAATGTGTGTTGTACGAATGCTAAAGATGCAAAACCTAACCCATGTTGGGTCAGGCATATGGGCTTGGGCCTTCCACTGGGCTTGCTTCGGTTGGTCCCTATTTTTGGAGTGTATTTGGACTCTTTAGACCTAAAGACAAAACCAAAAAAAAAGAAAACATTAATATAATAATAATAATAATAATATAAATGGTATATACATATATAAGTTTAAGAATATACTTTAATATAATATATAAAAATAATATATAATAATAATACAATAATATAATATATATATAATATATACTATGTAATATATAATGTCACGGACGAATATAGGTGTCTACAGTAATATTTGTTACTAATTGTTTTACATGGGAATATGAAAAAGGCATGGGATTTTATAGTAATTGGATCGATCAAGTTGATTTATATTCGCTTAAAGCTGATTCATGGAAGAAAATTTCAACTCCTTGGTTTCATGCTTATGGTTCCACTTTGTTTAATAATTATGTCAATGGGTTTTATTATTGGCAAGCAGGTAGAGATTCTGGTGGTAAACTTATTCTTTTTTTGATATGGTTAGAGAAAAGTTTTCAACTTTACCATTGCCTGAATTTGGTGGGACTTTAGCACAATACTTGTCACACCCCAATTTAAAGGCTACATTTTATTAATTTAAAGTATTGAATTAAAGTTGTAACATGAGAAAAGTTGAGGATTAAATTGTAAATTTTTTTAAAGTTGAGCTCGATTTTGGAAATTGTGGGAAATTCATAAACATGAACCCGAATTATCCTATTTTTTCTAGTTAGTGAAAGATAAAATTTCATAAATTTTTCAGTGTTCGTGTTTCATCCCCAAAAATACCAAATCAAACAAAACCTTTCCCAATCTTCCTCAAGCCTCTGATCGTAGATTTATGTGCCTCCAACTGCCGTTACGGTGTTCTGACACCACCAGACAAACCGACATCCCTTTGCGACCCGTTCTCGACCATATATTTACCGAATCGATCATCAATTACCACGAGGAATAGAGGAAGCATCATTGAGAAACCCATCTTAGACCTCGACCATCGTTGACCAGTGGCTGTCATCGCCCATCCCAAATGTCTCTCCTCGCCACCCCAACCAAAACTCCTAAGGCTATTTGTTGTTAGCTACCGGTGTTCACCGTGGGGGAGCTCGCCATAGTTCATCAAACCCTTAGCGTCGCCACTATATTTCCCCCCGATTCTAGCCAGTCTAGATACCAGTTTCTCTCACGACCGCCATCATTACATCCCCCACCTCTGTCCGCTCCAAACTCGATCGATAGATCGAGTCATAGTCATCGATTTCGTCTAGTTACTGACGTGAGTAAACTATTCGAGCTAATTTTGAACATTTTATGTTGTTTTGGATGAGTTTTGATATGTTTTGGGATTGATATTGGCTAATTTTTGTGTGTAGATGAATAAGGAATGATCGGTCGTCCGAAATGTCATTCTTCGATGTCGCACATGCCAGAAGAGCGTGTTAGACTCCTTCATCGATCTAGGAAGTTTATGGAATTGGTCCTGTCAGACTGAACTGACCTAAATCGGTCTGATCTGTTTGACCCGAATCGAGTCAACCTAACCCGACCCGTTGACTTTGACTTGACCGGTTAACCGTTAACTTTGACCAAAAAAGTTAAAATTTCTGAAAAGTCCTATTTAATATTTTTTGACGTCTTGAGTTCAAATCCAAAGTTCGTTGTGCCAAATTTTCACTCGGTAAGCCGTTTTTTAGTGTTTTACCTTCGGATTTAATTTGTTATCTCAATTAATTTTAGTTTCTAAAGTAAATATGGTTGTTATGTATCCGAGGAATTATTGGACGTTGAATTCAAGTTCGAGAGTGATCGATTAGCGTTTAAATGTTTGGTCGATAGAGCATGAAAATTGAGGTAATACTTTACTACTTTTTGTATGCTTTTCGAAACTTGTTGATAATTATTAACTACATCGATTACATGATTGGTCCATTGGGTAAAATTAATTATTTTTATACTCAACTAGAATTTTGGTAAAAATACAGTAAATTGTATAAGACTCAGATAGATCGTATAAGAAACTAAAAGATAGATAAAAAATAATTATAAGTTCAGTGATTCATTCATAAATAAATTGACTTTAAGATTCATAAATTTTGATCAATTTCTTAAAAGGTTAATTATCGGGAATATTTGGATAAGAAATTACTAAAAATAGCCTTATAGTGTAAAATTACAAAAATGTTCTTGTACTGTAAAAGACTAAGACTTCCTCTAATGGTGAAAAATAGCCCGGAAAGGACATGCTTGACCAACTATAAAAAAAAGTGCATATTATTTGGATTCAAAGGAATTAGTAAAATGTCCTCGAGATATGAAATAAACTCCAAATATCTAATGAACAAAGTACCCTGAACTCTAAAATAAACTATTATAATTTGAAGCCTAATTTATCAGGAGAAATTCCACTTACATAATTAAATTGAATGTCATTAATACACTTAAATGTAAAAAGGACTATGGATGGTTATGATAATGGAGATGACATAAATATCTTTCTGAATTGGATCAAATGGATGTCTTTGGATAGACTATGGGTAGGCTCTTAGGCCCCAAGGCACTCCCTTGGGTTAATCATGGGACTATATATGGTGTACAGATCGAGGTCAGTTATATAGTTTATTTTATCGCCACACTTACGAAGATTTTACTGGAAGTTCAACTTTGATTAATCTGGTAAATCATTACAGACCCAAAGAGACCCTTGGGTAGGCCCATAGGCCCCAAGACATTACCTTAGGGTGACACCTCTGCTATGTACTTAGAGTAAGTTCTTATGGATACAATTCTGTGGAACTGCATATTAGCGTTCAGATATAAGGTTTTACTATGGTTTTAAAAATATGTTTTAAAATGTTACTTTTTTAAAAGGATCTGTATCTTTTCACTGGTTATGTACGAATACACTAGACACCATATTCTGATCTTATTAACCTAGTCTTCTAAACATTTCCTTTGAACTATAAGCTTCATGTCTTTTACTACCTGAAATATCAATGGAATGCTAAGCTCATCACAAGAATTCATAGGCTTCAGAATCAATAAGGAAAATTATGCTTGCCCATTATTTGTATGTCCTTCAACATCACTTGGTAGTTCTGTATTACTGAGTTTCCCAAAGCTCATTCTTTGTACTTTCCATTTCAGGTTGAAAGAATTGATCTAGTACACCTATCGACGTCAGTAAAGGAGCTCCATTTTGCATTGCTTGCATAGTACGGTACAATTGTAGTTAGGGGCATGTAGGTCACATTTGGTTTTTATATTAAGTATGAACATGTATGATTTTAATTATCTGTAATTTATGAATGGTTTTTCAAAATTGTATTTTAATTATAAATAGTTTTATGATTTTACATATTTTAACATAAATTTAAGATTTTTCTGGGAATTTAACTATGAGTTGCTCTAGTTGCCCTAATGTGACACCTCAGATTGGATTGGGTCACCTACATGTGGGTGTTACAATACTAGTTGCAACTTTTGGACTTCAATGGATTGCTTGGTGCTATTTTTTTACCCAAGGGAAGGAACCAACAAGACTTTTGATTTATGGGTTATGAAAGGGTCATGGAATAAACAATTTAGTGTTAAATCTGTTCTTGTAGTTGAGAGGCCTTTGGGTTTTTGGAAAAATGGCAAATTGTTTCTTCAGAGCTATGATTATGAGCTGGTGTTGTTTGATCCCTCTATACAAGAGCTTAGAAATCTTTTATTCATGCTTTTAAGGAAACAATGCAAATTACTGTTTATATTGAGAGCTTGGTTCCATTGAATGGAACATTAGAGCATGAGGAACGTATAATACGATGACCTCTGGAGTACAGAGGCACGTCAAATCAATATTGAAAAAAAATATGGATAGAGAATTATAAAGAAAAAAGGAAAGATCTAATGGGATTTGGTCTCTTGATATGCACTTTATCTCAACTATATTATCTTGTGATGTTCTCAAATAACATTGAATTGTTTAGGTTTCCATGTATTTTTTGTTGTTAACTCCTATCTACAGTTCTATTATCCTGCATATTATGATTTGTAGGTGCATATATATGCTAGACTCGAAGTGCTTTTCCTACTTAACTTTGCTTCATAGAAGTCAATGTCCTCAATAGTTAAATGTCATTTGAAGTTGAATATAGAAACTATTATTGTTGGTATTGTTATGATCATGTGTTATTGTTTGTACTTTAGATCCAATGAAAAATCATCAATAGTTTGGTTTTGTTTTCTTCGTGGAATATTTATGGAAATTGTTCTCTTTTTTCTGCATATATATAATAATTCACACGAGCTTCTGTGTGTGCATATAGAGAATTTACATATCAAATTTATCATCCAAGGGATGAAATTAATCCATGAAGTTAGTAGTTTACAACTTTGCCATTGTAAAGTTCCAAAATTATAATCTTATCATTTTTAATCTAATGGCTAAGATTTAACATGGAAATCAACATAAATTCAATGGTACACATTAAATCTTAACATTTTAAATCATGTAAAAGAAAATTTCCCTTTCTTTAACATCTAGCAAAATTTTATGAATTTTTGATTCGATCATTTTATCCGAATTTTTTTAAACTTTCACACTTTATAGTTTTTAACAAAAACTTTATACAAAAAATCTTAAACCCACGAAAATGTCATTCTTGGGGGTAAACTATTCATTTATAGGACCATGTTATACAACATTTTAAAATTATACTTTAGTCCCTAAACTTTCCAAACTTTATACTTTAACCTCCAAACTTTCAATTTATTCATTTTGGTTACTAACAAAATTTTTAGTCATCCGATTGAGGCATTGGAAATTTTACTCATTTGATCGATCAAGTTGATTTATACTCACTTAAAAGCTATTCATGGAAGGGAATTCCATTTCTTGGGTTCTTGTTTTTGGTTCTATTTTGTTTAAGAGTTATGTAAATGGGTTTTATTATAGGTAGACACTTTCGGGTTCTGATCATCTTATTCTTTCCTTTGATATGGATAATGAAAAGTTTTTAACATTACCACTTCCTGAATTTGGTGGAACTTTAGAGCAATACTATTTCCAAAGTTTGAACTTCAATGGATTGCTTGGTGCTATTTTTTAGCCGAGCGAGGAAACTAGTAAGTCTTTTGATTTATGGGTTATGAATGGTTCATGGACAAAATAATTCAATGTTGAATATGTTCTTGGAGTTTATAGGCCTTTGAAGTTTTGGAAAAATGGTGAATTGCTTCTTATGATAGGTCCAATAAAAGCTCTATAAATTTATAACGTTCAACATTGGGTAAGAACAAACCATAGAAAGTTTGGTTGAAATTTTTCTCCCTTTCTTCTTCTCTTCTAGTAGTTTAAATAACATTGAAAAATAACAACTTTTCCTAGTTATCTTATCACGTCTCTAAAAAAAAATAAGAGAATGAAAACAAACAAATAAAATAATAACCAACTAATAATAATAACAAAAAATTAAAACACATTCTATTATTCAACAGCCAGTGGTCCCACGATTGTACTCCTTCCTTGATGACTCTTACATGGGTGTTGCGTGATGGCTTATTAATCTAAATAGTTGGGATTCAACTTAGACACTCTTGTGGATTTTCTAATCCTATCATGTTTCTTGAGAGCTATAATCATGAACTGATGTTGTTTGACACCTCTACATGAGAGCTTAAAAATCTCGGTATCCATGCTTATCAAGAAGCAATGCAAATTACTGCTTATGTTGAGAGTTTGGATCCGATAAATAGAAGAAAAGAGCACAAGGAATGTATAATACGGAAGCCAGCTGGAGGTGCATCAAATTGATATTGAACACTACGATGGATGGGGAACTACAGCAAAAGAGGAAATATTTAATGGGATTTGGTCTCTTGATATGCATTTATCTCAACTATATTGTCTTGTGATGTTCTCAAATAATGTTGACTTGTTTAGGTTTCTGTTTACTTTTTTTTGTATTATTGGATGCACTTCGTACGAATTTGCTTAGCTGTTAACTCTTATCTACAGTTCTATTGACCTGCATATTGTGATTTGCAGGTGCATATTAATTTATTCATTAATAATATAGTACGTTGTAAACAAAATCCTTATAAATTTAACTATTATATGCAAATATATATGAAAGCATTCAATAGTTATGGATAAAATAAGGAGAGTGGGTAGGGGCAGTTGTTCTCCTGAAATTTTCAAATTCTCCTATATTTTAGTTTTTTATGTATATTTTTCAATTGATAATATATTTGTACTCCTACAATTTTATAAATTCACTTTCTTAACATAACATTCTATGTCTGTCACTGAGTCAATAGCATAAGATGTTAGAATTTAAGCATAATTAGACATTGTAGAAATAACCCTATAAAATTTTAATGAAACTTTCTATCTTTTGATATGGTTAAATTCGATCAATCCATGTGTAACCCCCACAGACCGATAAGGGTAACCAGATCCGATCCGGGGTGTCACATTTGGGCCACCGGAGCGACCCACTGTAAAAATAGCGGAACATTTAATTTTTTTATCAGAACATGTAAACTAATAAAATTAGTTGTCACTATTTAAAAATAAAACAGATTTCCAGACTCGTATATAAATCAAAATACAATTACATGCCCCTAATCACATGTACCGTATTCTGGAAATAGTACCGGGAGAACTCCCTTACTGATGACGATAGTTACACTGGTACAATTCTTTTAACATGTAATGTTGAGTAATAGAGTGAGCTTCGGAAAGCTCAGTAATATATAACTACCAGATGATGCTGAAGAACGTGCAGATACATATAAACATATTTTTCCTTATTGGTTTAGATATTTAAAAATTTCTTTGGTTGAGCTGAGGCCATTGATATCGCAGATAAAACATATAGTATTCAGTTCAGATTCAAATATTTTGGATGTTTAGGTTCAGGAGATCAGAATAGGTTTTCTAGTGTGTTCCCAAAAACCATGTAACTTTTCATATATTTTTAAAACATATATATATATATATACCCCCATCCATCACGAACAAAGTGTGTAGGTTCCCCAGAACCATACAACCCCATCACGAACAGTAAGGCCCTGAGCACAAAGCTGAGGAGCCTGCAAGTAAGGCCCTGAGCACAAAGCCGAGGAGCCTCCAAGTAATCTTCCTCCAACAATACCCCCAATAAAACATGTTACGTCCGTAAACGGATATATCAAAAATCAAAACATAATTCAAGTTAAGTATCATATCAGAATCCATGTCAATATCAAATCAGAATCCAGGTCAGGTCAGGTATCATAGCAAAATTCAAATAAAAAATCAGATAAAATATTCATGTAATTAGGGAACACACCAGAGTTTACAGGTATTATTTAGAGGTACTGTATCAGGTAGAGAAACACAGTTCTTCAGTATGTCGATAGAATGTTAGAATTTAGAATCACTATTGGAAGAGTTCATTAACTTTCAGAATCATCAGTTATTCAGAGTGTGAATTGAGCTGATAAGAAAGAAACGAATGTTCTAAACATTTATGATTTGTGTCGATCTATCGGAATATCGAACAAATCCCATAACTGATACTTATCGACTGGTCAATTCATTACCCTTCCAGGGTGTTTACTCTTTAATACCAAAAATACTTGTCTAGAGATCATCTTTGGAATCATCGTTGAATAGATCTTTCAATGTCTTTATTTTATTTTCACGCATCCACAATATCATGTAATGCTGAGGTACTTCATTATTTTAATCATAACCCATCGTAATTGTACACTATGTGAACTCATCAGAATTTCGAAACTTATCCAAATCACTTACTAAATCATCAGTCATTGAGGTTACCTAATTCATTTAGCAGTCAAGTCCATTCCAGTTACTTCAGGATTTTCCAGAGTTATTCAAACGTTCCTAATTTCATATACATATTGTACTTCCGATTCATTCAATTTGGTCTTCGTAGTTTATTTATCGAACAAACGTCCAATTCTTAGGACTGAATGCGATCTAGAGTTAAGCTGAGTTAAATACTTCCAAAATTATCATCGAGCCAAACTTGAGAAGATGAACATGCATTCAAGTAATATCTATGTCATTCAAGTATTGACATAGCTTTAGGGTTGATCTATTCACTTAAATTGTGTTCCATTACTTTTAAAGGTAGTCCAACACCTATGCTTATTTGGATTCCTTAATTAATCCAAGACATTTACTTAATATTGACCATAAGGGTATTTTGGTAATTTTTGTGTTTAGTTTTATTCTATTAATTTCAAAGCTCGAGGATATCCCATCATTCCTGAGCTTGGTGGTATAGTTGGGTCATTTCCATTATAGGGGTATTTTGGTCATTTTACAGATTCAATGTATTTTAATCCTTTTCTTCCGTCTGATCTTACTATTAAATGTTCTGTGATGATAATCTCATAGCCAAACCTTATAAGTGAAATTTTGATGTTAAGAATTACTACCCACGTGTATCGAAGAGCAAGGTATTTGGTCCAAGCCTTAACAAGGTGTTTTCCTTCTAAAGTTCTGCATCGATGAACAAAAATGAAGAATTTTTGGAATCATTCTTATTATAATTTTATGAGATTGAAACCCAATAGGTGCAGAACTGATCGCTTGGTAATGTATATGCTAAGGCAAGCAAATCTGTGCAAGTATAGACAGTCAAATCAAAAAATAAAGGGTAAGTGAGTTATCGTCTCATCAGGGATTGGTCGACTCTTTTAAGTTTCACCACAACCAGAATTAGATTTTGTAAACTAATTCTTGAAGTCTTGTCAAACTAGAAAACTACTAGTAACCAAATAAAGCAATGAAATATTATAAAGTGTGGTTGTAAGCAAGTGTGATCGAGGCAAAATAAATATGTAAAATTATCGAATTAAAATAGATAAAACAAAGACAAACGTTGATTAAAATATAATCAAAACAACCTCACATATTCAGACTTTTCAAAGAGAACTTATGCTAATATTTTGTTATGACAATCAATTATTCTAAGTCTAAAATGATTTGTTATGATATGCTTAAGCTGCCTGACAGGATTACTGAGTATTCATAGACGGTTGTTTTGGCAATACTACTTAACATTAACTACAACCCTTTGTTTGTTAGACTAATGTTGTAGCAATACCTCTCAGCGTGAACTATATTTGTTGTCAATCCTACTCCAGCGAATATCCCTTTTATTCGATTAAAACCCTCTCCTTATCTCTAGGGTAGGCATGTTAGAACATCAACATCCCAGATCCATTCCATTGTTCGCTTAGATCTATCTTAATTCTCTCGAATCTAAGAATCAATATCTAGATAAACGAAAATCTCTCCAAGCTCTTACATTGTCACGACGTGTTTCACCTAGACCACATGCAATCTCTCGAAGCTCTTACAATATCAAGGCAAAATATTTAAACAATGAAAAAAACAGACATGAACAAAATCATAATTCATCATTCATAAAACAGGAAATAATTGTTTCAGGAAAACAAAAACTAACACCAAGTGAAGTAGTTCATGGTGCTATCAAATAGTCAACCAAAATATCATCTTTTTAATACAACCCCAAGTAAAGTAAAGAATTTAAGAACAAAAGAAGAACTACTCCCAAAATAGGGGGCTCTGTCATGACATCTCTGATTAACACAATGCCTTCCCTAGTAGCCAACCTCTCTCAAGGCCTAACCGCCGCTCTACTATAGTCTGGCTATAGAGGACACCAAGGACTGACAGTTGGAAAATGGTAGGGAAGAATTGAAATTTATCACTCATGTTTCAAGTAAAGTTCTTCTTTCTTCCTTGTCTCCTCTTTTTAGCGGCTGTGACTGGGTATTTTTAGAGGGAAATCTCTTAGGGTTTTGCACAAGTGAAGATTCCCTAACTACCCATTGTTTTCTTGTCCAAGCTAAAAAAGAAAAGGTGGATAGCTATTGTCAAAATCTTGAGGGCTTGCTTGCATGTGAGGGTAGTCATACAACTGCCACGTGACATAAGGAATGCATCATATCCGCTTCAGACTTGTATGATAAACCTTGCCTTGGCATGATAAATATGCACCTCACTGTCTTTATCTTCCATATTCCACTGGCCATTGTGAAATGCTTTGTCGTGACTGAAATGATCTTCCTTAGTTAATTTCCTGCACATTCATAATCAACACAAGAACTTTCTCCTCGGTAGCATCAGTCAAACCAAATAAATTTTGCCTAAGCAAAACTTATCAACCGTATGCAATTATAACCTAAATGAAACTAAATACAACTATTATGTTGTGAATATTTTGTTTAGACGAGCAAAAGCTTAAGTAAAAATATTAGGAATAGAGTCTTTTTATGGAGTTAACACACTCCCAAACTTAACCTATTGCTTGTCCTCAAGCAGTGGACAATAGTTGAAAAATAAGATTGTCATGACAAAACAATATTAAGAAAATCATATGGTTTCAAATTTTATCCCTCTGTAAAAGTTTGGCCCCAACATGTTTAACTATCATATCACTCAAGTACCTTCCATAATCAGGATTACTTGCTAGTGTGTGTGTGTGATTGTAATCAGTCTCTACATTAATGTAATTAGAAAATTTTAAGTAAGTGCTTTTGTTTTGTCAAGGCGTCAAATTATTTGTCAGGTGCAGTTTCCACTCCTATTTATTCATCAACTTTTTTGGGAGTCAGCTCATTACTTCTACCCTTCTGCAAGCTGAAAGGAAGCATACCTTCCACCCCAAGCTTGTCGGGTAGAGTCATCCTATGACTACTTTCAGTCACTCATATGCCTAGGTAACCCTTAATTTTTATGGAGTTTTTGGTTATGCCATTATATAGAGGAGTTTAACCTTAAAATTTTTTGATGTCTTGGCAAGGAGAGAGTTCTTTCCTAAAAATTTACTAATCACCTTAAACAGAGACAACCTACAATCGTGTTTATAGTTTTTCAAAGAATCAACTCTATGGTCGGTTCTCTCCTTTCGATAATCTTGAAAATAATTCTGGCCTAGATAAGTAGATTGTGATTTCATCATCGGGCATCCATAATCCATTCCAAACAATAGACTTAACATACTTAAATCTTGACAACCAAAATTTTTAACCAATTATAATCATTTGTTTTTTTATAAAGTGTGAGGGAATACCTCCCCCAAACTTGAGGGATGCATTGTCCTCAATGCATGAGAAATTAAAATGCATGAAACTAAATGCAAATGCAAATACAAATACAAATGCAAAGAAAAATTAAAAATAAAAATACAAAATTTTATAGTTGGGTGACTTGACTGGACGGACGTGTTTTACGTCGTTTTGGATGAGGGGACACTCGGATATCGTATCTTCTGCTGCAATCTGTGAGGGACACGATTCAAGGACACAACCTTCCATTCGCTTAATGTGTTATTTGGTGCTCGGGGCTCATGCTGGTGTTTGTTGTTCTTTAGCTTAGGTGCATTGTCTGTTAATTACTGGAGTTTGGCATTGATTTGGTTTAGGAACTAGCGTTGTATGATGGATGAGAGACTGTTCTAGTGCTTTCTCAGGTGTGGGTTGACCAGGGACTGGAATAAAATCATCGTCGACAAAGCATTTGGGTGGTATCTTCTGAATGCTTTCAGATGTAGAGAAGGAGGAGCCGAGGAATTCATCAGTATCGTCGTGACCTTCTTCATGTATGGGTGAGAAATGAGTGGCCAGTGGAGGAACGTTCGCGTGAGATTCTGGGAGAGCATTTTATGTCAAGGCATTGAATGTACTGCCACCAGCAGTGTGTTTCAGGATAACATCAGGGAAGGGCAACAAGTCTTCATTGGTGATTGGGGGAAGCTCCTTAAAAAAGGCATTGAGTTGTGCATCCCTTGCCTTGACATAGCCAAAGAAGATCTCCATGTGATTTTCTAGACGTCTGATCTTCTCACGGGTTTCTCGCGTATATATGACCACTACTGACATTCTGGCCGCGACAATAGATTTAGCTCATATTTACAGTCCCTCATGCGGGGCATTATTGTCGAAGCTAATAAGCTCTGACACTTTCTTCTTGGTTATTTCCTCCTTTGACTTGATGAAGTCCTTGAATGGTTCTTCAGGGACTTTCTTCTTCATGCACAAAGCATTTATCAGGTTAGAAAATAAAAGATTTCCTGGATTTCTTTTGCACAGTCGTGGTTTTGCTCGAAGATAATTTCTCCAGAATTGATTGCTCGCCCTTAAATTATCGAATGTAACAACATCAATATTTTCAATAGAACGATCGTATTGCGGGAGGCCGACATTAGCTTTCTCTTTAGGAAGTGATTCCATAACTTCACCACTAATTTAACAGCTCGACGATCTACTCACTTTCTTGTTGGCGCGTTCCCCTCAAATTTGGTACATCCGAAGTAGAGGTCTTCAAGGACTCCAATGTAAGTTTCTTGGTCCATCTCAACCATGAACTTCTTTTGTTGATCCTCCACTTTTCCAACTTAAAAGATCGTCTGAGTGTCGATCGGGTAAACCGAATGAGTTTCCCTCTTACATAGACGGTATGTTGGGATGGGTCTTCAAGATGGGCATAAAATTCCCAAATCATTGTTGGTGCTACGACCATAGGATGCCGAAAAATGTTCTCCCATTTATGCTTTCTAACCATGTCCATCACATCTGGTCTGAATGGTTCTTCATTCTCTGTTGAAAAAAAGAAACTATTCTCCAAGTATACTTGTCATTTTTTTATGTTCTTTAATCGTGCTTCGACTTCAGCTGTCTGAAAATGCTCAAATCCTGCTACCGGGGCTAGATTTTTCTTTGATCTTGCCATGATACTTGATGTTTATAGGGTTTTTCATGGCTGCGAGGAATGAGGAATATTGAAGAAAAACTTGTTTAAAGAAATAAACTATGGGAATAACGGGGAAGATGAAGTGTAAGTTGGGTTTTCTGGAAAAATAATGTGTGGTTTAATCAGGGCAAATTGGTTAAAACAAGAGGGAAAAATGGAATTAATATATCAATATTTGATTTGACATAAAGTGGGGAAAATATAAATTTTCTTCTTTATAATTGCCACCAAAACCTTTTTGTATTAGGGTTTCACTTTCTCCCATACGTATATTCTCACCCCATGCTGCCACGTGTACCTTGCATGCCAACAATGAACAATAAGAACAAAAATAAAGTGAAATAGATAAAAAGAATATAAAATAACTTAATTTATTTATGTACAGGATTCGGATTTTCGTTACCGAGGCAACAAATAATATTTAAGTAAGTAAAGAGAACTCTTGGGCATCGTGTGATGTTGATGTCAGTTTATCGTGAATTACTGGTGCTCCTTTGTATTCCTTTAGTCTCTGACCATTCACCTTGAAAATGGATCCATCAACTCGATTCTTGATTTCTATTGCTCCGTTATTATGTATTTGGTGTACGATGAACGGTCCAGACCATCTTGATTTTAGTTTGCCTAGAAATAATTAGAGCCTTGAATTATAGAGCATCCCTTGTTGTCCATAATAAAATTTCCTTGGAAACTTTTTTCTATCATGCCATCGTTTTGTTTTTTCTTTGTATAGGCAACAATCTTTTTAAGCGTGATCTCTGAACTCATCCATTTCGTTCAGTTCCAAGAGTCTTCTTTTTCCAGCAAGCTGAGCATCCATATTCTATTTCTTGATGGCCCAATAAGTTTTATGTTCATGTTCCACAGACAGATGGTACTCCTTACCGAAGACGAGTTTGAATGGAGACATTTCTAAGCAGTGTCTTAACTGTTGTGCGATAAGCCCATAGTGCTTCATCTAGCTTTGGCGACCAATCCTTTTGGCTTGGGTTGATCGCTTTCTCAAGGATCTGTTTGATTTGCCGATTAGAGACTTCGGTTTATCCATTGGTATATGGGTAATATTCCATGGCTATATGATGTTGCACTCCATATCTTTTCAGTGACTTGGTAATTAATTTGTTGTCAAAGTGTGTTCCCTCATCACTGATAATAGCTCGTAGTGTTCCAAAACGCGTGAATATGTTCTTGTGCAAAAATTTCAGCACGGTCTTGGAATCATTCTTAGGTTTTGCGATGGCTTCCATCCACTTGGACACATAGTTTACTGCTAAGAGAATGTATAGATCCCCAAAAGATGTTGGAAAGGGTCCCATGAAATATATCCCCCATACATCGAAAAGTTTAACCTCCAAAATGTTTTACCATGAAATCTCATATCCCTTTGACATGTTCCATGTTCGCTGGCATCTATCAAATGATTTGTAGAATTCATATGCATCTTTGAACAAGGTTGGCCAATAGAAACCAGATTGAAGAACCTTTGTCGCTGTTCTAATTCCACCAAAATTTCCTCCATATGGTGATGAGTGGTAATGAAGTAGAATTTCTTTGTGTTCTTCTTATGGGACACATCTTCTTATTATTTGGTCACCACACTGGTTAAATAGGAACAGTTCATCCCATTAATAGTGTCGCACATCATGTCTAAACTTTTTTCGGCCTTGGCTAGATAAATATGGAGATATAATACCGCTAACAAGAAAGTTGACTATGTCAGTATACTAGGGCCCAACTATGACAAATAAATTTTCTCATCAGGGAAATCATCCTGGATGTCTTTCATGTCATGACAAATATTTTTGTTTTTTTGTCTAGACAAGTGATCTGCTACTTGGTTTTCCGTACCCTTTCTATCTTTTACCTCTAAATCAAAGTCTTGTAGTAATAATATCCATCTGATTAGCCTAGGCTTTGCATATATCTTATTGATCAAGTATTTAATGGCAGAGTGATCCGTATGTACAATCACTTTAGTTCTTATGAGATATAACGTAAACTTATCGAATGCAAATACTACTGCAAGAAATTCTTTTTCAGTTGTGGTATAGTTTACTTGTGCATCATTAAGAGTACATATAGCATAATAGATAACATGAAATATTTTACTTTTTTGTTGCCCTAGCACTGTCCCAACTGCATAATCACTAGCATCACACATGAGCTCGAAAGGTTCATTCCAGTCTAGTGGAACAATGATTGGCGTTGATGAAAGTTTTTCTTCAAATATGTAAAAGCATTTAAACAATCATTATTAAATACAAATGGTTGATTCTATTGAAGCAAAAGACACAAAGGTTTTAAGATTTGGTAAAATTCTTTTATGAACCGCCTATAGAAGCCTGTATGTCCAAGGAAACTGTGGATGCCCTTCATGTTAGTGGGTGAAGGTAGGTTTTGAATTACTTCCACCTTGGCTCTATCGACTTCAATGCTTTGACAAGAAATTTTGTGTCCAAACACTATTACCTCAGTTACCATAAAATGGATTTTTCCCAATTCAGTACTAGGTTGGTTTATTCACATCATTTCAACACTTTAGATAAGTTTCCCAGGCATCTGCCGAAATCGTTGCCTAATACGGTTAAGTCATCCATAAATATTTTCATGCAATCTTTCATCATATCGAAAAAATTGGCCATTGGTTAGGTAGTTGTTTTCCTATGAAAGATTTGGGCGAGGAAGTATATATCTTTGAAGTTAAGATCTATAGAGATAGATCAAGATGACTTCTAGGTGTGAGTCAAAGTACACATATAGACAAAGTTTTGAAAAGGTTCAGTATGGAAGAATCCAATAAAGGATTTTTGCCTATGAGACATGGCATTTCTCTTTCAAAGGAAATGTGTCCTTTAACTCCACAAGAAAGAGAACGGATGAATAAGACTCCATATGCTTCAGCTATTGGTTATATCATGTATGCCATAATATGTACTCGACCAGATGTATCATATGCTTTAAGCATGAGTAGTCGAAATTAAACAAACCCTGGTGAAAATCACTTAGTTGCGGTTAATAATATCCTTAAGTACTTAAGAAGAACTAAGGATAAATTTTTTGTCTATGGAGGGGAGAAAGAGCTTAGTGTAAAAGGTTATACTGAGGCCAGCTTCCAAACTGAGAAGGATGACTCACGATCACAATCGAGTTTTGTCTTAATAGTGGTGTTGTGAGCTAGAAAAGTTTGAAGCAAGACACAGTAGTTGATTCTACAATAGAGGTTGAATATATTG
Organism: Hibiscus syriacus; assembly: GCF_006381635.1. Lineage (NCBI taxonomy): Eukaryota > Viridiplantae > Streptophyta > Magnoliopsida > Malvales > Malvaceae > Hibiscus > Hibiscus syriacus. Next base: position 2,358,015 of record NW_024063166.1, on the reverse strand, counting down.
TAGCTAATGAATTAGTAAAAGAGGTTGTTTGGAATAAGAAGTTCATATTGGAATTAGGGGTTGTTCCCAACATATCAGATGTTGTAGAACTACGTTGTGACAATAATGGAGCCATTACATAAGAAAAGGAACCTAGATCTCATCAACGATCCAAACATATTCTTAGGCACGTTCATCTTATTTGAGATATCATATATTGAGGAGATGTGGAAATATGTAGAGTACACATGGATGACAACATTGCTGGTCCCTTGACGAAGCCTCTTACACAACAGAGGCATGATCATCACACTGAGTCACTTGGTATAAGATATGTGAGTGATTGGTCTTATTGTTAGTGCGAGATTGTTAGAGTATGCCCAAAGACCAATCATACGATTATTGTAATAATACACTTATTTACCAATTTTAATGAATAAAGGCATTGTCACTATTATTTTCAGTTATATGTTTGAGTTTAACATAAACTGAAAGATAATAAAGTCCATATAATAACATTATTAAAAGATCCATAGTCAAGTATTATTATGGGCATGGACAATAATAATACGCTTAAGACTAACATGTTATTGATTAATGACAACGATTTGTCATTGACATAGGGATGTTAGAATTGATACATGACTATATTGTTAGAGAACAATGTATTGGATTTACCCATCAAGCGCATATGTCTTGGATTATTATGTAACGGTCATAACAATGCTCATGGTGTTGACTATATGTATGATCCTCAGACTTGAGATCAATGTCAACCCAACATATATTGTTGTATGTTTTGATACAGTTAAACATGCTCCATAACTGGGTGCACTATAAAGACTATTATTGAATATATCTCAATATATGTAGTGGGTGTGTATGATTAAGATAGGATTTGTCCTTCCTACGTAATAGGAAATATATCACAGGCCACTTGATTGAGTGAGACTATAAATGCTTGGCCATGCTTGAATAAGTTGATATGTGATATCATAATTACTCGTTAATTATATTCTACTCTAGATACCAATAAACAATAGATGGGTTATACAAGTGTGACTATTCTAATACTTGCACCTATTATAGATATAAAGGACAAAAAGATGTAATACATAAAAGAGTTAATCATGAAGATGATATGTAGAATCATAATTTATTGCAACTTAGGTGAAAATGATATATTGCTAGATGACACTTATTGTATGTAATATTATAATTGCTCTAATCATTACTTTTAACGTTACAAGAACCTACAGGGTCACACCCTAATATTGAAATGAGCAAAGATATGCAATTTGTTGTATGTTACTAAAATATATCTTGAGGTAATGTATGTATGTTTGATATACATATAATTTTAATTATCTCGAATATAGTAAGTAAACATTAAAAGAATGTAATTTTGATTTCAGCTCTTTTAACTGATATTTAATTTTGAATAATTAAATATGATTTTAAATAAACATTAAAGATTATAATTCAAATTATAAGTATTTAATGTATATTTAATTTGAATTATTTAAATAAGAATTTTAATTCGAAATATCTTAAAATCCCCAATGTGTTAGGGTAACTCATATATTTAAGTGAAGTAAGGTCTAACAGTCGACGACTTCAGCCGTTTTTCTCAAAACCGATTTTGGGAGAAGAAAATTTCGCTCTCAATCGAGTGAACTAAGTAGAGGCTGAGACTTGTTTTCGTGGAGGCTTATGATTTGAATCGTTCATGATCATCCCTTCTCGCTGTTGTCTTTGCTGTTTTGAAGGAACCCATTGTAAGTTTTCGCATCTTTACCACCCAATTTTAGTTTTACGTACTTGGATCGCTAGTATGATTGTATCTATTTCTTGAGGAAACATCTTTGCCTTTGCGCTTATAAAGGAAGTCTTCAATCAACTTCAAATTTCTTAATTCATTGGATGTCTTTCTTCATGAATCATTTGAACATTTTTGGATCTCCTGAGTTTGACTACATGGCTAATAATTTTTTGTCTCGTTATGAAAAGCCTTCTTATTTAATCAATCTCTTGTTTATTAACAGCTTTGGATGACATGAAGATGCAAATGCAATAAAATCAAAATAAAATAGACACAAAACAAAAACAAGGGTTAGTATATTTAAGACAAATAAAAAAATAGTAAGTATTATAAGCATAAAATAAAACATACCATCACAGGTTGACTACCCATACATGGTATGATAAATCCTACCAAAATATGCTTTCTACCCACATGCTTTGTTATTCACAAAAAAATCCTAACCGCATGATATCTAATTCACATGCTTGTTTGGAAAAAAATAAACCTAACCACATGATCTCTTGTTCATATACATTTATTCAGTAAGTAAAATTAAATGCCTCAAAGAGCTTTTCCTTGTGGATTCTTCCTCACGAGATCCTTAAGGTTTGGATTGGCATTTACCTAGGTTCGGGTTCTAGGTTCACTATTTACTGAGTCTGGCTCTAAAGTAATAGATTCTCAAATTATCCTTGTTTGTTCCCCCTTGGGATGCATGACCCTCAATACTGGCCCATCATAGGCTTTTCGATCGAGTTAAATTTGAGGGAACACACCTCATTATTTCCTTGCGGAGCTGTATACCATCACTAGGACCATAAGGCGTGAGCTCCAGTAGCGATTCACTATCCCATGCAGAGGTGAAAACCACACGAGGGAGTAGTTTGTCACTCCTACTTAAATTGGACGGAGCGGTGTTTTAGCTCATGTTATGGTAATGCAAATATGCAGTGTGTGAGGAAAAGCTAAAACCAATACACAACACACAAACTCATTCCTCAAATCCAAAAACACATAATTAATCTGAAAACATTAGAAAATAAATAGTACAACTATTTAATGGTTAATCAAATAACAAACAAAAATTTATTTAAAACCAAAAAAGGGATCAAAAACCAAATTAGAATGAACTTGTAGTTTTCATTTGCAAAGATAATTAATTAATTAAGTATCAGCCTTACTCACTTAGAAAGTCCATAGCGTAGTCTCCAAGTTGTCAAAATGATTTTTTTCATATAAAAAAACATTTTTGATTATTTTTTTATTTTAAAAGTAATGTGCTTTTAAAAAATCTCTCGATTCAAAAAATTTGGTATTCCCCTTTCTAAAAGTAAAAAAGCGTATGGTTCGAGGAGTCGCTACTAATATTTGATTAGGGTGTGATTGTTCACCCAAAAATGTATTTTTTTCCATTTTAATAAAAATAATAAATTTAATAAAATAAATAAATTTGAGGTATGCGTTACCAAAATTTGAGTTCAGATGTTGGTTACGCGTGGGGAAGGATTAGCACCCCCTACAACGTCCAAAATTGGTACTTAGTCCATTAATTTATTGTCTTTGCAATGAAATTTACAATTTTGAATTTAATTTAGTTTAAGATCCCTTAAAATAGTACTCTATGAATTTTAGAATGAAACCTAATAATATTTAATTATTTCCTATCAAAAAGAAATGACCCATCGTACCTTGAGCGAATCAATACATACTCCAATTGAAATAAAGAATTATTATTATTCCATTGGAATATTAAAAACATGAAATTAAAAAAATTAAATAAAAACTTACCAATCATTTTAGAAAGAAGAATGATATTCGATTACTTAAAGACGTTGAGATCGGACCTTAGATAAGTTCTAACGATCTTTTCTCGAAGAATTTAAATAGACAAACATTTCTTGTTCTCTTGTTCCCAATTTTTAGGTATGTAATCATTTTTTTGTTTCACTGTTGGTATTCGCTTTAAGTTTAAAATCATCGGAAGCAACTTTCTAATAAGATAAGGCAATCACCTCACAACGATTTTAAAATGGAAGAGTATTAATCTCAATTCAATTATTTGATATGGGCTGAGTCATGCTCGTGAGGTCATCATACATAGCATGCATAAATGATGTTATGTGATTTATAAATTGATCATTCGCATACTCCTACATGTGTGAAAATACCAAATGCAAGACAAATAAAAACAACTAATTAATTAAAAAAAAACAAATACCTAACAAGGGACTAAATTTAAAGAAATGTAAATGTAAGGATTATATCTAAAAGATAAAGTAATCTAAATATGCTAAAATTAAAATTACAAATTTAAAACAAATCATCATGAAGAAAAAATATTAATCAACAATATAATCAATCTAAAGAGTAAATTAAAGTCAGAAACAAAATTCAAGGACCAAAATTTAACAAATTGAAACAATTCAGTGAATTATAGCATAGTGACTATACTGAAAGTGAAAAGAAATTAAGCATGTAATATCAAAATTATGACAGTGGACTAAACAGAAAAATGAGGCAAAGTTAGGAGGACTCAAACCGTGATTGACCAACCATAATAAACCTAAAATTTACTAACACATGCAATAGCTAAAATTACAAAATCAAGACATGGTAATTTGATAGAACACGAAAAGAACACTGAAAGTGACTGAAGTGTAAAAAAAAGGCACTGAAATGTACTTTCATCTAATGTACTAAGAACAAATAACAAAAAGGGAAATCTACATAATTGGAACAAAAAACTAAACTAAAATAAAAAGTATAAGACCAGTGACTAAATTAAATAAACCTAAGATATAAAGGACTACGGAGAGGAATATCCCCTCTTCTAAAAAAACATCTGGGTTGGGACAGCACCAAACGACATTGTTTTCGTAGTGGTATAATATCCATTTTAAGGGTTTCAAAAAACCCCTACTTTCACACTTACCCTACCATTCTTCACTTCTCAAAACCTTTCTCAGTCGCAAAACACAAACCCTCTCACTTTCTATGTTCTTCATCAATGAAATAGGGAAAACAACTCTACAGTCACTATTATAGATCTATAGAGGGGTAAAAAAACCTAAACAACCTTCTCTCAAATTCAAAATCTCATCTTTCAAAACCATATCCCGAAAACAAAACCCAAAGCCCTTTAAAAATGACATCCTTAGATCTGAAAGGGTTTAGTGATTACCTTTAGTTCATAGGATGTTCATTCTCTTCCGACGAGTGTGGGTATACAACGCTTTGAAGAAAATCAGGTGACTTATCTCCCTTTTCTCTATTTTTGTTTCCTCTGGAATTTTTTGGTTTCTAATTGCTCAATAATGATTGATGGGTTAATCTCATTTTTTCTAATGGTTTTCTCTGGTTTTTTTATGTTGATGAATGCTCTCTGTTTTTTTATGAATGCTTTATGTGTTTTTTCGATCCCCTCTCTGGTTGTTCACTCTTTTTCTTTTTCATTTGTTTCTAAATAAAACCACACACATACTCAACACATTGGAAATCGAAAAGGTGATAGGGAATACCTCCAAAAGAATTTTATTGTTATCATATTTTCTTCCTGACTGAAAGATTGAGGATCCTCTTTTACATGATCTTCGTTGGGTTTATATAACCACTTTACAAATTAAAAAAAAAGAATTACAATCCTATATCTTTTCTATTTTGTTTGCATGTGATTTGTATTAAATGATTTTTCTTCTCCCGTGCAAGGACGTTGGAGATCATTTTCGCACTGCTCACTTGCCATAAGCATTTTTGTTACAAGGCTCTTTGCAGAATATAATCATGAGTGAGGACCAGCTAACGTGGAAGCTTTTATCGTTGCAAGGAGAGTTAGAAATACTAAGGGGAACTACGACTGGGTTCTCACGAGCTACCTACTGTTGTGTGGGCATTACGACGGGGACCACAGACCACTAAAGTGAAATGGTTATTGGAGTGTCTTTGCTTCGAGGTAAAGCAATGTGTGCGACAACTCTAAAATGGATAACTCCCTAGGGTTTCAAAAAACACTAAACTACTTGGGCCACCGGATTTCACTTGTAAACTGGGCAATTTCTTCTTGGAATGCATTGTAATGTAGTTAGGTCTTTGTACCTTGGTTGGGGCTTCATAAATGTGGACATTGTACAAACATATGTAATATAAATTAGTGCTTATATTTAATTTTTGCTCTTCATATATATAAATATATAGGGTAAACTACTATAAAACCAAAATAAGCCATAAATAAATAAAACTAAAAATAAAATAAATAAAAGAAAATCCCCATACAGAAATAAGTGTATTCACCTTTATTTTCCTGGAAATTTTGTAAGAATTATGTATATGTATGATGATATAAATGCACTTAAATGTCTCTAGATGTAATGCATGACTTTCTTGTATGTAGAAATATTTATCAATAATGCTCTTTTGATTTCAAAATGGAGATCTCGGTCCTCCTTCCCTTGATCATCTTGTAAAGAACCAGCCTCAAAATCGTTGTAGTAACTTCTGAGGATCAGTCTGATCCTCTAGTGGTCTTTGTTTTCTATCTTTATTTCGAAGGAGATGTTTTCTTTCTCGAATTCTTATTATGATAAGTTAGGTGGTCTTTGATGCCATTTCTACTTATGACTCGATCGCTCAATCAAACTTGTTTCTCAGGAATTCTTTGACAACTGAAGCATTAATGGTCTATTTCTCAAGGTAAGCTTTTCTTGTTTTCATCTTTTGGCACGACCACTCCAAGTGGTAATATTCTCATTCAGGGTCTTATTGATTTCGATGTTGTTGTCTCCATATGATCGAGTTTTTTTGGGAATTCTCCAATACGGGGCCATCAAGAGTTGATATTTTATTTTGAAATATTTAATCCTCATACCATTCGTTAACGTCCACAAGCCATCATCTTGGGCAAATAGAATAGCTGTCACATGCCTCCCTTGTTCTTGTCAAAGTTTATGGGTCTTCCCTTTCTATGATGCTTCAAAAATATGGGGACATTTGAAGTGGCCAAAATTTTCCTCGATATGAATTAATATACCAGGAAATCTTGAGGTAAGTCTTGACTCTTCTTGTTTAGTTTGTTGTCTCATTTCTTCCTTATTGCTTATCTCTTCGCTTTGGTTTTTGTTTATATCCTCGTCGAGTTCAAGGACCTCTTTCTTGAGGTATCGTCTTGTTTTGAAAATGTATTCTCATTTCTCTTATTTTTAAAAAAAAATCAAAGAATGAAAGAATTTTGTAAAGTATTACTCCTTGATTCAGGCTAATGATTGAAGCAAATCATAAACATTAGTTCACATAATATCAAAAGGATCAACAACTCTTTTAATATTTCCAATGTTATAGCTCTTTGACCAGTGTCAAAATTGATGGGTTGGCTTCAAGTTGGCCACCTATTTTCTGAGGTTTCGGTTATCAAAGATGTATTTTTCTTTCTCGATTCTTGTGAACATTATAACATGCTCCTTCTTTCATTGGTTTGGTATTTTAATCGGATGCGAAAAAATTTACGTAACTAGCATAATCAATTACTAAACTTTATAAAACACTTATATTTCTATTCTGTTAAATCTTCCATTTGTTCAAGCTTCATAGACATCCTTATCAAAGGAAGTGTAAGGACATCCGTCTAAATATACAATACTTGTGTGCTTGTATGAGGTCGACTATAACAGGTGTTCTTCGAGTCCCTTAGTCCATTTTACTGAACCTCGTTATTAGATAAATTTTATTTAACTTGCCATTTCTTGTCAAGCTGAATTCAACTTTATTGTGTGTGTGTGTATATATTATAATCACCTTCACTAGGCTAGCTGAAGAGTTCATCTCATCACAAAGTCTTTGACTTGAAAATCACAGTGGAGTAAACATCGAACTACCAAGTAGCCGAGCAATGTCATGGTTTGAATACAATCTATTCATAAAGCCAGGGCTTTTGATTTCCTATATAACAAATTACTTTAGTGGAATAGCTCATGTTTCTTGTATAATCTTTAATAATACTAATTTATTAACCTTTTGAGAATTCAGATTTATATTTTCTTAGCTCATCGAGAATAACCTATTATAGTATATGTGTCCTTGATGGTAAGAAAATCCCATATTCAGAGTTCAGTTTCCAAACAATTGACCTATATTATATTCATTCAATCCACCATTCCATTTGTTCTGATTAGAATCATCATTGAACGTCCTCAATAAAAGTGTAGTCTAGTCAGTTTTACAATGTCATACACAAGATATGCCCTATGTTGTCCGCTTACATGAATACCAAACCCCTTGATTATTTCCTCATTAGAGGCTGTATATGTCTCTACAAGAGAGGGGTATGGTATTTGAGTGTATCATCTGGGGTAAGGTCAAGGGTTATTTTTTAACTGGGTTCAGTCTTGTCACTTTGTCAGAGATCTATAACTTTAATCATTTAAAGTTTTTTTAATTCCATTAATATTCAAATAACTGCAAGATTGCAAACTCGATTCAATGTTCACCATCTTTAAAGCATCAAGTTCATTTAAATATCCTTACAAAAAAAAATATGAGAAAGGACAAAAACAAGTTCAAACAAGATGTTGCAAATGAAAAAAAGCTTCATGATGGATGAAATAATCTCTGCATAATTAGGATGCCTCATTTGAGTTCATCATCCATAACCAACTCATGAGCTAACGTTCTATTAATAATGACCATCTCTATTTATTTCATCAATGGACCACAGATCCCTGTAGAATGTCCAATGCTCCCTTGTGAAAATCACAAACATTGTCTTTGTCAAAGCTATGATCTGAAGGACTTGGCATTATTTCATTGGTCTCATAGTGATATGTTGACCTTTAACAAGATGAGGGAATAATTCTGATATGGGTGTTTGGCACATCCCTAAAGCTTTTCTAACTCGAGGATTCTTCTTTGGTTGATTTGAACGACTAATTATCCTCCCTCTTTTGCGACTGTGGGTATCTGGATATGACATTCATTCACCTTATTATCTTTTTATTTTTTAATGGATGATCATTCAGATGCAGTCTTCAAATTCCCCATGGTGATTACATATTCTACTTGTTCCCCACTTGAAACAATATCTTTAAAATCATTTGTTGAATCTGCAAGCAGTAACTCAAAGAAAAGGTCTGGAAGAGTTCTATGAAACATACTTGACATTTCCATTTTTAGTATCAGAGGTTGAACTTGAGCTGCCATGCTTCTCCATCTCAAGGCATATTCTCTAAAGCTTTCAGTAGCTTTCATCTTCAATTTTGGAGCCAAATCTTTGACATATTTGTATTACTATAGAAGGCATTGGCCAAATCGATCCATGACTTAACTTGCTCTCTGCTGAAGCGATTATACCATATCATAGCTGGTCTAGTAAGATTGTCGTGGAAGCAATTAATCAATAAATCATCGTTATTCAAGTACCCCTACATCTTTCTGCAAAAAATATTCAAATGGATTAACGGGCATATAGTACCATTATACTTTTCAAACTTAGTTACCCCAAACTCGTGCGGAATAAACAAGGTGGGGACTAAGCTTAGCTCTCTCACGTCTAAGTTTTCATGGGAGGCCTCACCAACCTTTATTGTCTCAATCGAACATTGTAACTGCTTAATTTTTCATTTGAAATACTTGATAACCACAAGATTCCTCCCCTTATTCAAATAAGATGCCCTAGGGTGGTCAACCAACCTTGATTTGTCAATTTATTGACGTCTTTCAGCGGACGCTCTTTCTCGGTTGACGACTATTGTACCCAATATTCCAGTCATCTGACCCAACACTTAGTATTAAGAAACTAATGCTTGATTTCTCATATTCTATTACAGTGTGGCCATATGATCTTGTATTTGATCACGTTACTCTCCTTGGGACTGCTATAATGCTTCTAACCTCTTATCCATCGAAAGTGGAGGATAATATGAATAGGTGATCTTGGTATTACTATCATGTAACATTCCATTAATTACTTTTAAGATTTTTTATAAGAAATGCATAAAAATTAAAATAAATGCAATTCATGTAAAAAGGAGTCAATTTAGAGTAACCATCTTAAATGATCTTCATTGATTACAAAAGGTTTCAGTACATCGAATAGCCAAACTACATATAATGAATAGTTTTAGCTCCTATCTTTTCTATTCCATTAAGGAGTGAGGTTATCCTCCAGGCATTGTATGGTACTGAGCCATCAATCTGCTTTAAATATCTTGTGAAGGTAATTAAGTCGACAAACTTGTGAGCCACGTTGCTTGATTGACTAACAACCTCATTTATAGCATTGTCTTTTTTCTCCACTCTACATTTCCACCTTTGAAGTTGTAAGTAATACTGATCATTCTATTTTGTAACAGACTGATACATGCATCGCAAGGCTCACATCATAGGAATAAGTAATAACTCTTCCAAATGATCCACTCATCCAAGCCTTGGAAAATAATATCAGAACATCATCAGACTTGCGATGACTTTTTTGAATGGGATCCTAATCTTATTGGTCAACAGTCTTATTTATATACAATCAAATATATTTTATCTCTCCAACAGTTCCTTAATTGCATCAATCAGATATTGGGAACTCAAGATACGTTCATTTTAGTGAAGACATCACATGCAGAAATTCATATGCGAGATTAATAAGTGATTTTATAAATATTACGAATTTTCAATATTTATATTGATTATTTGTAATATAATTTAATATTGGTTGATGCATTATCTTTTAGGATTAGATTTATTATTTTATTAGGAATTTAGGTTGAGTTAAAACATTAATTTTAGTTATTATTATTTTATTAGGAATTAGAGTTAAGACATGTTTAGCTTGTTATTATTTTATTCATTAGTTATTTAGGACCTTTAGAACTCAACCCCTATATAAAGGAGGCGTCATTCAACTTTGTAAAAGAAATTTCTTTCATTAATAATACAATGAGAGTTCATTTTTGCAAGTGCTAATTGCCTTGTGCCTTCGAAGATTCTAATCCTGGAGTTCTTTCAAGTTCTTGTGAGGGAGATTAATCTTCACACTCTAATTTGCTTTTTCATCATGACTATCAGGGTTGGTTAGAGCTATATTATCATGTTTGTGTTTTCATTGTGACAAGGAGGGCTCGATAGGACATTATCCATCTATTTTCCACAAATCCATCCTCACCTTTTCCATCCACCTTCACAATGGAGATCTTTTGTTTTCTGGATTATCATAATTTATATTTAAGTTCTTTATATTTTGTTTACATTGTTTTAATATTATTCCTTAACTAGTTTCTAGCACCTAAATAAAACCCTAAAAAACCCTAGTTGCTACCGCCACCTTCCCCTATTCATTCCCATTATTCTTCATCGAGTCTAAAGCTTTCTAGATTTGATTCTTTAACAAGAGCAATGTTCACTATCTCACCATCGCTTCCATATCAATTGATATCAGATTTGGGCAGATTCTTAGAAAGAATCAAGCAATCTTGCTTGTTCTTGCACACAAAACCATCAAGGTACCCCAATGGAGCTAGTTCACAAAAGATTCTATAATGCCCCCAGAAAGATGCGGGTGACCCGATCCGATCCGATCCGGGTGTCACATTAGGGCCACCAGAGTGACCCACCTCAACAATCTTGAAAAAATTAACATTTATTATTAAAACATGCAAATCATAAAATCATTTATAAATACAAAAGTAAAATTTTCCAATATTCAGAAATAAATAGATTTCCAGACTTAGATATAAAAACAAAATACAACCTACATGCTCCCTCATGACATGTACCATACTCTACAAGCAACACTGGAAGAACTCCCTTACTGGTGTCGATAGATGCACTGGTATGATTATTTTAGCCTGGAATGGTGAGTAACAAAGTGAGCTTTAGGAAGCTTAGTAATACAATACTACCATATGATGCTATAGGACATGAATATAAATGTAAAGCCATAAAATTTCCTTATTAAATCATACTTTTACAAATTTTCAGGATAATTTAGGGTTCCACTGGCAGTTCATCGAGTAGAAGCCATAAAGATCTCAGTTCATAGAAAGCATTCATATTATCACGTTTTCAGGAGATCAAATAGGATGTCTAGTGCGTTCCAATCAAAACCAATGAAAATATATAAATCTTTTAAAACCATAGCGAAACCCTCCAACCAAACTACATTATTCAGTTCCCCAGTACTGCTTTTGTAGGGCTTACCCTAAGCACACAGTAAAGGGAACCAACCTAAAGGAGCATCTTAGGGCCTGAGAGCTTACCCAAGAAAGTTCTCAGGGCCACGGGGCCTACCCAAGAAAGTTGTCAGGGCTACAGGGCCTACCCAAGAATGATCTTAGGGCCATGGGGCCTACCCAAGAAAAATCCCAGGGCCGTAGGGCCTACCCAAGAATGATCTTGGGGCCGCATAGCCTACCTAATAGTCACATTAGGTCCATAAAGATTTACCAGCTTGATCAGAGCTGTACCTCCATACACCAGTCCTACCCAAAATCGATGTCTCAAAGATACAATTTGTAAAGTAAGCAAAATTTCTATAAAAAATTTCCATAAATTCATAATCATTGTCATCATATACCAGTGAAAACCAATAATCAGATAATTGTCATATTCCATAAGCCATCACCAGTAAGTCGGTGTGCCACATTTCAAAACAGATATAATGATGAAGTAGTACATAGGGAATACACTAGTGAGTCCAAGTATTTTTCAGAGACACTTGGTAGTTATCAGAATGGATAACATGAAACTAAGGTAATTTGATCGGATTCTAGGAATGAGGTCATATTGAAAGGAATCGATTACTAATCGATCTAATCAGACATTTAAAGTTGATACTTTAGAATCCCACTATAATTAAAGTTTACTTAGAGTGATTCCGTTACCCAAACAATCAAGGGTATTCAGGAGTATGCATTGAATAAAAATAATTTTAGTCCAATTAAACCAAATGGGGTATTAAAAATCCTTAGCATATGAGTTACTTGCGTGTTCAGATATAACCGAAATGATTTGCTCTGAAAAGGGAGAAATCAAGATTCACGACATTTACAATCTATGTAGATCGATCAAATTATCGAACTGATACCTGTCAACTGGTCATTCATTGCCCTTCCAATATATTCACTCTTTAATACAAAAAATTCTTGTCCATATATCATCTTCAGAATCATCGCTGAATAGATCTTAAGAACACTAACAAATATTACAATGATCTTTATTTCATTTCCACATTGCAATAATATCAAGAATTATCGATGTACTTAATTTATGGTTCATAACCCATGGGGATGGTACATCATGTAAGTTCATCTAAGTTTCCATACTTATCCAATCACTTACTTAATCCCCACCCATTGAGATTACTTAGTTCCATTAGTAGTCAAGTCTATCCCGGTTACTTCAGATTTTTCCAAACTAATTCGGATGTTTTTGAATTTCTGATACATATTGTACTTCTGTTCAGTTCAATTTGGTCATATAATAAAGTCATTTGGTATTCCTGGTTGATTTTTCTCACGAATATCTACTTCTTAATATTGAATGCGCTCTAGAGTTAAGCTGAGCTGAGTACTTCTAGAATTATCATCGATCGAAACTTGAGGAGATGAATAAGCATTCAAGTGGTATATATGTCATTCAAGTATTTACATAGCATTAGGGTTAGTCGACCTACTTAAGTTGTGTTCCATAACTTTTAAGGCAGTACAACATCCATGTTTATTTCGATTCCTTAATTAATCTAAGACATTTACTTATTCTAGGCCATAAGGGTATTTTGGTTATTTTGGTGCTCAATGTTATTTCAAACATTTTAGATCTTAAAGATATCCAATCCTTCTTGGTTTGGTGAAATTATTGTGTCATTTGCATTCTAGGGGTATTTTGGTCATTTTACAAATCCAAGGTATTTCAATCTTATTATTTAATTCAAACTTATCATTTATTTTAGTTTTTTTGAACAATTCTGACAAAAGAGCACCCACCCTCGATAAATTATCCTTCAGGTATTTACTCATAACTCAAAGATTTTCGAGGTCAATTGCCTTCTTAGATGTTACGAAGGAATTATCAGGAATTTTTGTATAAAAGTGTGAACTTAATAGTGAAGGTAGTAATTCATTGATTTAGGCATGACTTCTCGGGTACTTTCTCATTCAGGGTCAATTCAGGCTACTTTTACCTCTATAGGGTAATTTCATAATTTCTTAACCATGTAATATCGATATTAAAACTCTTAACAATGATAATTATAATTTTAATATCCTAAGGTTAATTATCTTCCCGAATAATATCTGAACTTGAAACGATTACTTATGAACTTCTAGTATCATGTACATGCCATCTTGGGGTTAGAAATCAGTTATCTAGATTTCCTAAGCAAAACTAGCATTTTCTATACACATCAGTAGTTTCATCGAATCAATATGTCTTTCCAGGGTTATTATTCAATTTCCAAGGACAATTCTTGTCATTTTACAACATAGGGGAAATTTTGTAATTTTACATAACAGAAGTATTCTCATAATTTCTCATCGAAGTTCCTTTGGCATTTAATTTTTATTGAGATAATTTATAAATTATAGATCCAGGGGCTGATTGTTATATCACTTAATCACATAACTTGTAATTCAATAGAGTCTTAACCAATTTATCGCTTAAACTGTATTTGGTTTAAGTTCATCCATAATCAAACAGGCATAATAAACCAATCATATACATACATGCATTTATCCATTATCAACATGTTCCATAAAGCATGCAAAGAGGTAGTAAAGTATTACCTCGATTTCTATTCCATATTGATCAAAACAAATCTTCATTCGATCACTCTCGAACTTGAAATCAACTTCGAATAATTCCTCAGATACATATCAACAGAAATTTCATAAAAAACAAAGCTTAATTGTAAAAAACGGATTGAATCAGGTGGTTAATCATTGCAAAACAGCTTATCGAGTTCAAATTTGGTGAAACGGACCTAAAACACAAACTCAGGACGTCAAAAAAATCACAATAGGTGTACCCAAAAAAAAGTCAACGGCGATCAAAGGTCAATACGGGTCAGCTCGGTTGGACGGCTCGGTCGGCTATATCGACTTGGTCAGCTTAGTCATACAACTCGATCAGCTCGGTCATACAACTCGATTGGCTTGGTCGGCTCGGTCATACGGCTCCATCGGCTCAGCTCAAGCGGCTTTGTACAAACCGGTTCAGCCAATTCAGACCGTCCAACCGATCAACCTGTTCCCCAGGCTGCCAGACAAGGCCCACGCACAGAGGATGGCGTGTACGACGCGTGTGGCTGCTCTGGTCGTCGGTTCAATATAAAATTTTTTCAGATTGCTAGATCTGCACCCCATGAATCTAGTGAAATTGTTATTTTTCGACAAAACATGATGGATTGTAGAATTTTTAAATGTACCAACTTCTCCAACGGTTGCCGACGATTGAGTACAATGGACCTACAACAGCGCGGCAAATTTGGTCAAGTTTTGAACACATGGTGATGGTGAGTTCAATGGTGCAGGTGGTATGATGAACGGGTGGTCGGATCGACCGAAATTGACGAAAATTCGAGCGTTGGGGATGGATTTTGTCACCCATATTAAAGCCAAAATTACGACAAATGGCGACGTTTCACAACGCGATAACACTTGGGTTTTGGCCGTTGGTCGACGACGAACACGATGGTGGTGGCGACGAGCTGAACGGTGGTCGGATACTAGAGAATCGAGTTGACAAAGAAGGGTCGACGGGGAAGATAATTTTAGGGTTGTTTGGGGGGTTTGCTTTCTTTGTTTCAGTTTTGTAACCAGAAACCAAACTTTAAACATTTTTTCCTCTTTCGATTCAAAATGGGTAAATTTAGATCCAGGTCCCTGAATTTCCTCCAACTTCTAAAAAATATTATAAGCTTCAGAAACTTATGATTTAACCCCTAAATTGGGGTGTGGCAGATTTCATCATTTCAGGTTATTTTTATTTTATTTTAATTTAGATTCAAAGATTATTTGTTAGTTTGCTATTTTTTAAAGAAAAGGCCGAAAAAAAGAAAAATCAAGAAGCAAAACAAAAGTCACAAATTTTAGGAATTTCAAACGAATGAATTTAAGGCTTATTTTTTCCGATCTTATATTCATCCTAAGAATAATCTCCACCCTAAAATTCACCACAATTGGTGTTCATTAGAGCCTTCAAATACATCATTCATGTTTCACCAGCAGATTCGGTCTAGAATGTTGTTAAATTTCTTGAAAATTCTACATGAGGATTTTCATGGTGAAAATTTCCAGATTGAAACTACATATATTGCAGATCATTCACACAAAAAATCAGAATTTTGGAGTTTAATAACACTTTCGAAAAAAGCGGTCACGAATAACAGACTGTTTGAGGACTCACAGTTCAACAGAGTCTACTGGATACTACTGAAGATATTTGGTTCTAAAAATTTACATATGGTTTGTACATACATCGATCAACATTAAAGAAGTTTTGAAAATTTTTGGAAACTGGTAACCCTCTTAAAAACGTTGCTCAAGTTGACCTAGCGTTTTATAGGTTTTAGGTTGGTTTTTTTCCTCTTTGACTCTTAGTGCTTTAGGTTCTTTTATTTTTCCTTTTTATTGTTCTTTTGCATTATCTAACACATTATATTTCTTGTGTTATTAGGACTAAATAGTTTGCATACTTCTTCCTTCTTTGCATTCTCGTTCTCTTGGAGTCTAAACCTTGTTTGGCCTCTAAAATCTTTTAGGATTTCTTATCGCCTTTGCTACTAATCAAACTTCAATATGAACTGTGGAAGATTACTTGGTAAAGTGAGTTTTAGAGAGTACAAGATCGGCTTACTTGCCTCTCGATGTGTTACTTTCTTGGAGTGACTTGTGCGATTTCTTGTTTTGTTGAATTTTATTTCTTTTGTTTTATTTTACTTTAAAATTTTCTTTTGAGTGTTATGATTTCAGGATGGGCGACAATAACAACAAGACACTTATGGCTATCTTAGCCACACTTTCCCAACTCATGACTCCAATTGAAAGGTTTTATGAACTTAACAATACCTTGAGAGAACGAAAAGAACCATAGATGGATCTACCAAACCAGAATACAAAACCAAACAATTCTGAACTTTTGGTACCTAGGTGAGAACAACCACATTTCCAATAACCATAACTCTTTGCAAAACCAAAGTTCACGATCATGTCTTTCCAAAGAGACAACGATCTGGACAGGTACATCGATTGGGAAGGAAAAGTTGATCTCATGTTCGCATACCATGACTGCCGCCAAGCTAAATAAGTTTCCCTCATCACCATGCAATTTGAAGGAAAAAGATTGAGAACTTCCAAATTAAAGCAGTCACTTCTTGGACTGACCACAAAAAAACCATGAGGAAGCGATTCCTACCGAAAAATTATACACGAGAAGCTAAACTACGACTACACCGACTTTGACAAGGTAGAAGTTCAATTGAACACTACTACAAGGAGATGCAGCCCTTACTCAATAAAGCTAACATAACCGAAGAAGAAAAGGAAATCGTGTTAAGATTCTTCATCGGCTTGAACTCAAACATCTTTGATCTTCATGACCTCCATGGGTACAAGAACCTTGAAGTTACACTAAAGAAGGAAATAACAATCGAAGCACAAATCCAAATTAGATTCAAATTCAGAGAACATTAACAAGGTACTTCATCCGCTTACTAAGGAAATTCTTCAAATACTTTATCATCTTTTACTCCACCTTCTCAAAAATAGACAAGAGATGACAAACCTGACAAGGAGAAAAAACGACCAACAAAGAATGACACACCTCCAACCCCTAGAGATCAAATGAGAATTTGTGAGGAGGTAGGGAAAAGCAAAAAAAGAAAAATCTGCTAAAGAGGCAGAAGCAAAAGAGGTCACTACTTACAAAAGCCAAAAGAATAATGACCCATGGGAGGTGAGTGAACCTAATTGTGAGAAGAAAAGTGTGACTGAAAATCTATGTGTGAGCACAAAATAATTGAGAGAGAATCTTCTATACAAACAACCTTGCATTTGTGTTCGCTTTAGGGAATCAATTGTTTCAATTTCTAACATTAACAAGGAGTAGCCTAGTGTGTTTTCATCTTTATTACTGGATTTTGGAGAAGTGTTAGGTGATCCACCTGACGGATAACCACTGGAAAGAGGAAAACAACACCAAACCAATCTAATTCAATATTTCATCATACTTCGTCAATAATAAAATCTCGAAGAAACCAAAGAGTTAGATTTGTTACAAAAGGCTACATCCAGCAAAGCCTTAGTCGTGATGCCATCTTAATAATGAAACGGGATTTGAACAACTCCACAAGCTTTATAGTTCGTGCACATGGAATCTATGTAAATGATAAAAAAGTAAAAGCAACACGAGACTGTCCCACACCATCTTCCATCGCCAAGAGTTGTAGAATAGTGCTAAGTCACCATCCTGATGGGTTACCACCTGAAAGCCCTAATCAATATGCCATATTAATGAAGAGTCACAAATTAAGAAATTCCAAAGATCGAGGTAAGCAAAACACAGTAAATGATGCACTACCACCTGATATTTCTACCCATACTTTTAAAAGTGCTTTTAATGAGATTTATCTTGTATATGGGTTTCCTTGCCAACTAAAAAGGTTTCACAGTCCACAAATCTCCTCCTGAGAATTCTGAATTCATGAACCACACTTAGGTGACTTAAGGGATTACTTTAACAAACCAGTTGACATGGTTTTAAACACTTATTCTCGCCACACACGAATAAAACCATGGATAAATTATCTGAAGCAATCATACAGAAAGCCAACAGTGGTTGGCACCATGTTGTATTTCAAACTAAACATCACATTAAAAGATTTGTACACAAAAAAGGATTTTAGGACTATATGAAATCAGTTCTTACAAAGAACAAACCTGGACTAAAATTCATAAAGACACATCACATTGATCTTGGTAAATATTTCACAAGTTTTCTTTTCAACACATATAATTCTCTTTCTCTTGGATTTTCAATTTTGAGGATGATTTTTTTAGGAGTGGGGGAATGATACATGCACCAAATTCCATAATTCATGCTTATTTGGACTAATGTTTCTACTTAAACTTATTAGAAGAACAAAGTCTCGAAGATTCAAAGCATATCTATTTCGATAAGCATAATGTGAATGAATCATTAAACGATTCTAATGTTGCTCACTTTAATGCTTCCGATTCGAGGTTGAATCTTTCTGAATAAAGGGAGGATGATACATGCATCGTAATACTCACATAAAAGGAAGAAGTAATAACTCTTCCAAATGATCAACACGTCCAAGCCTAAGAAAGAATATCAGAACAACATCAGATTTACAACGACTTTCTGAATGGGATGCTCATCTTATTTGATCAACATGTCTCCTGTATATACAATATTATGTTTGTTATCTTTCCAATGGTTCTTTAATTGCAACAATATGATATCGAGAACTCAAGATACATTCATTTTTGTGAAGACAATACATGCAGAAATTCTTATACGAGATTAATACGTGATTTTGTAAATATTACGAATTTTCAATATTTATATTGATTATTTGTAATATAATTTAATATAGGATTATTCATTATCTTTTAAGATTATATTTATTATTTTATTAGGAATTAAGGTTGAGTTAAAAACATTAATTTTAGTTATTATTATTTTATTAGAAATTGGAGTTAAGACATGTTTAGTTTTTTATTATTTTATTCATTAGCTATTTAGGACCTTTAGAACTTATCCACTATATAAAGAAGGCTTCATTCAACTTTTTAAAATAAATTTCTTTGTTTAATAATATAATGAGAGTTCGTTTCTACAAGTGCTGATTGCCTCGTGCCTTCTAAGCTTCTTCTCCTGGAGTTCTTTAAAGTTCTTGTGAGGGAGATTAATCTGCAGATTCCAATTTTCCTTTTCATCGTGAATAGGAGGGTTGGTTAGAGCTATTTTATCGTGTTTGGCTTTTCATTGCGACTAGGAGGACTCGATAGGACATTATCCATCTATTTTCAACAAATCCATACTCACCATTATTACCTTTACCATCCACCTTCACAAGGGAGATCTTTTGATTTCTTGATTATCATACTTTATCTTTAAGTTCTTTATATTGTGTTTATATTTTTCTAATATTGTTCCTTAACTTGTTTCCATACCTAAAAGAAACCCTAAAGAACCCTAGCTACTATCGTAACCTTCCCTTATTCATTCCCCATTGTTTTTCATCGAGTCTAGAGGTTTATAGGTTTGATTCTTCAACAAGAGCAATGTTCATTAATCAAACACCACTTCCCTATCAATTAGTATCAGATTTGGGTTGATTCTTGGAAGGAAGCAAACAATATTGCTTGTTCTTGCACACGAAACCATCAGGGTACTGCAACGGAGCTAGTTCACAAAAGTTTCATCGTTTCAGGTTCTTTTTATGTAATTTTAATTTAGATTCAAATCCTTCTTGTTAGTTTGCTATTTTTTAAAAACAAAAGTATGAAAAAAGAAAAATCAAAAAGCCAAAAAAGTCACAAAAATTCAAACGAAAAAATTTAGGGCCAAATTTGTTCAGATATCATATTCATCCTAATAATAATATCCACCCCAAAATTCACCACAATTAAAGTTCATTAGATCCTTAAAATACATCGTTCAAGTTTCATCGGTAGATTCGGTCTAGAATCTTGTCGGATTTCTTGAAAATTCTATAGGAGAAATTTCGTTGTGAAAATTTCCATATTGAAACTACATATATTGCAGATCATTCAAAAAATCAAAATTTTTGGAGATCAATAACACCTTCGAACAAAGCGATCATGAATAATAGATTGTTTGAGGACTCATTGTTCAATAGAGTCTACTGGATACTACTGAAGGTATTTGGTTCTGGAAATTTACAGGTGGTTTCTACACACATCGATCGAAATTCAAGAAGTTTTTTGAAATTTTTGGACACTGGTAAACCCCTTAAAACCATTGCACAAGTTAACCCAGTGCTTTCTAGGTTTCAAGTTTAGTTTTTTTTTTCTCTTTGACCCTTAGTGCTTTAGGTTCCTTTGGTTTTACTTTTTTTTTTGTTCTTTTGCATTATCTAACACATTGTCTTTCTTGTGTTAGTAGGACTAAAGAGTTTGCATACTTCTTCCTTCTTTGCATTCTCATTCTCTTGGAGTCTAAACCTTGTTTGGCCTCTTAGAGCCTTTAGGTTTTCTTATCGCATTTGCTAGTAATCAAACTCCAATACGAACTGTGGAAGACTACTTGGTAAAGTGAGTTTTAAAGAGTACAAGATCGACTTACCTGCCTCTCGCTGTGTTATTTTCTTGGAGTGACTTGTAAGGGTTCTTGCTTTTTTGAAATTTTTTTTTTATTTCACTTTAAAAATTTCTTTTGAGTACTATAAATTCAGGATCCTCACTTGCCCGACTCATGACTAAAATTGAAAGATATGATGAACTTAACAAAATCGTGAGAGAACGAAAAGAACCAAAACTAGATCTACCAATCCAGAATTCAAGACCAAACAATCCTGAACTTTTGGTACCTAAGCGAGAACGACCACATTTCCAAGCACCAGAACTCTTTGAAAAACCAAAGTTCAAGATCCCATTTTTCAAATGAGATAATGATCTGGACAGGTACATCGATTGGAAAGGAAAAGTTGATCTCATGTTCGCATACCATGACTGCCCCCATGCTAAACAAGTTCTCCTTATCACCATGCAATTCGAAGGATATGCTCGAACTTTGTGGATGTAAACAACGAAAAAGATCAAGAACTTCCAAATTAAAGCAATCACTTCTTTGACTAACCTCAAATAAATCTTGAGGAAGTGGTTCCTACCGACACATTATACATGAGAAGTTAAACTACGACTACACTGACTTTGACAAGGTAGAAGTTCATTTGAACAGTACTACAAGGAGATACAGTCCTTACTCAATAGGGCTAACATAACCGAAGGAGAAAAGGACACTGTATCATGTTTTGTCATCGGCTTGAACCCAAATATTACTAATCTTCTTAACCTCCATGGGTACGAAAAGCTTGAAGATACACTAAATAAGGCAATAACAATCGAAGCACAAACACAAAGGAGATTCTAATTCATAACATTACTAAGGTACTTTATCCTCTGACCAAGGCAATCCTTCAAATCTTTCATCATCTTCTATTCCACCATCTCAAAAAAAGGTGAGATATGACAAACCTGACAAAGAGAACCACTGACCATCAAAGAATGACACACCTCTAGCCCCTAAAGATCAAATGAGAATTTGTAAGGAGGTAGGCAAAGCAAAAAAAAAAACTAAGAACGAGGAAAAAGCAAAAGAGTTCACTAGTTGCAGAAGCTAAAAGAATAATGACCCATGGGAGGTGAGTGAACCTAATTGTGAAAAGAAAAGAGTGACTCAAAATCAATGTGTGAGCATAACAGAATTGAGAGAGAACCTTCTTTAGAAATAGCCTTGCATCCTTGTTCACTTTAGAGAATTAATTGTTTTGATTTATAACATTAACAAAGAGTTGCCTAGTGTGTTTTCATCTTTGTTATAGGATTTCCGACAAGTGTTAGGTGATCGACCTGATGGATTACCACTGAAAAGATGAAAACAACACCAAATAAATCTAATTCAAGGTTTTATCATACCTCAAACATACAATCTCAAAGAAACCAAATAGTTAGATTCGTTACAAAAACGCTACATCCAGGAAAGATTTAGTTGTGATGCCATCTTAATAACGAAATAAGATTTGAACAACTCCATAGGCTTTATAGTTTGTGCACAGGGAATCCATGTAAATGATAAAAAACTAAAAGCAACACGGTACTAGCCCACACCTTCTTTTATCGCCAAGCTTTATCAAATAGTGCTAGGTGACCCCCAAGACGGGTTACCACCTGAAAGTCCTAATCACTATGACATATCAATAAAGAGTCATGATTTATGAAAGTCCAAAGACCGAGGTAAGCAAAACATAATAGACAATGCACTACCACAAAGGTATACTCTTACCTATGAAACGCATATACTATTTGAGAATTGAACATATCAAAGATGTATATCATGATAACTCAGATATTTTTTATATTTCTACCCATACTTTTAAAAGTGCTTTTAATGAGATTTTTCTTGTATATGGTTTCCTTGCCAACTAAAAAGGTTCCACAGTCAACAAATCTCCTCCTGAGAATTCTTAATTCATGAACCACACTTAGGTGACTTAAGGGATTACTTTAACAAACCAGTTGACCCACGAATAAAACCATAGAGAAATTATCTGAAGCAATCATACAGAAATCCAACAGTGGTTGCGCTATGATGAATTTCAACCTAACCATCACATTAAAAGATTTGTATGCAAAAAAATATTTCAGGACTATATGAAATCAGTTCTTATAAAGATTGATACGTGATTTTGTAAATATTACAAATTTTCAATATTTAAATTTATTATTTGTAATATAATTTAATATAGGATGATGCATTATCTTTTAAGATTAGATTTATTATTTTATTATGAATTAAGGTTGAGTTAAAACATTAATTTTAGTTATTATTATTTTATTAGAAATTAGAGTTAAGACATGTTTAGTTTGTTATTATTTTATTCATTAGTTATTTAAGATCTTTAGAACTCAGCCCTTATATAAAGGAGGCTTCATTCAACTTTGTAAAACAGTTTTGTTTGATTAATAGTACAACGAGAGTTCTTTTTGCAAGTGTTGATTGCCTTGTGCCTTCGAAACTTCTTCTCCTGGAGTTCTTTCCAGTTCTTGTGAGGGAGATTAATCTTCACACTCCAATTCTCCTTTTCATCGCAATTAAGAGGGTTGGTTAGAACCATATCATCGTGTTTGCCTTTTCATTGCGACTAGGAGGGCTCGATAAGACATTATCCATCTATTTTCCATAAATCCATCCTTGTCATCATTACCTTTGCCATCCACATTCACAAGGGAGATCTTTTGATTTCTTGATTATCATACTTTATTTTTATGTTCTTTATATTATGTTTATATTGTTCTAATATTGTTCCTTAACTTGCTTCCAGACCGAAAAGAAACCCTAAAGAACCCTAGCTACTACTATAACCTTCCCTTATTCATTCCCCATTATTTTTCATTGAGTCAAGAGCTTTCCATGTTTGATTCTCCAACAAGAGCAACGTTCATTAACCCGACACCATTTCCCTCTCAATTTGTATTAGTTTTGGACCGATTCTTGGAAAGAAGCAAACAATCTTGCTTGTTCTTGCATACAAAACCATCAAGGTACTGCAACGGAGCTAGTTCACAAAAGATTCATCATTTCAGATTCTTTTTATTTAATATTAATTTAGACTCAAATCTTTCTTGTTAGTTTGCTATTTTTAAAAAAAATGCCGAAAAAAAGAAAATTCAAAAAGCCAAAAAAGTCACAAAAATTTAAACGAAGGAATTTATGGTCGATTTTTTCCAGATCTCATATTCATCCTAAGAATAATCTCCATCCCAAAATTCACCACAATTGGAGTTCATTAGCGCCTTCAAATACATCGTTCAATTTCATCGGCATATTCGGTACTGAATCTTATCAGATTTCTTGATAATTCTACAGGAGAAATTCCGTGGTGAAAATTTCCATATCAAAACTACATATATTGTAGATCATTCAAAAAAATCAGAATTTTTGGAGATCAACAACACCTTCAAACAAAGCGATCAGGAATAATAGATTGTTTGAGGACTCACTGTTCAATAGGGTCTACTGGATACTACTGAAGGTATTTGGTTCTGAAAATTTACAGGTGGTTTCTACACACATCGATAGACATTAAAGAAGGTTTCCAAAATTTTTGGACGCTGGTAAACCCCTTAAAAATATTGCTCAAGTTAACCCAGCATTGTGTAGGTTTCAAGATTAGTTTTTTTTCTCTTTGACCCTTAGTGCTTTAGGTTCTTTTGTTTTTCCCTTTTTTTGTTCTTCTTCATTATCTAACACATTGTCTTTCTTGTGTTAGTAGGACTAAAGAGTTTGCATAATTATTCCTTTTTTCCATTATCGTTCTCTTGGAGTCAAACCTTGTTTGGCCTCTTAGAGCTTTTAGGTTTTCTTATCGCATTTGCTAGTAATCAAACTCCGATACGAACTGTGAAAGACTACTTGGTAAAGTGAGTTTTAAAGAGTACAAGATCGGCATACTTGCCTCTCGTTGTGTTACTTTCTTGGAGTAACTTGTGAGGTTTCTTGTTTTTTTGAATTTTTTTTTTTTATTTTACTTTAAAATTTTCTTTTGAGTGTTATGACTTCAAGATGGGTGAAAATAACAACAAGAAACTTACGACTATCATAGCCTCTTTTGCCCGACTCATGACTCAAATTAAAAGATTTGATGAACTTACCAATACCGTGAGAGAACAACAATAACAACAACTAGATCTACTAAACCAAAATCCAAGACCAAACAATGCTGAACTTTTGGTACCCATGCAAGAACAACCACGTTTTCAAGCAGCAGAACTCTTTGAAAAATGAAAGTTCAAGATCTTGTCTTTCAAAGGAGACAACGATTTGGACAGGTACATAGATTGGGAAGGAAACGTTGATCTCAAGTTCGCATACCATGACAACCCCCAAGCTAAACAAGTTTCCCTCATCTCCATATAATTCGAAGGATATGCTCGAACTTGGTGGTTGCAAACAAGGAAAAAGATTGAGAACTTCCAAATTCAAGTAATCACTTCTTGGAATGACCTCAAACAAACCTTGAGCAAGTTGCTCTTATCGACACATTATACACGAGAAGTTAAACTATGACTACACCGACTTCGACAAGGTAGAAGTTTATTTGAACACTACTACAAGGAGATGCAATCCTTACTCAATAGAGCTAATATAACTGAAGGAAAAAATGACACCATATCATGTTTCGACATCAGGTTGAACTCAAACATCACTTATCTTCTTGACCTCCATGGGTGCGAAAACCTTGAAGATACACTAAAGAAGAAATAACAATCAAAGCACAAACCCAAAGGAGATTCCAATTTAGAGAACATTACCAAGGTAGTTTATCCTCTTACCAAGGTAATCCTTCAAATCTTTCATCATATTTTACTCCACCATCTCAAAAGAAGCCGGGATATGGCAAACCTGACAAAGAGAATCAACGATCAGTAGAGAATAACACACCTCCATCCCCTATAGATCAAATGAGAATTTGTGAGGAGGTAGGGAAAGCAAAAAAAAAAAACTGAGAACGAGGCTAAAGCAAAAGAGGTCACTAGTTGCAGAAGCCAAAAGAATAATGACCTATGGGAGTTGAGTGAACCTAATTATGAGAAGAAAAGAGTGACTCAAAATCTATGTGTGAGCAGAAAAAAATTGAGAGAGAACCTTCTTTACAAATAACCTTGCATCCTTGTTCACTTTAGAGATTTAATTGTTTTGATTTCTAATATTAACAGGGAGTTGCCTAGTGTGTTTTCATCTTTGTTAAAGGATTTTTGAGAAGTGTTAGGTGATCCACCTGATGGATTACCACTTGAAAGATGAAAACAACACCAAACCAATCTAATTCAAGGTTTCATCATTCCTCGTCAAACATACAATCTCGAAGAAACCAAAGAGTTAGATTTGTTACAAAAAGGCTACATCCAGGAAAGTCTTAGTCGTGATGCCATCTTAATAACAAAATAGGATTTGAACAACTCCACAGGCTTTATAGTTTGTGCACATGGAATCCATGTAAATGATAAAAAAGTAAAAGTAACACGAGACTGGTTCACACCATCTTTTATCGCCAAGCATTATCGAATAGTGCTAGGTGACCCTCATGACTGGTAACCACCTAAAAGCCCTAATCTCTATGCCATATCAATGAAGAGTCACGATTTACGAAAGTTCAAATATCGAGGTAAGTAAAACACAGTAGACAATGCACTACCACAAATGTATACTCTTACCTATAAAACACATATATTATTCCAAGAATTGAACATATCAAAGATGTATATCATGATAACTCAGATATTTTTTATATTTCTACCCATACTTTTAAAAGTGATTTTAATGAGCTTTATCTTGTATATGGGTTTCCTTGCCAACTAAAAAGGTTCCACAGTCCACAAATCTCCTCCTGAGAATTCTTAATTCATGAACCACACTTAGGTGACTTAAAGGATTACTTTAACAATCCAGTTGACATGGTTTTAAACACTCATTCTCTCCACACACGAATAAAACCATGGAGAAATTATCTGAAGCAATCATACAGAAAGCCAACAGTGGTTGGGGCCATGTTGAATTTCAACCTAAACATCACATTAAAAGATATGTACGCAAAAAAAAAAGAATTTCAAGACTATATGAAATCAGTTCCAACAAAGATGAAACCTGAACTAAAACGCATATAGACACATCACATTGATTCTGGTAAATGATTCACAAGTTTTCCTTTCAACATATCTAATTCTCTTTCTCATGAATTTTCATATTCGATGATGAATCGTTTTGAGGAGTGGGGGAATGATACATGCACAAGAGTCCATAATACATGCATCTTTGGACTAATGTTTCTACTTGAGCCTATTAGAATAACAAAGTCTCGAAGATTCATTGCATATCTATTTGGTAAGCATAATGTGAATGAATCATTAAACAATTCTAATGTTGCTCCCTTTAATGCTTCAAATTTGAGGTCGAATATTATGAAGAAAGGCAGGATGATACATGCATCGCAAGGCTCACATAGATGGAAGAAGTAATAACTCTTCTAAATAATCCACTCGTCTAAGCCCTAAAAAAAAGATAAGAACAACAACATACTTGCGATGACTTTTTTAATGGGACCCTGATCTTATTTGGTCAGCATGTCTTCTGTATATACAATCTTCTATCTCTTATCCTTCTAACGGTTATTTAAATAAATCAATACGATATTAGGAACTCAAGATACATTCATTTTTGTGAATACAATACATGCAGAAATTCCTATACGAGATTAATACATGATTTTGTAAATATTACGATTTTTCATTATTTATATTGATTATTTTTAATATAATTTAATATAGGATGATGCATTATCTTTTAATATTAGATTTATTATTTTATTAGGAATTAAGGTTGAGTTAAAACATTAATTTTAGTTATTATTAATTTATTAGAGATTAGAGTTAAGACATGTTTAGTTTGTTATTATTTTATCAATTAGTTATTTAGGACCTTTAGAACTCAGCCCCTATATAAAGGAGGCTTCATTCAACTTTGTAAAACAAATTTGTTTGATTAATAGTACAGTGAGAGTTCCTTTTTGCAAGTGTTGATTGCCTTGTGCCTTCGAAGCTTATTCTCCTGGAGTTCTTTCAAGTTCTTGAGAGAGAGATTAATCTTCACACTCCAATTTTTCTTTTCATCGCAACTAGGAAGGGTTGGTTAGAGTCATATTATCGTGTTTTCCTTTTCATTACGACTAGGAGGGCTCTATAAGACATTATTCATCTATTTTCCATAAATTCATCCTCACCATCATCAGCTTTTCCATCCACCTTCGCAAGGGAGATATTTTTATTTCTTGATTATCATACTTTATTTTTAAGTTCTTTATGTTTTGTTTATATTGTTCTAATATTGTTCCTTAACTTGTTTCCAGGCCTAAAAGAAATCCAAAAAAACCCTACCTGTTGATGCCACCTTCCCTTATTGATTCCCCATTATTCTTCATCGAGTCTAGAGCTTTCTAGGTTTGATTCTTCAACAAGAGAAACGTTCATTAACCTGCCACCACTTCCCTATCAATTGGTATCAGATTTGGGTTTATTCTTGGAAATAAACAAGCAATGTTGCTTGTTCTTGCACATAAAACCGTCAAGGTACCCCAACGGAGCTAGTTCATGAAAGATTCATCATTTCAAGTTCATTTTATTTAATGTTAATTTAGATTTAAATCCTTCTTGTTAGTTTGCTTTTTTTCAAAAATAAAAAAGGCCAAAAACAAGTTACAATAACTGAAAAAAATTTAAACGAATGAATTTATGGTTGATTTTATCTAGATCTCTCATATTCATCCTAATAATAATCTCCACCCCAAAATTCACCATAATCGGAGTTCATTAGAGCCTTCAAATAAATCATTCAAGTTTCATCGATAGATTCGGTCTAGACTCTTGTCGAATATCTTGACAATTCTAAAGGAAGAATTTCGTGGTGAAAATTTTCATATTGAAACTACATATATTGCATATCATTCACAAAAAATCAAAAAATTTGGAGATCAATAACACCTTCAAACAAAACGATCATGAAAAATAGACTATTTGAGGACTCACTGTTCAACAAAGTCTACTGGATACTACTGAAGGTATTTGGTTCTCAAAATTTACAGGTGGTTTCTACATAGATCGATTGACATTCAAGAAATTTTCTAAAATTTTTGGACACTGGGAACCCCCTTAAAAATGTTACTCAAGTTGATCCAGCGTTTTATAGGTTTCATGATTGGTTTTTTTCTCTTTGACTCTTAGTGCTTTAGATTCTTTTGTTTTTCCTTTTTATTGTTCTTTTGAATTATCTAACACATTATATTTCTTGTGTTAGTAGGACTAAAGAGTTTACATACGTCTTCCTTCTTTGCATTCTAATTCTCTTGGAGTCTATACCTTGTTTGGCCTCTTAGAGCTATTAGGTTTTCTTATCGCCTTTGCCAGTAATCAAACTCCGATACGAACTGTGGAAGACTTCTTGGTAAAGTGAGTTTTAAAGAGTATAAGATCGGCTTACTTGCCTCTCATTGTGTTACTTTCTTAAAGTGACTTATGAGGTTTATTGCTTTGTTGAATTTTCTTTCTTTTATTTTTATTTTACTTTTAAAAAATTTCAGTTTCAGGATGGGAAAAAATAACAACAAGACACTTACGGCTATCTTAGCCGCACTTTCCCGACTCACAACTCAAATTAAAAGATTTGATGAACTAAACAATACCATGATAGAACGATAAGAACCACAACTGGATTTACTAAACCAGAATCCAACACCGAACAATGTTGAACTTTTGGTACCCAGGCGAGAACAACCACATTTCCAAGCTTCCAAAATCTTTGCAAAGCCAAAGTTCACAATCTCGTCTTTCAAAGGAGACAACGATCTGGACAGGTATATCGATTGGAAATGAAAAGTTGATCTTATGTTCGTATACATGTCTGACCCAAAGATAAACAAGTTCCCCTCATCACCATGCAATTCGAAGGATATGCCCAAACTTGGTGGATGCAAACATGGAAAAAGATCGAGAACTTCCAAATTCCAGCAATAACTTCTTGGACTACCTCAAACAAACCTTGAGGAAGCAGTTCCTACCGACACATTATACATGAGAAGGTAAACTATGACTACACCGACTTCGACAAGGTAGAAGTTCTTTTGAACTCTACTACAAGGAGATGTAGTCTATACTCAATAGGGCTAACATAACCGAAGGATAAAAGGACACTGTATCATGTTTCGTCATCGGTTGGAACTAAAATATCATTGATCTTCTTAAGCTCTATGGGTACGAAAACCTTGAAGATACACTAAAGAAGGCAATAACAATTGAAGCAAAAATCCAAAGGAGATTCTAATTTTGAGAACATTACCAAGGTACTTAATCCTCTTACCAAGGTAATCCTTCAAATCTTTCATCATCTTCTACTCCACCTTATAAAAAAAGGCGAGATATGGCAAACCTGAAAAATAGAAACAATGACCAGTAAAGAATGACACACCTCCAACCCCAAAAGATCAAATGAGAATTTGTGAGGATGCAGGGAAAGCAAAAAAAAATGACAAAGAGGTAGAAGCAAAAGACGTAACTAGTTGCATAAGCCAAAAGAATAATTATCCATGGGAGGTGAGTGAACCTAATTGTGAGAAGAAAAGAGTGACTCAAAATCTATGTGTGAGCAGAAAAGAATTAAGAGATAAACTTCTTTACAAACAACCTTGTATCATTGTTCGCTTTAGAGATTTAATTGTTTCAATTTCTAACATTAACAAGGAGTTGCCTAATGTGTTTTCATCTTTGTTACAGATTTTTGAGAAGTGTTAGGTGATCCACCT
Organism: Hibiscus syriacus; assembly: GCF_006381635.1. NCBI lineage: Eukaryota > Viridiplantae > Streptophyta > Magnoliopsida > Malvales > Malvaceae > Hibiscus > Hibiscus syriacus. The sequence goes on along the minus strand of NW_024063166.1, from coordinate 2,327,146 downwards.
GACAGGTTACCATTGGAAAGATGAAAACAACACCAAACCAATCAAATTCAATATTTCATCATACCTCGTCAAACATACAATCTCGTTGAAACAAAAGAGTTAGATTTGTTACAAAAAGGCTACATCCAGGAAAGCCTTAACCGTGACACCATCTTAATAATGAAATAGGATTTTAACAACTCCACAGGCTTTATAGTTCGTACAAGGTAATCCATGTAAATGATAAAAAAGTAAAAGTAACATGAGACAGCCCACACTATCTTCCATCGCCAAGAATTGTCGAATAGTGCTAGGTGACCCTCATAACAGGTTACCACCTGAAAGCCCTAATCACTATGACATATCAATGAAGAGTCATGATTTACGAGAGTCCAAAGACAGAGGTAAGAAAAACACAGTAGACGATGCACTACCACAAAGGTATACTCTTACCTATAAAATGCATATACTATTCCGATAATTGAACATATCAAAGATATATATTACAATAACTCATATATTTCTGATATTTTTACCCACACTTTTAGAAGTGCTTTTAATGAGCTTTATCTTGTATATGGGTTTCCTTACCAACTAAACAGGTTCTACAGTCCACAAATCTCCTCTCGAGAATTCTTAATTCATGAACCACACTTAGGTGACTTAAGGTATTACTTTAACAAACCAGTTGACATGGTTTTAAACACTCATTCTCACCACACACGAATAAGACCATGGGGAAATTATCTGAAGAAATCATACAAAGAGCCAATAGTGGTCGGTGCCATGTTGAATTTCAACCTAAACATCATATTAAAATACTTGTATGCAAAAGAGGATTTCAAGACCATAAGAAATCAGTTCCTACAAAGTAGAAACCTCAACTAAAATGTATAAAGACACATCACATTGATCCTGGTAAATCTTTCACAAGTTTTTCTTTTAACACGTCTAATTATGTTTATCTTAGATTTTTAGATTCTAGGATGAACCCTTTTGAGTAGTGGGGGAATGATACATGCACCAGCGTCCATAATACATGCTTATTTGGACTAATGTTTCTAATCGAACTTATTAGAAGAATAAAGTCTCGAAGATTCAAAGCATATCTATTCGGTAAGCATAATGTGAATGAATCATTAAACAATTCTAATGTTGCTTCCTTTAATGCTTCATATTCGAGGTCGAATCTTTTTTAAGAAAGGTAGGATGATTCATGCATCGCAATACTCACATCAAAGGAAGAAGTAATAACTCTTCCAAGTGATCCACTCGTCGAAGCCTTGGAAAAGAATATCAGAACAGCAGCAGACTTGCGATGACTTTTTGAATGGGATCCTGATCTTTGGTCAACATGTCTTTTGTATATATATTTTTCTGTCTCTTAGATTTCCAACGTATCTTTAATCGTATCAATCTGATATCGGGAACTCAAAATACGTTCATTTTAGTGAAGATTACACATGTAGAAATTCCTATACGAGATTAATACGTGATTTTGAAAATATTACGAATTTTCAATATTTATATTGATTATTTGTAATATAATTTAATATAGGATAATGCATTATCTTTTAGGATTAGATTTGTTATTTTATTTGGAATTAAGGTTGAGTTATAACATTAATTTTAGTTATAATTATTTTATTAGAAATTAGAGTTAAGACATGTTTAGTTTGTTATTATTTTATTCATTACATATTTAGGACCTTTAGAACTCAACCCTATATAAAGGAGGCTTCATTCTACATTGTAAAACATATTTATTTGATTAATAATACAATGAGTGTTCGTTTTTACAAGTTCTGATTACCTTGTGCCTTTGAAGCTTTTTCTCCTAGAGTCATTTCAAGTTATTATAAGGGAAATTAATCTTCACACTCCAATTTTCCTTTTCATCGTGACTAGGAGGGTTGGTTAGAGCCATATTATTGTGTTTGCCTTTTCATTGTACTGGAAAGGTTCGATAGGATAGTATCCATCTATTTTCCACAAATCCATCCTCACCATCACCACATTTTCCATCCAATTTCACAAGGGAGATATTTTGATTTCTTGATTATCATACTTTATTTTTAAGTTATTTATATTTTGTTTATATTGTTCTAATATTGTTCCTTAACTTGTTTCCAGAACCTAGAAGGGTCCCTAAAGAACCCTAGCTGTTGTCACCGCCTTCCCCTATTCATTCCCCATTTTCTTCATCGAGTCTAGAGTTTTCTAGGTTTGATTCTTCGACAACAGCAACGTTCATTAACCCGCCACCACTTCCTTGTTACATACTAAATACTGTCATGAAGATCTCGTGTAAGATTTCTATAGTCATGTATCAACCCTTTTATTATTTTGTTGTCAGCTTTACTGGCTTATAGTTCGACATTTTCTCATGTTTATGGTTTTAAAATAAGGCTTTTGCGTCAATAAAGGCTATTCGCAGCATTTCATTCTTCGTTTGCCATACACCCAATAATTGTAAGGTTGTATTATGTTCACTTTCAAGAATACGCATATATTGAGCGTACCTATTAGCTCGTCCATCGTGCATTTTGCAATTCCTTTTCCATTGTTCAATGTCACTCTTTAATTTAGAGGATTCTTTTGCCCACTCATTTGGGGTATTGCGTAAACCCACACTTTCGAAGGCTTGACTGATTCTTTGAAAATCATCTTGCATGGCTTCCAATTCTTTGCTTAAAATGTTCTCTTTGCTCCAAAATTGAAGTATTTGTGCTTTGTATTCCAATATATGTTCTTTATTTTGGGTGCTCTCATTGATGCCTTTGTCTTTGGATTCTCTTGGCTTCACCTCGACCAAATGTTCAGCTACTGAACTAGGCTGAACATCCTTTTTGAATTTCAATACTCTATGCTCTAGCAGGTAATAAATTCGACGCTTGAAGGTAACACAAGTATCGATATAATGTCGTTGAGTTCCTTCCTGATATTCATAATTGGCATTGGCATCATACCACTCTGGATAAGAGGTTTCAAAGGCTTCACATACTGTGGGTTGACTTCTCATACTTTTAATAACTTATTGTATTAATCTCTATATATGATAGGAACAAGATCAAAATCAGGTTCACTACCTCATAACTTTCGATCATCCATGAGGTGTGTCCCTGTTGAGAGAACATTAGCTTTTGAATCTGGCATCAAACGCTGAGCCGTTGTAGTTAAATTCCTGTTATCTTTTATTTTCTTATTCCTAGGCATCTTTGTGGGGCCTGGATCTTTAGGGAACACAAATTTACCCTGTTTGAAATGATCATGTGGCTTTTCTTCATCCATGTTTACTTGATATTTTACTATTGTCACTGTTGCTTTTGTACTTCAAGACAACTTGTTGATACAGACAATGATTGCGCGTGATTCCTCAAGTTTGCTTGGATCACCTTTTTCAAAAGTAGCCTCTTATGCTACGAAATTATTTTTGTCAAGTTCTTTCTCCCTTTGAGTAGAATCCTCTTTTCCTTTGTCCAGCACAACTATTATATCCATCATCTTGGACATTTGCTCCCTTGTTTGTTACAATTCACTTTGTTATAATTCATCACTGTCCATCATCGATGCGTTGTGGGCGTGCTAGTCCTTCAGTGAAAGCTTTGAATATTACCACACATTGTTATGGTCATGTTTTGCCAAGAGTATTGATTGACAATGGATCCGCTCTTAACTTGATGCTTCTGGTCATACTTCAAATAATGCCGGTGGATAAATCGTACATGAAAAGCTATCAGAATATAGTGCGAGCTTCCAGGACCTATTAAATCATATTTTTGGTAAATCCATACAAATATTTCTCTTAAAAAATGATTTTTCCTTAAAATTGTTTTAAAATACGTTTTTAGGTATTCGACCTACCTAGCTCAAATGTCGATTGCGAATCACATTCAACTTAATTCAAATTAATTCAAAATCTCCAATTTTTCAAATAAAGTCATAATTATTTTTTAAACTTAATATTTTTTCAAAAAATGGTTATGATAGGTGGAATCATAAATATGTATACACATGATTCATGGATATTGATTGAATTTAACCATATCAAAAGACATAAAGTTTCATTAAGATTTGATAGGGTCATTTCTTTTACAATCTCTACTTATTCTCAAATTCTAACATTTTATGCTATTAACTTAGTGACGAACATAGAATTTGCAATTCCCAAAAAATTTAGATAATGACCAAAATGGAAATTTTAAAAGTTTGATGATTAAAGTAAAAACTTTGGAAAGTTTAGGGACCAAAAATTTAATTTTGAAAAAATTAAAAATGGGCCACGAAAATAAGTAAATAAAAATATTATTTTCACATTTTTAAAATGTTGGAAAATAATATTTAATGGTTTAATTCCATGTTTAATTTGAATTGTTTGATTAAAGTGACTGAATTGCAATTTTTGAAAATTGCAAGGACAAAACGGTAAAGTAGAAAACTAATTTGTTCATCTTTGACTATTGAAAGATGACACGGCTGATATTTATATCATTTTAAAAGATGATAAGGATATGTATCTTGGTTTTAAGGTAACTATGAAGTTTCATTAAGGTTAAATTGGTATTTAACCAATTTAATGAATTTAATATTCATTAAATGATTAATTAAAGGATGATAAGCATGATATGAATCAAACATATCATGCCAAAGTATTCTTCTCTTCTCCATGGACGTGAGAAAGCTTGAAGGTAAGAAAAATATTTTATTTTCAATTTTTGAGCTAATTCCTTTGGAATTGGAGTTATGTCATGAGATAGGAAAGTGATCTAAGTGAAAAACGCTTTCATTTGGTACCAATATTGCTTTCTAATCTTGTTGAATTTCAAAGATCCCAAATTTAGGGTTTGTGTTCATATTAGGGATCTTGAAATTGATTATTAATCTTGATGATTTAGAGGTTGTTGATTCATATTCAAGCATGAAAGATGATTAGAACATGTTTAATATTTCTAGAACTTGTTATGTAAATTTTGGCAATGAATGGTTTGATTTGATGAAGGGGATGTTGATTATTGTGTTTTATGGGTTTTGAAGAGTTAAGTGATTTTAAAGAATTGGATGTAAGAAATGATGAAGAACCTATAAATTAAGTTAAAGAAAATAGTTTGGATTTTTAAATCTGGCAGTAGGATCAAAAATTCACCAGAAATTATATAAAAATAATTTCGAGGTTATTTTTATATATTTATGTTCATATATCGATATAGTTTCGTTTAAAACAAACAAGGATCAATTTCAAGGTGTATAAAAAAAGATATGAATTTTTAACCAAGGAAATGTCAGAAAAATTGGACACCAGATTATGTAAAACAGATTATATCGGTCAACTTTGAAAATTCATCATAAATTGTACAGAATGAATTAGAAGGAGGTCTTTATATGTATAGATTCGTATTTGAGTCTAGATTTCAATGGAAGAAACATAATTGAATTATAGTGTGTATATCAATACAGAATATTGATTCTTTAAATATAGTGCGAGTTGTCTGAATTCTGGAAAATTGATGGGTTGTTGTGTAAATTGGAAAAGTTGGTTCCAATGTTAAAAGGAGTTGTTAAGTACTGAGTATTTGGTAGAAAATAAGTTCCAAATATATTATGGAGTTATTTTGGGATATGTTTATGTTAGTACAATACTAAAATATGTATTATTATTAATTTGTGATTTATACAGATTGTGATTGACTTGCAATTGAAGCAAGTCAAGTATAAAGGGATTATTGTGGAACATAGTGAGGCACAAATTTGGGAAATTATAAAGTGTCAAGGTGAGTGCAATACATGCATGAAATTATACATAGATGTTTTATACATCATCAGCAAGACTTGCGATAAGTCAACCTTGTTTATATCAGCATGATATATGTCATTTTTATAACTTTGACATGACATTGAAATGTCACGGTTTGAAATCAAAATGCATTGATTATGAAAAATGTGATATTTTACCATGAATATTTTCGGGTATGAACTGCCCAATGTTAAATATTGATAACATACTTTTCCATGGATGTATTAAATAAAATAGACTATATGCCCAAGTAAGTCATTGAGGGCCAGGGTATAGATGGCATGCCATAGAGTATAGCAGCTGCAGGTTTATAATACACTTCGATGTATATGGTGGGCACGACCTTATGTGTAATACACTTTGGTGTATATGGTGGGCACGACCTTATGTGTAATACACTTCGGTGTATATGGTGGGCACGACCTTATGTGTAATACACTTCGGTGTATATGGTGGGCACGACCTTATGTGTAGCACTACGGTGCAAATATTACTCGAATACCCAGGGTCCTCAGGGTTGTATATTGGGCTATAGGCTATGATTTATGGATAATGGTTTATTGCTTAGTAAATTGTAAGCATGAAAATAAGCTTACGAGCTTACGAAATAATGGAAAGTATGTTGGTAAAATAAGCTTACGAGCTTATGGAATAAATGGTAAGTATATGGTAAAATAAGCTTACGAGCTTATGGAATAAATGGTAAGTATATGGTAAAATAAGCTTATGAGCTTGTGGGAATAAATGGTAAGTATTTTGGTAAAATAAGCTTACGAGCTTATGGTTAATAAATGGTAAAATATTGGATATGCATGTAAAATGATTTTATGGAAATTTGATTTTGACATTGAAAATCATGCATGAATTATTGCACTGTATATTGTTTTAAATTGCCTTACTAAGTATATACTTAGCATGTGATAATTTTCACGCGTAGGTAAAAAGTGGAATAAAGAGTTCAAAGTGAATCAAGCATCGAGGAGTATATTGCAATATCAGTAAGACATCCTATGATGGAAATCGATTTAGATAGTGGCATGTAATTTGATCATATAAATTTATTATGTTGAATAAATTTTGGAAATTTTTATAGTAATGAAAGGTAAATTTTTATGAGATTCATATGTATTTTTTAAAGTACTGTAGCAGTTACTGTAGCGTATCGATGCATAATATTAATTGATGTTTTGATGCATCGATACACTGTTCACGTCAGTATAGCGCATCTATGCATTGTTCACTGTTCATCACTGTTCACGGTACAATTCATCATTTCATAAAAAAAATCTTTTGTTTTAAATTTGTTATAATGAAACATAATTTATATGATATGATATTTTTATATTATCAATTATCATTTTAAGAAAATAAATTTTAAATCACTTGTAAAAGTGGAAATGGTTTTATGAAATTCGGGTGACATCTATAATCTATATAGGTATAATTATACGGGTTATTGGTGTTACAAAATTTTATACTAGGAGAGTGAATTTATAAAATTTCAGAGGAAAACGAACTTATAAAACTTCAGGAGGACAAAAAAATTATCAATAGAAAAATATACATAAAAAATCTATAATATAAGAGAATTTGAAAATTTTAGGAGGACAATTGCCGCCACCAGTCTCCTCGTTCTATCCCTAACTATTGCATGCTTTCATATATATTTAAATAAAACATTTAAATTTATAAGGATATTTTTAAAATGTACCATATTATTAATGAATAAATTAGTAATTTATAAGGATATTCATAACCCATAAATCAAAAGGCTTATCAGGTACTTCCCTCGGGTAAAAAATACCACCAAGGAATCCATTGAAGTCAAACATTTGGAAATAATTTTGTTATAAAGTTCCACCAAATTCAAGCAGTTGTAAAGTTGAAAACTTTTCATTAGCCATATCAAAGGAAAGAAAAAGGTGCTCTAATCTGCATACTACCTCCCAATAATAAATGCATTTGGCGTTTCCTATATGCCATCAATCCTTCATCTATATTCTCTTTAAAGTCATTAGTAATAAATCTTAAAACTTTGCAGTCAACATTTTAATAATCATATCGAAAACCAAGGCAAACAAAGTTAGTGGAATATACTGCAGGAGGGCGCTGAACTATGGATTGAGGAAGTATTTTGAACTCTCTGGTAGATGAGTTCCAAAGGACAGCTTTACCGGCATCATGTAAACAAAATATCCCACTACAAGGACAATTAACTAAAGGTACATACCAATAATTCTCAAAAAAGGGCAAGTGAAAATTGCGTTTTACTTTAAAGTTTTGGCCTTTCTCGCTCGAAAGTTGAGATAAATAATTGATGATATCATCATGTATGTAGTGACAACGTTTGAGGAGGAGATTAAGTTTGTTGTGATGATGTTTGGAAATGAAATGAGGGGTTTGAAAAGATGAAGACCAAACCTTACAAATGCACCTGAAACATGTGAATGATTTAACGGGAAGATAAACGAGAACTTTGTCAACATCTATTTTCTTCCAGAGAACGTTATTATTATTATTTTTTATTTATTTTTTATTGATATTTATATGTCTTAATTTATTTTATTTCTTTTGTAGTCCCAAATTAAAATAGGCCTAATCGGGCCCTAAAATATAACTCAAGGACCAAAAGGCTCAAAATCTATTACATCCGACCCAACTGGCCCAAAACCCTAGCCCAGAAGAAATATTTAAGGTTTAAAATCCTAGCATATTCATCAACTCCAGCCGTGTAGCCGGTCACGCCCGACGTTCATCCTGTCAAATGCCGAAATCCACCCCACCGTCAGCAGCTCTGTTCGTCGGCCACCAATAAATATCATGTCAGCAAATCCAACCAAATATCAACCAAATAAAAAAATCTCATGTCGGCAAATCCAACCAAATATCTACCGAATTAAAAAAATCAAATAAAAATGGATTATCCCAAAAAATCTAGGATCTCCACCAACCGAGTCGTGCCCCTCTGCCTAGCCCTGTAACCCTAATATGGTTTTCTCACCAAACATGCAAGCAATAAAGATAAAAGAAACTGAAAAGAAAAAAGCGAGGAAGAGATTCGATTATTGGGATGGGAGAAAGCAAATAAAAAAGGGAGTTTTGATTCGAGCCAGATCTAAAAAAAGGACGAGATTTATGGGCGAATGGAAAAAGATAAAGAGGCTCAAAGAGAGTTTGAAGAAAAGAAGAAAAAATGAATAAGGGAGAGAAAAGTAGCTTACCGGAGAAAGAAAGAGGCTCAAAGAGATTTATGGAGTGAAAAACCCGAGACTTCAGCCATAGAATTACGTCGATCTATCCCTTTTCAAGGTAATCGGACTCTAGATTCATGTAGAGGGACTTGGAATGAATCATTTGCGGTAACTTTCTCTCTTCACCACCATTGTCAGGCAGGGACCGACATCGATTAGCGGCGGTCGGTGTGACGGAAGCTCGCTTGGTTCTGGAAAATTAGGATGAGATGAGAGGATTTTTTTCATCATGTCTCTTTTTTTCGAGTGAAAATGAAAACATATGGCTTAGGTTTTCCCCAAAACCTATAATAGGGTATTTAAGTGCCACATAAAATAGTGTCATTTTAAGGTTTTAGGGTTTTTAGAAACCAAAACATGGGTTATTTATGCGAGAAGGGTCCTGGGCTTGTAATGTTTTATTTTAGTCACTAAATGAAACTTACACTATTTGATCATGAACTCATTATTTTTCTTATGTTTCATTTTATCCCCTTTTCATGATTTTTGAAGTTTATGAGTTTGTCTTCAAATTTTGCGCGTGTTATATTTTGGTTCTTAGGCTTAGTTATTTCGTGTTTATGCTTGTTTGTACATTGGACATGTTACTTTAAGATTTTTCATTTTAATCCTTACTTATTTCATATATTGTTATGAATGATATGGTTTGTTAGCATGCTTAGTCTTTATTTTTTTTTCATTTTATGATTTAATCCTTGTTTCAAATAGTTCAAATATGTTTTAATCCTTATTTTTTCATCGTTTTACTTTTGTAACCCCCTCAGACTGATGTGAGTAACTCGATCCGATCTGGGATGTCACATTAGGGCCACCAGAGCGACCCGCTGTAAAAATATTAGAAAATTTAAAATTTTTAATAAAACATGTAAACTCATAAAATGATTTATGAATACATAATAATTTTTATCAGTATTCATAAAGAAAACAGATTTTTAGACTCGAATATAAAAATAAAATACAAGATACATGACCCCTAATCATAGCACCGTACTCCACAAATGATGCTGATGGAACTCCCTACTGATGTTGATAGTTGAACTGGTTCAATCCTCTTAACCTGAAAATGTGAGTAATAGAGTGAGCTTTAGAAAGCTCAGTAATACATAAATACCAGATAATGATGAAGAACGTGTAGGTACAACTAAACATATATTTTATTATTGGTTCAGACATGTACATTTTTTAGGTTAAGCTAAGGTTCCACTGATGTCTTAGGTAGTAACAGATACTAAGTTTCAATTCAAATCGAAATATTTCAGGTGACTGGGTTCAGAAGATCATAATAGGTTATCTAGTATGTTCCCGCAAAACCAATGAAAAGATACGGATCTTTTCAAAACATATTTTTTTTTCAAAATCATAATAATCCCTCCAACCGCTACATATCATAATGTGTAGGTTCCCCTGAACCATACACCCAACCACACTCCCAGTAAGGCCCTAAGTACAAAGCCAAGGAATCTGTAGATATACTTCCTCCAATAATAACCCCCAAATAAATCATTTTTGCGTCAGTAAACGAAGATAACAGAAATCAAAACAGAATTCAGATTATATATATGAATAAAATCTAGGTCAGAAATCAGAACTTAACTTAGATTAGGTATCAGAACAGAATTCAAATCGAAAAACAGATAAATCAATCATATGATTAGGGAACAGATCGTTTGTAAATGTATATGTTAAGGCAAGTAAATATGTGAAAGTATACACAATCGATTCAATTAATATAGGGTATGTGAGTATCGTCTCCCTAGGGATTGGTCGATAAATATATTTTCACCACAACTAGAACTAATTTCACAAACTAAGTCCTACTAAGTTGTCAACTTACGAAATAACAAAGAGGTGATTTAATGAGTTCCTGAAAGTTTGGTCGAGACAAAATAAATATGCAGAATTCCTAAGTAAATAAAAGAAGATAAGTATTGATTTAAATCAAATGAAAACAACCTCACATAGTCAGACATATCACAGAGCACTGATGCTAAACCATTGCATTGTCAACAATTATATCTAAGTCTATATTGAATTATTATGACTCGCTCAAGCTGCTCGAGAGGATTACTAGGTATTCTTAGACAGTTGCTATGGCAATACTCCTCAGCGTTAACTACAATATGTTATTGTAGCAATACCTCTCAGCGTAAACTATAGGCATTGTCTATCATACTCTAGCATCTATCCCTTTTAGTCGATTAAAACCGCTCCTTATCTCTAAGGTAGAAAAGTTAGAACTTCACCATCTCAGATTCATTCTATTGCTTACGTTTATCTATCTTAATTCTCTCGAATATAAGAATCACTATCTAGACAAAAGGCTATATCTCGATGCTCTTACAATGCCCAAACATGTTTTACCAAAACCCCAGGCGATCACTCAATGCTCTTACTATTTTAAGGCAAAATATTTAAACAGTTAGCAAAACAGTCAAAAGCAAAATATAATTCATCATTCATAAAACATAAAAATATTGTTCTGACAACACAAAGTTTAACACCAAGCAAGACATTCATGGTGCTATCAAATATCATCCAAAATTCAAGGTTTAGTAAAACCCCAAAGAGATAAAGAGTTAAAGAAAAGAAGAACAACTCCCAAAATCGGGGCCTCTATCATGACGATTCTGATCAACACTACGCTTGCCTTGGTGTTCACCCTCTCTCGAGGCCTGATCACCGCTCTACTAATGTTTGGTTATGGAGCACACCAAGATAGGTCGGTGGGTAGATGGTGAAGAAACACTACAGTTACTTGCTCACGCCTTGGGTAAAGTTATTCTCTCTTCTTCCTTTCCTTCTTTTCTTTGGCAGCTACGGCTGGTTATTTATAAGGAAAAATATCCTAGGGCTTTACATGCTTTTCGGAGTTTTCTTAAATAACCGTTGTCAAATAAATGTCCAGACATAAAAAGGAAAGGCGGCTGTCAGAATAATTAAGGCTTTCTCGCACGTGAAGTAGGTCATCCAGCTGGCTTGTGATATAGGCGATTCTGTAACAACTGCTTCAGACTTCCTCAGATAAACCTTGCCTCGGTGAGATAAATTTGCTCCTCACGTTCTCATCTATTCCGTTGGCCTTTGCAAACTTACATTGCCATGACTGACATGTTCTTCCCCTGTAAGTTTCCTACACAAACATAATCCAAACAACCCTTTCTCCTCAACAGCATCATTCAAACCAAATAAATCTTGCCTAAGCAAAATTTATCCACCACAAGCTAATGTAACCTATATGAAACTAAATGCAACTAAAATGCTATTCATACTTTGTTTAGACGAGCAATAACTTAAGTGAAAAGACTAGAAATTAAGTCTTTTTACGGAGTTATCACACCCCCAAACTTAAGATATTGCTTGTCCTCAAGCAATGTACAATAGCTAGAAGAAAATCAAAATTGTCATGTCAAAGCAAAGTTAAGAAAATCATATGGTTTGAGATTTCACCCGTCAGCAAAAATTGTTTGGCCTTAACATGTTCGACAGTCATGTAAGTCAAGTCCCTTCCCTAGTCGGGATTTTTTGCTATAGTGTGTGCGTGATTATAACCAGACATTGCATAAAGGTAATTAGAAAACTTAAGTAAACACTTCTGGTTTGTCAAGGCAACATATTATTTGTCAGGCTTGGTTTATACTCTTAGTTATTTATCAACTTTTTTTTCATAGGGGAGTCAGCTCATCACAACTACTGTTCCACACTTTAGGTGAAAGGGAGCATACCTTCCACCCCCAAGCTAGTCAGACAGAGTCATCCTATGACTACTTTCATTCACTCATATGCCGTGGCTACACTTTATTTCTTATGGAGTTTTTATGTTTATGCCTTTGTACCGAGGAGTGTCTCTTCTTATTTTTCAAGTTTTCAAACACTAGACAGTTTTTACTTCACCCTTAAAATATTTTTGAAGTCTCTGTAAGCAGAAAGTTATTTTCCAAAAAATATACATATTACCTTAAGCAAAGACAACCTACAATCGTGTTTATGAACTTCAAAGAATCAGGCCTAAGGTTGGTTCTCTTCTTTAGACAGCCTTAACAATAATTTTGACCTAGGCAATCAACTTATGCATTCATCAATGGGCATCACTAATTCATTCCTAACAATATTCTTAACCTGCTTATGACATGACAATCCAAATTTTCAACCAATTATCATCAACTGCTTTCTAACAAAGTATGGCAGAATATGGTATAATACCTCCCCCAAACTTGAGGGATGCATTATCCTCATTGCATGAAATTAAAACTACATGAATCTATATGTACATGCGAAAAATAAAAACTAAAAATAAAATAGAAACTCACTGTGGTGGGGTAGCTTGGCTGGACGCCCTCGTTCGACGTCGTTTGGGAGGAGAGGGACTCTCAGATCCTGAGCCTACTTCTACTGGCAAAGGAGATGGATGAAGTATACATCCTGCAGTTCTCTTGTAGCACTTCTCGCTGGACGAGGCTCGTGTTGGAGTTAACTGCTCGGCAGTAGGAGTTGGTTGTGCTGGAACTGGTGCTGGACTAGGAACTGTTGCTGGGAGTGGTGTAGCTTGACTAAGAGGGGACGGAATGGGAACTTGTGTAGGTTACGGTGGTGCTAGAGTAAAATTTTCATTGGTGAAGAATTGGGTTGGAGTATCATCACTACTTTCAGAGGTTGAAAAGGAGGAGGGGATGAGGAATTCTTCTGTGTCGCCTTGGCCTTCCTCTGGTATGGGTGGTACTTGAGTTGCTAGTAGTGGCACATCAACGGGTACTTATAGGGGAACTTCTGGAGGGGCATTCTTCGAGGCATGGAATGTGCTACTTTCAGCAGTATATTTGAGGATGACATTGAGGAAGGTCGGTAGCCTGATGTTTATGTTCGGGAGTAACTCCTTGAAGAATGCACTACGTTGTATGTCCCTTGCCTTGACATACTCGAAGTAAATTTCCATGTGGTCCTCTAGGTGACTGATCTTTTCACACGTTTCTCGAGTGTGCGTTACCAAAACAACCATTCTAGCCACAAAAACCGATTTTGCTCCTCGCTCCAAACCTTCATTTGGGTCGTCGTCATTAAAACTCATCAACTCAGGGACTTTTTTCTTGGTAATACCCTCATTGGATTTAATGAAATACTCGAAGAGCTCCTTCTTCTTGCATAATATGGTTATCAAGTTGGGAAACAGAAGGTTACCCGGTTCCTCTTGCCACATTCATGGATCTATTCGAAAATGAGTTCTCCAACGTCGATCTTCATCCCATATATGATCGAGTGCAAGAGCATCAGTCGCTTCACAAGGATAGTGGTGCTATGGGACGTTGGCATCAGCTTGCCTTTGAGAAAGTGGTTCCACAACTTCACATACGGTTTTAGTGCTCGACAGTATACTTTTTTCCTCGTTGGGGCATTACCTTCGAACTTAGCCCACCCAAAGTATAAATCTTGTAGTACCCCGTCATACGTTTCTTGATCAACCTCAGCCAAAAATCGCTTGTGCTACTCCTCCAGTTTTCCCAACATAAAGTATCGATTGAGTACAGAGCGGTAAAATCGAATGAGCTTTCCTCGAACATAAACTATGTGGATAGACGAGTCCTTGAGATAGGTGTTGAATTCTAGTACCATCGCCGGTGCTACAGCTTTGGGATTACAAGCAAACTTGTCCCAGTTGTGTATTTTTATTATGTCCATCACCTCCGGTTCAAACGGCTCCTCTTCTTGGGTGGGAAAGACGAATCCATATTCCAAATAGACTTGACATTTCTGAAAAATTTTGAAGCGTGCTTCTGCTTCGGCTGTTTGAAACTGTTCGACTCTGTGTTAGCGCTATGGCTTTCCTTGTTCTTACCATTTTTCTTGGTTTATATCAGTAGTGACGATGGGGAGAGAAGAAAAAAACTTCTTTCTTAGTGATGAGAGGTTGAGGCACGATGAAGAAGACGAAGTTGAGCAATTTGTTTCTTTGGAAAGTAAAGGGTGGTTTCAGGATAGTTTTGTTCTTTATTGGAGGGAAAAGATTTGTGCATTAATGAGAAATATATGATTGGACATAAAGTGGGGAAAAAAGATATCTTTCCCTCTTTATTCTGCAGTCAAACCCATACGTCCTAGGGTTTCTTCTCTTCTCATGCATGATCTTATTCCCCATGCAACCATGTGTTCTTTGCTTGCCTACAATAAATAAAGAAAATAAAACAAAATAGATAATGAAAGCATAAAATAACTTAATTTATTTATGTACATAATCCAAATTTTCGTTGCCTAGGCAATGAAATTTTTTTCAAGAAAGTAAAGAAAACTCTTGGGCATCATGTGCCCACGATGCTGGTTTATCGTGCATGACTGGGGCTCCTTTGCACTATTTGAGTCTCTCCCCGTTCACCTTAAAGAATGACCATTATTTTGGTTCTGGATTTCAATTGCTCCATTGTCAAAGACTTGGTGTACAATGAATGGTCTGAACCATCGTGATTTTAACTTGCTTGGGAACAACTTAAGACGTGAATTAAAAAGATGTTATTGTTGTCTAGAATAAAATTTCCTCGGTAGTATTTTTCTGTCACACTATCGTTTTTGTTTTCTCATTGTATAGGGGCATTCTCGTATGCGTGTGCTCTGAATTCATCCATCTCTTTCAGTTCCACGAGTCTTATTCTCCAGCAAGTTGAGCATCCATGTTTAGCTTTTTGATGGCCCAGTACGCTTTATGTTCGAGTTCAACCGGTAGATGACATTCCTTTCTATAGACCAGTTTGAATGGTGACATTCGCAACGGTGTCTCGAATGTTGTACGATAAGCCCATAGTACTTCATTTAGCTTCGACAACCAGTATTTTCGACTTAGGTTGACTACTTTATCAAGGATCTATTTAATTTCCCAGTTAGAAACTTCGGCTTGTCCATTCATTTGAGGGTGATACACCATAACAATCATATGTCGTACTCCATATCACTTAAATGCCTTGGCAATCAATTTATTATCAAAATGAGTGCCTTCATCCCTGATGATATCTCGTGATGTTCTAAATCAGGTGAATACATTTTTGTGCAAAACTTTTAACACCGTTTTGGAATCATTTTGAGTTGTAGCAATGGCTTCAACCCATTTTGATACATAATCCACTGCCAAGAGAATGTACAAATCTCCAAAAGATGAAGGAAAGGGTCCCATGAAGTCTATTCCCTATATATCGAAGAGTTCAATTTCCGAAATATTTTGTCATGGAATCTCATGCCTTTTTTATATGTTTCCTATTTGTTGGCATCTATCACATGTCTTATAAATTTATACGCATTATTGAATAAGGTTGGCCAATAAAATATAGATTGGAGCACCTTCGCTACTGTTCTTATTCCACCGAAATACCCTCCATATGGTGACGAGTGGCACTGGTGTAGAATGTCTTTCTACTCTTGTTCTGGAAAGCATCTTTGAATTATTTGGTCTTTGCATTACTTGAAGAGAAACAATTCATCCCAGTAGTAATGTCGCACATAATGTCGAAACTTCTTTCTGCACAGGCTAGATAAATTAGAATGAACAATACCACTAACAAGAAAGTTAACAATGTCAACATACCACGACGTAGCTGTGACAAATAATATTTTCTCATCAAGGAAATCCTCTTTAATTTATGTTGTATCAACACAATCAGGTTTTTTTTATCTAGCCTAGATAAATGGTCTGCCAATTGATTCTCTATACCTTTTCTATCCTTAATCTCTAAATCGAGCTCTAGTAGTAATAATATCCATCGAATTAGTCTAGGCTTCGCATCTTTTTTATTAATCAGATATTTAATGGCTAAGTGATATGTATACACAATTAGCTTAGTGCCTATTAGGTATTGCCTAAACTTATCGAATGAAAATACTACTGCTAAGAGTTCCTTTTCAGTGGTGGTATAGTTAACTTGTGCATCATTAAGAGTACAACTTGCATAGTATATGACATGAAAAATTTTACTTTTTCGTTGCCCTAGCACTACTCTGACTGCATAGTCACTGGCATCGTACATGAGTTCAAATGGTTTGTTCCAATCTGACAGGATAATGATTGGTGCTGTCAAAAGCTTTTTCTTCAAATCTGTGAAGGCATTCAAACAATCATTAGTAAATTCAAACGGAAGATTTTGTTGAAGTAAAAGACATAAGGGTTTAGAAATTTGAGAAAAATCTTTTTATGAACCGCCTGTAGAAGCCTGTATGTCTAAGGAAGCTTCGTACACCTCGCACATTGGTGGGTGGAGGTAGGTTTGTAATTATGTCCACCTTGGCTTTATCGACTTCAATGCCTTGACTTGAAATTTTGTGACCCAACACTATTCCTTCGATCACCATAAAATGGTATTTCTCCTAATTCACACTAGGTTGGCTTATTCACATCGTTTTAGTACCTTAGATAAATTGCCGAGGCATCATTCAAAATCATCACCCGAGACGGGGAAATCATCCATAAATATTTCCATGCATTCTTCCATAATATATGAAAATATTACCATCATGCATCTTCGGAATGTAGCTGGAGCGTTACATAATCCAAACGACATTCTTCTAAATGCATAAGTGTCATACGGGCATGTGAAAGTTGTTTTCTCTTGATCCTCCGGTGCTATGGCTATTTGGTTATTCTCTGAATATCCATCGAGGAAGCAATAAAATGCTTTTCCTGCCAACCTATCAAGCATTTGGTCGATGAAAGGAATTGGTAAATGGTATTTCATTGTGGCTTTGTTGAGCTTCCTGTAATCCATGTATATCCGCCAACCTGCGACTGTTCTTATGGTGAGGAGTTCGTCATTTTTTCTTTTAATCACGGTCACACCAACATTATTTGGCACACACTGCACCAGGCTAACCCATGAACTATCAGATATAGGATATATTACTCCTGCGTCTAACCATTTTATGATTTCCTTTATGACTAACTTGTTCATGATTGGATTGAGCCTTCTTTGAGGTTCTACCGAAGTGTTATGGCTATCTTCAAGGTTGATTTTATGCATTCATATAGTCGGACTGATTACCTTCAAGTATGTCATTGTCCATCCAAGAACTTTTCTGTGCTTTGACAAAACATTCAACAAAATATTCTCCTGTTTGGAGGTTAGATTGGCAGAAATTATCACTGGTAGAGTTTCATCAATTCCTAGATATGCATATTTCAAATGTGATGGAAAAGGTTTAAGTTCTAGCTTCGCTTGCATGTTGTAAGAATGTCTCTTGACACTTTACTTTATCATATTCTAAGGGTTCGAATTTCATACCTGATCTATTATGAAGAAGTCTCGACTGATCCTTTGTCTCTCTTTCGTATTGTGTATTGGTGTCAATTGCAGGGCATTCATTGTTCAGATTTTTGTTGTCAGGGCCATGAATTTCTAATTCCTCTTCTGAGTTTAATTCCCTTGAGCCAAATGTATCTTGTTCGTGCATCTCGGTTGTAGGGTTATGATATAAAGCGTTGAATTCATCGAGTCGTAGAGATTCACCTTGTCATACTATTATCTTCTCCGTGACTTTTTTAATGCATTGGCACTCTTCTGAATCATCCACATTTTTTATGGAGTTGAATACATTAATGGTGACACTTTTCTCTCCTACTCGCATTGTGAACCCTCCCTTTTCACAATCTATTAAGATTCTCCCAGTGGCTAAGAATGGTCTTCCCAGGATGATCGGGGAATTTTCATCGGCTTCGCAATCCAGGATAAGAAAATCAACTGGAAAGACAAATTTATCCACCTTTACGATGAAGTCCTCTATTCTGTCCTCTGGCTGCACATATGACCGACCGGCTAGCTGTAAGATGACTGAGGCTGGGTAGGCGTGATACCCATCTAGTTTCATAAATATGGACTTTAATATCAAGTTCACACTTGATCCCAAATCAATAAGAGCTCGTCCTATGAAGTTACCACCAATTGAGCATGGTATTATAAAACTGCCAGTCATTTTGCTTTGGTGTGAGTTTTCTCATTGCTGAATAGATTTTTGTTGCCGTGGCAACGTGTTCTACCTTCGGTTTCTTCGTAACAGTGTCTTTAAGAAACTTGGCATATGAAGGCATTTGCTTGACGGGTTCAAGTAAAGGCACATTAATGCACAATTGATCCAGAACATCAACGAATTTTTTGAATTGGATGTCATCATCATGCTTCTTCAACCGTTGAGGGAATGGTGGTGGAGGTCTCACAATGTCTGCTATTGTTGTTGAAAAATTTATGGTGTCGCCCATGAATTTCTCATTGTTTGAGTGATGCATTTCTGCACCTTCAGTTATTTTCTTCTCTTTTTGTGTTTCGTTCAACATTCTCAACTCGATCCTCATATTGTGTTATGCCATGGTGAAAACTGTTTGAGTTCTCTCCCCCAAACTTGTCATCTTGGTTGATCTATTTTTCACTCCTTAGTGTAAGTACAATGCATTGTTCCTTTCCATGATGCTTGGTGATCTCCGTATCACTAGGAAGATTTCATTGTGGGCGAGAATGTAGTGTTGTGGGAATTTGTCCCACTTAGTTCTCCAATGCTCTTAGGGATAAACTGTGGCTTTGCAAAAGTGTTGCTTGGCTTTGTAACAGATTTCCTTAATTTTTATTTTTTGCAGAATGTTCGTGCATCAAGGTCTTTGTGGAATCCATGAAATCTTTCGTTGAAGCCATAAATTCATGCAATGATAACTCCAAGGAATTAGTAGAATTAGTATTAGAGGAAGAAACTATACCTTTATTGTTTTGCCAGGACTGCTGATGATGTTGATTCTGAAAATGTTGATGGTCAGAATTATTTTGTTGTGGCCTGTAATTTGTTGCTTGATTGTTTTTGTTTCCTTGATGACTCCATGAGAAATTTGGGTGTTGTCTCCAACCAGGATTGCCTGTGTTTGAATATGGGTTGTTGTTAATTGCCCACGAAATTGGTTGACTTATGGTTTTCAGGGAATTCACTCTCATGATGGTGTCTTGACAAAATAAGCTTGCTTTATTGGTCACCTTGAATTCTCTTACCTCATTAGGACGTTGCAAATTTTCATCATGTTGGTTATGGAAGAAAGTTGAGCAACTACCCAATCCTTACCCTCTAATTCATATGCTCTATATGTTTTTCTACCGGTTCCCAATCTTGTATTTGGAAATTGATAATCATTATTTGCTATCCTGTCAAGGATGTTAAAAGCTTACTCGGGTGATTTGTCCAATAAGGTGCCATTTGCTGAAGCATCTAGCATCATTCGAGTTGGTGTATTGACTCTATTGTAAAATATTACCACTTGCGTCCATTGTGAAAGCCATGGTTAACACATTAGCGAAGTAGGCTTTTGTACCTATCCCAGCATTCGTACATTGATTCATCATCTCCTTGGCGAAAATTAGCAATGTCCTTGCGAATCTATGTATTCATATTGGGAAGATTGTATCGCAGTAGGAAACTCTTACATAAATCTTCCCATGACTCCATTGAGCCGAAAGGTACTCCGCTGAGCCATGCTCTTGCTCTATCGCGTAGGGAATAAGGGAAAAGTTTTAGTTTGAGCACGTCTTCATGTACTCCTTGTTGTCGAAACGAGTTGCATACTTCAAGGAAAGCATGATCATACTATCTAGCATCCTCATTGGGTTAACCACCAAATTATCCGATAGAGTTTAGCATGTTATACATCACCGATTTGAGTTCGAAGTGAGTGGCTTGTATCTCAGGTGCCACTATGCCTAGATTGAGATCATCAAGAATCGAGTTCAAATGATCTCGTATTTCTCTTGGCCTTGCAAATTGAAGATTGATAGCTACATCAGGTCCTAAATCACCCCTGTTGTGTTGCATTTTGGATTTTATTTGATTGTTCTCTGGTTCTTTGGAACCTTTGTCTGAGTGATTGCTCAACTTCAGGGTTGAATGGTTCCAAAGGCTTACTATAAGACCTCATGGTCATGCAATAATAAAAACCTACAAAAAAATTATCAGTTGCCAATCCCTGACAACGACGCCAAAAACCTGATTGCTTGTAAATGTATATGTTAAGGCAACTAAATCTATGCAAGTATACACAATCGATTCAAGTAATATAGGGTAAGTGAGTATCATCTCCACAGGGATTTGTAGAGAAATATATTTTCACCACAACTAGAACTAATGTCACAAACTAACCATAACTATAACTAATGTCACAAACTAAGTCCTACTAAGTTGTCAACTTAAGAACTAACAAATAGGTGATTTAATTAGTGCAGGAAAGTTTTGTTGAGACAAAATAAATATGCAGAATGCTTAAGTAAATAAAATAAGATAAGTTTTAATTTAAATCGAATGCAAACAACCTCACATTGTCAGACATATCACAGAGCACTGATGCTAAACCCTTTCATTGTCAACAATAATTTCTAAGTCTAGAATGAATTACTATGACTCGCTCAAGCTGCCCAAAAGGATTACTAGGTATTCTTAGACGGTTGCTATGGCAATACTCCTCAGCGTTAACTACAATATGTTGTTGTAGCAATACCTCTCAACGTAAACTATAGGCATTGTCTATCCTACTCTAGCGTCTATCCCTTTTAGTCGATTGAAACTGCTCCTTATCTTTAAGGTAGACAAGTTAGAACTTCACCATACTGGATTCATTCTATTTCTTACGTCAATATATCTTAATTCTCTAGAATATAAGAATCATTATCTAGACAAACGGATATCTCTCGATGTTCTTACAATGCCCAAACATGTTTTACCAAAGCCCTAGGCGATCTCTTGATGCTCTTACAGTGTTAAGGAAAAATATTTAAATAGTAAGGAAAACAGTCATAAGTAAAATATAATTCATCATTCATAAAACATAAAAATATTGTTCAGACAACACAAAGTTTAACACCAAGTAAGAAATTCATGGTGCTATCAAAGATCACCCAAAATTTAACATTTAGTACAACCCCAAATAGATAAAGAGTTAAACAAAGGAGGAACGACTCCCAAAACTGGGGCTCTGTAGCGACGATTCTAATCAGTGCTACGCTAGCCTTGGTGATCATCCTCTCTCGAGGCCTGATCACTGCTCTGCTAACGTCTGGTTATGGAGGATACCAAGGAAGGTCGGTGGCTAGATGGTGAAGAAGCACTACAGTTGCTTGCTCACGCCTTGGGTAATGTTCTTCTCTCTTCTTCTTGCCTTCTTTTCTTTGGTAGCTACGGCTGGTTATTTATAAGGAAAAATCCCCTACGACTTTGCATGCTTTTTGGAGTTTCCTTAAATAACCGTTGTTAATTAAATGTCCAGACTTCATAAAAGAAAGGTGGCTATCAGAATAATTAAGGCTTGCTTGCATGTGAAGTAGATCATCCAACTGGCTTGTGACATAGGCAGTTTCGTCACACTTGCTTCAGACTTCCTCAGATAAACCTTGTCTCGGTGAGATAAATCTGCTCATCACGTTCTCATATGTTCCGTTTGCCTTTACAAATTTACATTGTCAAGACTGAAATGTTCTTCCCCTGTAAGTTTCATGCACAAACACAATCCATACAACCCTTTCTCCTCAACATCATCAGTCAAACCAAAAAAATCTTACCTAAGCAAAATTTATCCACCACAAGTTAAGGTAACCTATATGCAACTAGATGCAACTAAAATGATATTCATACTTTGTTTAGACGAGCAATAACTTAAGTGAAAAAACAAGAAATTAAGTCTTTTTACGGAGTTATCAGGAACACACTACAGTTTTCAGATATTATTCAGATATACTTAATAATCTTATCGGTTAGTGAAACAGGATCTTCAGTATGCCGACAGAATGTCGGAAGTTAAAAATACTATTGGAAGAGTTCATTAACTGACGAAATCATCAGTTATTCAGAATATGATTTATCAGGATCATATATTATTCGGACATTTTACGGTAGCTCTACGTAATCAGAAGGGTATTCAAAATCATTTTTATCTTAGTTACTTGTGTTTACAGATATGATTAGAGTGATTTGAGCTGATAAGGGAGGACAAACATTCAAGACTTTTACAATCTACGTTGATTGATCAAATTATCGAACAACTTAAGATAAACAACTCCCAAAACTAATGCTTGTCGATTGGTCAATTCATTGTCCTTCCAGGGTATTTACTCTTTAATACCAAAAATTATTGTCCATAGATCATCTTTGGAATCATCGCATAATATATCTTCCAATAATCTTTATTTCAATTCCAAACGTCCACGATATCATGAAATGCTGACATGCTTGATTTCTAGTTCATGACCTATAAGCACAGTACATCATGTAAGATCATTAGCATTCCCAGACACATCCAAATCACTTATTTAATCCTCAATCATTGAGGTTATTTAATTCATTTAGCAGTCAAGTCTATCTCGGTTACTTCAGAGTTTTCGAGAGTAATTCGGATGTTTCTAAATTTTGAAACATATTGTACATCTGTTCAGTTCAAATTTGTTTTCGTGGTTGATTTGTCTAACGAATATCCACTTCTTAGTACTAAATGCTATCTAGAGTTGAGCTGGGCTGAGTACTTCCAGAATTATCATCGATCCAAACTTGAGAAGATGAACATGCTTTCAAGTGATATCTATGTCATTCAGGTACTGACATATCATTAGGATTAATCGACTCACTTCAGTTATGTTCCATAACTATTAAGGGTAGTACAACACCCTTGTTTATTTGGATTCCTTAAGGGTATTTTGGTCATTCTGGTGCTCAATGTTATTCTAGTCCTTTTAGAGCTTGAGGATATCCAATCATTCCTAGGCTTGGTGATATTATTGATTTATTTCTATTCCATGGGTATTTTGGTCATTTTACAGTTCAAGATTACTTAGTTATTTTCTACGGCTCAAACATATGCATAATTCTATCAATTTATTTATCAGCCAGTTTTGTCCAGAAATCATAATTTCTAAATCTTTTTCCATCTTGAGGTTTGAAATCGGTTATCCAAATATTCTAGACAACAATAGCATTTTCTATGCATATCAGTAATTTTATCGGATTTATATATATTTTCAAAACTATTATTCAACTTCCAGAGACAATCCTTATTTTTTTATAATATAAGGGTATTTTCATAATTTCACCTAACCAAAGTATTCTCATCCAAGTACCTTTAATGATATAATTTATAATTTACATATCCATGGCTGATTCCTTTATCACTTAATCCCAGAACATGTAATTTAATTCCAATTGTCCTCCAATTTCCTATATTAGTCGTCTGAGCCATATTTAGTTACCTACTTTTACCGCATTCGTATCGAGTGTAGGAATTAATTAACTATCCAAATAAAACCTAACATTTTCATTCATGCTTTTACAAATACCAACATGTTCCATAAAACATAAAAAGGTAGTAATGTATTACCTCAATTTTTATGTCATATTGATTGACCATTTAAACTCTATTCGAACGCCCTCAATCTTAAAATTAACGTCCAATAATTTCTCAGATATATAATAACAGAATTTCATCAGAAACGAAGCTTAATTATGAAAAACAAATCGAATCCATTGGTAAATCAGTGAAAAATAGCTTATCGAGTTCTAATTTGGTGAAACAGGCTTCGGAATCGGACTTAGGACGTCGAAAAACATAAAATATGACTTTTCAAAAATTTTGCCTTTTTTAGTCAAAGTTAACGGTCAACGGGTTGACTCGGTCAAAGTTAACGAGTTGAACCAGTTAGTTGACTCACTCTATTTAACTTAGCATGCATTGACTTAGTCGGGTCAGGCGGGTCGGTTAGGCCCATTCCAAGCAGTCCATCAGGCAGTGGACTTTCCCTACTCTCAGGGGTGGCGCGTTCACAATTTTGAATGGCGGAGAGCTCAATTTTAAAACGTCAAAAACTTTAGCTTCCTCACCCCTCAAGCGTCGGCGACGGCGGAGACAATGAGGACACCGATGGACTCGTAAAGATGAAAGGAACATGATGGTGCGGGAGGTGTAAAAAACAGAGAAACGATCGACGATGAATCGACGATTTTCACGGCGATATAGTTTAAAAACTTCGAAACTTTGAGTTGAATTTTACACCGAACGACGATGATTCACAATGAGAAGTTTAAGGAGTTTTGTTCACTGGTCGACAATGAACACGATGATGGTTTCGGATCGACGAACGGTGGCCGGACAGTGGAGAAATCGGAGCTCAAAGGAGTTGACGGGGGAGAGGAAATGGGGAAGCATTCTGGGAAAATAGATGGGGGAGGCGTTTTATAATTATCACTTAAAGAAAAATGGGTAAATTATGAGTTTGGTCCCCAAATTCCTACACTTTTCTAAAACTGACTTCCAGTTTCAAAAACTTATAATTTGCCCTTAAATTTAGGTTTTACAATTCTCCCCTCCTTTAAAGAATTTCATCCTCGAAATTCATTCATGCCACATAATTGCATAAATGAAACTTCCATCAGTTCTTTCGTATCTTCAAGTAGTTTTTACAAAAGTATTGTTCCTCTATAAATCTAGTTGAGTATACATTATTTTAGTACTCTCCCTCATTCCAATAAAAAACAGATTTATCCTTGTAGAATCAATTCAGCCTTGGTTACAAGAATAGGCTCATTGAGCGTAACATATCCCAATTTCATTTCTGGAGTTGGATCGGAACTTCTCAGATGAGTAACTCTCACATGTCTCGTGAGGTATTCTACAGAATTTAGATAGACGTTATTGGTATTCCTTTATGCAAAGTTATAGCCATAAAGGATAAAAACATAGGTTTGCTCGTTACAGATAGGGACTCAACCTTGGACTTCCGGATCAGAGAAATACGATTGTAGTCTAGGGGCATGTACTGATCAGACATCTATTAACATTCAAACAGCCGATCTATTTGGAAAAATTTTGACTCAAACCTAAGCTCATATACCACTAAATGTAACCCCCTCATACCGATGTGGGTAACCCGATTCGATCTAGGATGTGACATTAGGGCCACCGGAGTGACCTACTGTAAAAATCTCGAAAAATTTAAAATTTTTATTAAAACACATAAACTCATAAAATGATTATGAATATATAATAAATTTTATCAGTATTCATAAATAAAACAGATTTTTAGACTCAGATATAAAAACAAAATACAAGATACATGTCCCCTAATCATATGCACCGTACTCCACAAATTGATGCCGATGGAACTCTCTACTGATGTCGATAGTTGCACTGGTTGAATCTTTTTAACCTGAAAAGGTGAGTAAGAGAGTGTCCTTTGGAAAGCTTAGTAATACAGAACTACCAAATGATGCTAAACAACTTGTAGAAACAAATAAAGATATATTTCCTTATTTGTTCAGACATGTACATATTTTTAGGCTAAGCTAAGGTTCCACTGATGTCTCAGGTAGTAACAAATAGTAAGTTTCAGTTCAAAGGGAAATATTTCAGGTGAATGGGTTTAGAAGATCAGAATAGGTTATCTAGTGTGTTCCTGCAAAACCAGTGAAAAGATACGGATCTTTTTAAAACTTATTTTTTTCAAAGATCCTAATAATCCCTCCAACCGCTACACATTATAATGTGTAGGTTCCCCAGAACCATACACCCAACCGGACAACCAGTAAGGCCCTGAGCACAAAGCCGAGGAACCTACAGATATTCTTCCTCAAAAAATAACCCCCAAATAAAATATTTTTTCATCAGTAAACAGAGATATCAGAAATCAAAACATAATTCAGATTAGATATAACAACAGAATCCATGTTAGAAATCAGAATAGAATTTAGATCAGGTATCAGAATAGAATTCAAATCGAAAATTAGATAAAACATTCATATGATTAGGGAACACATTAGAGTTTCCATATATTATTCAGAGATACTAGATAATCTTATCAGGCATAGAAACACGGATCTTCAGTATGTCAATAGAATATTAGAAATTATAAACACTATTGGAAGAGTTCATTAACTGACGAAATCATCAGTTATTTAGAATGTGATTTATCAGAATCATATCTTATTCAGACATTTTTTGGACGCTCTACGTAAGCAGAAGGGTATTCAGAATCATTTACATATGAGTTACTTGTGTTTACAGATATGACCAGAGTGGTTTGAGATGATAAGGGAGGACAAAGATTCAGGACTTTTACAATCTATGTCGATTGATTGAATTATCGAACAACTACGTGATTAATAGCTCCTAAAACTAATGATTGTTGACTGGTCAATTCATTATCCTTCCAGGGTATTTACTCTTTAATACAAAAAATTCTTCTCCTAGATCATCTTCGAAATCATCGCTAAATATATCTTCCAATGGTCTTTATTTCATTTCCAAACTTTTAAAATATCATGAAATGCTGACATGCTTGATTTGTAGTTCATGACCCATAAGAATAGTACATCATGTAAGTTCATTAGGATTCCTAAACTCATCTAAATTACTTATTTAATCCTCAATCATTAAGGTTACTTAGTACATTTAACAATCAAGTTTATCCCAGTTACTTTCGAGTTTTCCAGAATAATTCAAGAGTTTCTGAATTTTGATACATATTGTACTTGGGTTCATTTCAATTTGGTTTTCGTGGTTGAATTGTCTAACGAATATCCCCTTCTTAGTACCGAATGCAATCTAAAGTTGAGCTGAGCTGAGTACTTTTAGAATTATTATCGATCCAAACTCGAGAAGACGAACATGCTTTCAAGTGATATCTATGCCATTCAGGTACTGACATATCATTAGGGTTGATCAACTCACTTAAGTTGTGTTCCATAACTTTTAAGGGTAGTACAACACTCATATTTATTTGGATTCCTTAATTAATCCATTATTTAATCAAATACATTTACTTAGTCTAGGCCATAAGGGTATTTTGGTCATTATGGTGCTTAATGTTATTACAGTCCTTTTAGAGCTTGAGGATATGCAATCATTCTTGGGCTTGGTGATATTCTTGATTTATTTCCATTCTATGGGTATTTTGGTTATTTTAAAGTTCAAGGTTACATTGTTATTTTCATTGATTCTAACATATGCATCATTATATCAATTTATTTATCAAGCGGTTTTGTCCAAAAATCACAATTTCTAAATCTTTCTCTATCTTGGGGGTTAGAAATCAATATCCAAATTTTATAAACAAAATAACATTTTATATGCACATCAGTAATTTTATTGGATCAATATGTTTTTTCAAAACTATTATTCAACTTCTAGGGGCAATCCTTATCTTTTTATAATATAAGGGTATTTTTATAATTTCACCTAACAGAAGTATTCTCATCCAAGTACCTTTAATGATATAATTTATAATTTACATATCCATGGCTGATTCCTTTATCACTTAATCCAGAACTTGTAATTTAATTGCAACTATCCTCCAATTTCTTATATTAGTCATATGAGCCATATTCAATTACCTATATTTTACAGCATTCGTATCGAGTGTAAGAATTATTTAACTATCCAAATAAAACCAAACATTTTCATTCATGCATTTACCAATACCAACATGTTCTATAAAGCATGAAAAGGTAGTAATGTATTACCTCAATTTTTGTTCCATATTGATCGATTATTTAAACTCTATTCAAATGCCCTAAATCTTGAAATTAACGTCCAATAATTTCTTAGATACATAATAATAGAAAGTTTATCAGAAATAGAGCTTAATTGAGGAAAACAGATCGAATCGGTTGGTAAATCAGTAAAAAAACAACTTATCGGGTTTGAATTTGGCGAAACATACTTCGTAGTCGGACTCATGACATCGAAAATACATATATTTTCAAAAAAAATTAACTTTTTGGATAAATTCAATGGTCAATGGGTTGACTCGGTCAAAGTTAACGGTCAAAGTCAACAGTCAAAGGTCAATGGATTGACTCGGTCAAAGTCAAGGAGTTGATCTGGTGAGTTAACTCAGCCGAGTTAACTCAGTTCGAGTTGACCCGGTCGGGTCGAACGGGTCGGGCAGGTGGGTCCAAGCAGTCCACCAGGCAGTGGACTTTCCTTATGCACAAGGATTGTGCGTGGGGACGCGTGTAGTGTGATAGAGGGTCACAAAAATTTGATAAAAATTTCTAAAATTATTTTAAAGGATTTTGAGACATTTACCAAGCTTAGTTCACAATTTTGAACGGTTGAGAGCTCGATTTTAAAACGTCAAAAACTTTAGCTTCCTTACCCCTCACGCACCAGTGACGGTAGAGACAAGAAGAACACCGGTTGACTCGTAACGATGCAAGGAACACGATGGTGCGAGTGGTGTTGAAAATAGAGCAACGATCGACGACGAATTGATGATTTTCATAGTGGTGTAGTTTGAAACTTTGTAACTTTGAGTTGAATTTTATAGCGAACGACGACGATTCACGATGAGAAGCTTGAGGGTTTTGTTCACCGATTGATAACGAACACGATGGTGGTTTCAGATCGACGAATAGTGGTTGGACATTGGATAAATCAGAGCTCGAAGGAGTTTACGGGGGAGAGGAAATGGGGAAACATTATAGGAAAACAGACGGGGGAGGGGGTTTATAATTCTTACTTAAAGAAAAATGGGTAAATTATGAGTTTAATCCCCAAATTCCTACACTTTTCTAAAATTGACTACTAGTTTTAAAAAATTTGTAATTTACCCCTAAATTGGGGTGTTACAATTTTATTGTTTCATATATGTGTGTGTATATATATATATATATATATATATATATATAATTGTTTTATTTACTGTTAACTTGAACTACTATATATATACACATGTATATACATGTGTTTTCCATTTTATAGATATATGGACATAGATATGAAAACGTATAATTTTTTATATATATTACTTTTTATGAATTTTTGAATTAATACATATGTGTTATTTTATTAATATTTTCTTACTAAGTGAAATATACTTTTATAAATAATATTATATATATATATATTATTTTTTTATGCATGTTATGTATGTAAATGTATTATTTGGTGCATATTGGTCTAGGTTCTGTTTTAATTATTTTGCATGGAAACCTCACAAGCATTACTTGACTCGAATAAAAATAATTTGATTAAGGGTAATATCTGTTTATTTTAAGATTGTTCTGAAGTGACTGTCTTAACTTATAAGAAAGTTACTTTCAATAATTTAAAAAAAAAAAGTTTATTCCATTAATGACACGAATAAAATTGATTACAACTAAAATTTGGGGCTGAGAAAAATATTATGTTCTTTTAATTAAATTATCCGAGGAAATACTGTTAAAATGAATCTAAGGTCTCGTCTCAATGTATTTAAATAATTGAACATCCTTATACTCATTAAAGGTTGGTAAAATAATTAATTAATCGTATTCATTTTATGTATGTATTTAAATTTCGTTTTATTTTTCTATATGTTTTAATGTGATTTCAAAAAATAAATAACACTCGAATTAATATTGAATTTTATGATGAAATAGTAATATTTATTTTTTTTCAGTTGGAGTAAGAATATACTGCTTTAATGTAATTCCCCAAATATTGAAATAGGGACTTTATTGAAAGGATTTAAAATTTGAGAATCTATTTGATAAATTGATAAAAGATGAGAATGATTAGGGAAGAGTAGTTTGGACTAAAGTGTAGTAATAGAGGATTAAAAAGACAATTTGGTCATTTGGAATAAAATGAATTTAAAATTCATTTCCTTATATTGTATTAAAGTATAGAATAAGGGGAAAAGGGGATTTAACTTGGTCAACTGTTTTCTTCGTCTTCTTCTCCCGTGGATAACTCTCTTCCACAACTCAAAGGTGAGTTTTTAAATTGTTTGTTTATCCTTTCATTTTTTGTTGGTTATTGAAGCCATGTATATGATAGAAGCTGAAGGAAGGATTAGAGGATATTAAACCTATTGAATATAGGAAATAATGGAGATTTTAGAAAATGGGTTTTGAAATGATATGTTAAGATATTGGTGTTTATTGATGATTATTAGTAGTTTTGACTTGTCAAAGTAGTAAATAAGAGAATAAAAGCATTGGATGAGTTTAAAAACAAGTTAAAAATCGTGGTGTGATTCTTAGAATCAAATGATCTTGAGAGATACTAGATGTTTTAACTATCAAAATGAAGGAATCTTAGTATGGATAGTTAAAGAAGAGTTTAACAGTATTTTATGGTGTAAATACAAGGAAATTTGACCCCATTTTTGTAATAATCATGTTGAAAACTAGAAAATCTGGGCAAGGGTATCGGTACTAATAGAATAGTATTGATACTATAGGCTAAAATGGGATGAATCAATTGAGTAGTATCGATACTGATTCAATCTGTATCGATACCGAAGAGGGATTATCGATACCGAAGGCAAGGTATCGATACCATTTCAAAACAGAATGCAAAAATGGTATCGATACCATAATAGGGTATCGGTATCATAGTATGGTAGTATCGATACCATGGTAGGAGTATCGATACTGAGGAGCCAGAAATTTTAAAATAGGATGATATTATTGTAGAAAAGTTATTAATAGGTGCTTTTGAGTAATGTTTAAGTGTAATTGTTAGGAAATACACTAACAATTGATATGTACATGTATTTAATGGATATTGAATAAATCGAAGTCAAGCTCTCGAGTCAAGTAAAGCAAAAGGAAAAGGCCAAGTTTTGGAGTAAGAAACTTTACATTTTTTATACCAAAGCGAGGCAAACGAGGTGAGTACTCTATAGTAAGTATGCGAGATAGAGCACATTCAAATTAGAATGCTTTAAATTTATTTATGTTTCATAATATTGATTATGTTATCTTTATATGTATGGAAAGAATATTATGAATGAGTTTTAGAGCATGAACTGCTTTAAATCGAATACATAATTAAAATACATGAAATGATGCATTAAGGCATGAAAGGATGCCATAATTAAAATGTATGAAAGGATGCATTAAGGCATGAAAGGATGACATAATTAAAATGCATGAAAGGATGCATTAAGGCATGAAAGGATATCATAATTAAAATGCATGAAAGGATACATTAAGTTATGAAAGGATGCCATAATTAAAATGCATGAAAGGATACATTAAGGCATGAAAGGATGTCATAATTAAACTTGCATAAATGGATGTGTTAATGCGTGAAAAGAGACCAACTAAAATTAATGAACTAAAGAAAAGTATGTTGGACATACTAAAGATGGTTATGATGATAATATGACCGAGGTTTAGTTATAATAAGAATGACTTAACTAATTCCTATGGATGATACAACTTAGTTTGAAGTCAAATAACTATGAGATATTTATGTATACTTTAATGTTCTTTACAATATTATATCTCACTAAGTAAATGCTTAGCGTATGTTGTTTCTCACGCATAGGTAAAAGTAAAGATTAACTGAGTAATGAGTTCTTCTGTAGCCGTGGGGATCATCAACTAAGGTGGACTCATCCGTGACACCAAGACAATCTAGTTTATTTTGGAAAAAAAAAAGCTTAATTGACATGTAATCACAGTATTAAAAATGATGTTAACTTTAATTAAATAGAACTTATAATTGTTTACAATCAATGTTTTCCTCTATATTAAAATGTTATGTTTTCAGAAAAAGAAAGAGAAAAAAATATTTTCAGGTTTTCAAATGAAAAACTATTTTAAGAGTAACGTGACATCTATATCTCGTGTATAGAAAGGTATACAGGAGAAGGGTGTTACATTTATTGGAATCAGAGCTACAGGTTTAGTTGATTCTCGACCGAAACCACTTTTAATTTTAAAACGTAAAAGGGGATTACATGCCATAAAGATTGTCAATGTTACTGGTATGGTGTTATTTTAGCAAAATTGATGACACTCCTTACTAATTAAAATGTTATTATTATGTTTGTTATTATAGATGTCGGAATCTTCGAATTCGCGAAGAGCTGGGGGACAAGAGATGCAAGAAGAAACTGGTAGTGAAAGCTATGAGGCAAATAGTGAACAACCTGTCCCCTCTGTGAATGCTAGTGCACCTGTACCTCAAGGGATTTCGGTGCCTAAGTTTAGAACTTTCATACAAACCCTTGACACAATACTAACTCGATTTCATCCTCCTTCTGCTTCTTCAGCACCGAGAATGTTAATCCCAAAAGAGCTAAAGAGCTTAGGTGCTCCATTATTTCGGGGAGAAGAGATGGAGGGTCCATGGAGGCCGACTTATGGTTAAATGATGTTATATTAATGCTTGAGAGTCTTCAATGCAAGGATCCGAAAAATTTGGGAGGAGTTGTATCTTTACTTAGAGGATCAGCTCGAGTATGGTGGTCCAATACTATTATGTATGAACCACCGGAGAAAGTGAGTTAGTAATTTTTCCTGGAGGAATTCAAGAACAAGTACATGGGTGAACAATTCAAAAAGGCAATGTTGCTAAAATTCCTTAATATAAAGCAAGGTGATCGAGTTGTACATGAATTCGAGGTTGATTACAACAAGTTGATCCATTTTGCCACTGAAGTCGTTCCAAAAGACAAGGCAAGACGTGATTGGTTTATAGAGGGTTTGAGGACAAAATTGAAAGAAATGATGTTGGCCTTAAACTTTCAGAGTCTACAAGAAGTCATAAACAGAGCTAAAGCTAATGAAAAAGTTCAGGAAGAGACATTAGCTACATAGTAGAGTGTTCAGATGGGGAAAATAGTAGGAATACCTTCCATTCCCCAACATGTTAAACGAGGCAAGGGCTTGAGTTCCAGATATACTAATAGAGATAGTTTTGCAGCAGCTTCACAGAAAAATAGAGAATCTTAGTCTTTTGTTACTAGCTCGGGTACATCATCAAGGGAGAGAATTCTATGTCAAACATGTGGCAAATTGCACAATGGAGCATGCAGGCTTCTTAGTGGAGTTTATTTCCAAAGTGATGAGACTGGTCACTTTGCTCGAAACTGTCCTGATAAATCTGGGAACAATTCGGTGTAATCTGAAATATCAGTTGTAGCCTCAAATAGAAGTAGTTAAACGGGTAAATCCTGGGAAAAATAGATTTAATGCAGAGACAAGAGACTCGGGGAGTCGTTAGAATTTACAATATTAAGAATAATGAGGATTGGTATGACCCTAAAATTATAACAGGTATTTTCCACCTTTTTAATGAGCTTGTATTGGTTTTAGTTGATCATGGTTCTGTAAAATCATACATTAGTACCAAATTGGTTAAAATGAGGGGAATCCCTTTAGAACAAATTGTGAGTGAGATGATAATGGTAAACTGTTAGAGTATGCCCAAAGACCAATCATATGATGATTTTAATAATATATTTATTTACCGATTTTATTGAACAAAGGCATTGCCACTATTATTTTTAGTTATGTGTATCTGTTTAACACAAACTAAAATAAAATAAAGTTGATATAATAACATTATTAAAAGATCCATAGTCAAGTATTATTATGGGCATGGAAAATAATAATACGCTTAAGACTAACATGTTATTGATTGATTATAAGGAGTTGTCATTGGCATAGAGATGTCAGAATTGATACATGATTATATTGTTAGAGAACAATGTATTGGATTGACTCATCATGAGCATATGTCTTGGATTATTATGTAACGGACATAACATTGCTCATGGTGATGACTATATGTATGATCCTCAGACTTGAGATCAATGTCATCCCAACATATATTATTATATGTTTTGATACAGTTAAACATGTTACATAATTGGTTGCACTATAAAGACTGTTATTGAATATATTTCTATATATTTAGTACGGTGTACATGGTTAAGATAGTATTTGTCCTTCCTAGATAATATAAAATATATTACAGGCCACTTGATTGGGTGAGACTAGAAATGCATGGCCATGCTCGAATAAGTTGATATGTGATATCATATTCATTAATTATAGTATACTCTAGATATCAAGAAACAATAGATGGGCTATAAAAGTGTGACTATTCTAAGACTTTTGCATATTCTAGATATAAAGGACAAAAGGATGTAATACATAAAAGAAATAATCATGAAGATGATATGTCAAACCATAATTTCTTATAACTTAGGTGACAACGATATATTACTAGATGTCACTCGTTATATGTAATATTAGAATTGTTCTAATAATTACTACTAACGTTACAAGAACCTACAGGGTCACACCCTAGGATTAAAATGAGAAAAAATGTACAATTTGTTGTATGTTACTAAAATATATATAGAGTTACGATATGTATATTTGATAAACATATGATTTTAATTATCCCGAATATAGTAAGTAAGAATTAAAAGAATTTAATTTAGATTACAACTCTTTTAATTTGTGTATATAATTTGGAATAATTAAATAAGTTTTTAAATAAACATTAAAGATTTTAATTCATATTATGATTCTTTAATGTATATTTAATTGAATTAATTAAATAATATTTTATTGTTAATTCAAAATAGCTTAAAAACCCAAAGATATTAGGGTAATTGATATAAAAGGGTGTGTTATGTCTAGCAGTCGTTTTTAACACACACACATAAACTTTCAACCATTTTCCCTCAAAACAGTTTTGGGGAAAACAAATAATGCTCTCAATCGGGTGAACTGAGTAGAGGCTAAGATGTGATTTCATGGAGGCTTACGATTCTAGTCGATCTTCACCACCAGTATTCATTGTTGTCCTTGCTATTTTTCAAGGAACCCATTGTAAGTATTCACATCCATTCCTCCCGATTTTAGTTTTTCGTACATGGATCGCTAGTGAGACCTTCAAGTTTTGTTTCTACTATACCATGGGGTGCGCCGACAGTCCCAACAGTGTTATCAGAGCCACTTGTACGATCCAAATTCAGGTTAAATGCTTGGATGATGCGATACATATGTGATGTATGTTCCAGTTTTATCGTTTTCGGAAAATATGCATGATATCATTGTTCAAATCGATAACCTCAATGATTAATATGTTAATTTTATTAATCTGTTTTTCGATCTATTTGTTACTGCAATGATTTTACAAAATTCATATGTCAATTGTTGACATGATGATCCATGGGAGTGTGATAGGAGATCGCATTTGGCAGTGGAACAAAGGTTGTTCCGATGCATAAAAACCTTCGGGATTGAATATCCCAAAAGCACGTTTATGTTGATAAGTGTTAGTAAATCATGAGATTTTTTTTATAGAAACGGAAGTACTATTTTTCAAAAAATCCCATTGGCATAAAAACGTTTATATACATATGATATATTTGTTTTGCACGGTGTTTGACATTAATGGTTATAGCACTTGTTCACTTTATAATGGTTTAATTTGAAATACGGTCTACGAGCCGTGCCTTTCTATATCTCTGTTGTATTTCTCTTCTCATCTTACTTCCTCGTATATAAAATGAGTTTCTTTTAAAATTGTAAACCTATGAAGATTCACAAGGAGCAGAAGAATGGTAAGAAGATACCTAGAGAGCAGTCTTAGGCTTTAGTGTTCTTGGTTCTCCCATTAGCTTAGGATGGGCCACCATAGTCATTGTTTTGGGCTATAACCATTGCATCTTATTTATTGCTATATTTGTTATATATGCAATGCATCAAATGATATAATAAGAATGAATATTGATGAGATCAATAAGGGCCTAATATTAAAATTAACAATGATGAGATAATTACGAAAATCCCTCTTTATAATCTATGTAAACTTAACTATCTAATATTTACCCTCGTTAAGGCTTCGATTGATATTGTGTTGCCTTTTCCAAAGCATTGGCACATAAATCTATCTTGGTTAAACACGAAGAATAAGCAAGTGATATTAACTGATCAAAATATTGGTAATAACTTAGCTAGGTCATTCTAATAGGATTAGAAACCTAGAGGTTAAATATTTGGATAAGTCATGAGAAGACTGTAACAAAAGTTGTTCACCAAAATGAGGAGTTACATGAGATGTAACTAGTAAAGTGTTATGTACCTAAATAATCATTATCCTAAAAGAAAAGCCAAAGCTGATTTAGGAAATTGATGTATTATGGATCCTCACGCACTAGAAAAATTTTCGTTGAATTTTTCTGAAATTAAAATAGAGAGGGTTTTTAATTTTGAATAAAATAGTGGGAGTAATTTGAAAATGAAGTCCTATTTATAAATTTTAATTCGGTAAATATACTTACTTTAATATTTCGATTCTTGTAGTATAATGGCAAACAACACTTTATCACTGCGGTCACTCCTTGAGAAGGATAAACTTAATGGCATAAACTTCATTGACTGGTTTCGTAATTTGAGAATTGTTCTCAAACAGGAAAGGAAGGAATATGTCATTGAGGAACCTATTCCTGATGAACCGGCAGCTAATGCTTCAAGAGATGATAAAGATAAATTCAAGAAATATATGGATGATATGTTAGATGCTGGATGTCTAATGCTTGCCACCATGACTCATGAGCTTCAGAAGCAACATGAGGACATGGTTGCATATGAGATGATTCAAAATCTCAAAGAATTATATGAAGGGCAAGCACGTCAAGAGATATATGAGGCCTCTAAAGCTCTATTTCAATGCAAAATGGTAGAGGGAACTCCTATAGGAGCTCATGTCATCAAGATGATGGGCTACATCCAAACGTTGTAAAAGCTGAGATTTCCTCTCAAAGATGAATTGGCTACTGATGTTATTCTGCAATCATTACATGATAGTTTTAGCTAATTTGTCCTTAATTTCAACATGAATGAAATTAACAAGACTTTACCACAGTTACTTGGCATGTTATGAACTGCTGAAAGAAACATGAAAAAGGTTGGACCTAAGCCCGTTCTGATGGTCCACAAGGATAAATGAAAGGGGAAAAAAGGTAGTGGCAAAGTCTAAGGGAAATCATAAGACCAAACCAAAAGAGAAAAATGCATTGAAACCCAAAGGGAGAGTTAGCAAGGAAGGAAAATGTTTCCATTGAGATAAGACCATACATTGGAAGAGAAACTGCCCTGTTTACCTTGAAAGAGGTCAAGAAAGAAAAAGCAAACAGAACGTTTGTTTCAGGTATTTATGTTATTGATGTTAATTTGTTAACATCTACTTCTTGAGTATTAGATACCGGTCGTGGTTCTCATATTTGTACTTATATACAGGGGCTACAAAAGAGAATGAATCTGGCTAAAGAAGGCGTGGACCTACGACTGGGAAATGGAGCAAGAGTTGCTGTATTAGCTATAGGGACATATGTTTTATATTTGCGTAGTGGACTTGATTTAAATTTAGAGGCTTGTTATTATGTGTCTAGTTTGACTAAGAACATTATTTATATTTCTTGTTTGGACAAGATTGGTTTTGAGATTATTATTAAGAATAATTGTTGTTCTTATTATCTCGATAATGTTTTTATGGTTCGGCACAATTGGGTAATGGTCTCTATAATTTGGATCAAGAAAACACCATTTATAACATAAATACTAAGAGATCAAAAAGAAATGACTCGAATCAAACTTATATTTTCCATTGTCCTTTAGGTCATATAAGTGAGAAACTCATATCAAAACTCCATAAAGATGGATTCTTAGATTCATTTATTTTCGAACAATATGATGTATGTGAATCTTGATTGTTGGGGAAAAAGACTAAAGGTCCTTTTAATAGTAAAGGTGAGCAAGCAAGTGATTTATTGGGGTTAATACATAGTGATGTACGTGGACCAATGAATACACAAGCCAGGGGTGGATTCCATTACTTCATTACTTTCACCGATGACTTCAGTCATTTATCTTATGTGCCATAAATTTGAAGCCCTTGAAAAGTTTAAGGAATTTAAAAATGATGTAAAAAAACAACTAGGCAAGAGTATTAAGTCACTTCAATCAGATCGAGGTGGAGAATACTTAAGCATAGAGTTTGATGAACTCCTAAAAGAATGTGGGATTGTTACACAGCTTACACCACTTGGTACACCAAAGTGAAATGGAGTTTCTGAAAGAAGGAATCAAACACTGTTAGATATGGTTCGATCGATGATGAGTCATAGTGATCTTCTGACTTCTTTTTAGTGACATGCACTTGAAACCGTCGCGTTTGCACTAAATCGTGTTCCATCTAAATCGGTTCAACACTATACGAGATATGGACTGGGAAACGTCCCAGTATGTCTTTTATGAAGATTTAGGGTTGTAAAGCTTATGTAAAACATCAGATGTCTATAAAACTCGAACCTAAATCTCATAAGTGTATATTTGTTGGATATCTTAAAGAAACAAAGGGATACTATTTCTCCAACCATAACGAGAACAAAGTTTTTGTTACTCGAACAGGAGTTTTTCTCGAAAGAGAATTTATCTCATAGAAAGGGAATGGTAGAAATATTGAACTTGGAGAAGTTCAAGAACAACAAATAAATGAACCTGAAGTTGAGCATGTTTCATAAGTTTTTGAGGACCTTTCAACAAATTTAGAAACACAACCACTGTGTAGATCCACAAGAGAACGTCGTGCACTTTAGAGATTTGGATTTCTTGTTACGACACATGGAGATGTTCTTCTTTTGGATCAAGATGAGCCCAGGACTTATCAAGAGGTAGTGTCTAGCCCAGACTCTGAGAAATGGCTTGAAGCCATGAGATCTTAGTTGGATTCCATATCAGTAAACCAAGTATGGATTTGGTTGAACCACCTGAAGGGGTCAAACCTATAGGATGTAAATGGGTTTTTAAGAAGAAAACCAGATTTAACTTATGTGGAGGAACTAGTGCATATCTTGGCTAAAGAAACCAAGGAATTTTGTAACAAAAGGATTCCATTGGTTAAAGTTCTTTGGAAGAATCATAAGGTAGAAGAGGCTACCTAGGAAAGAGATATGGATATAAAAAACCATTTTCCACATCTCTTTGTTTCAGTTACTTCTTTAAATTCAAGGACAAATTTTCTTAAGGGGGAGAATTGTAATGCCCCAAATATTGAATTAAGGACTTTATTGAAAGGATTTAAAATTTGAGAATCTATTTGATAAATTGATAAAAGATTAGAATGATTTGGGAAGATTAGTTTTGACTAAATTGTAGTAATGGAGGATTAAAAGGATATTTTGGTCACTTGGAATAAATTTAAATTTAAATTCATTTCCTTATAGTGTATTAAAGTAAAGAATAAGGGGAAAAGGGGATTTAACTTGGTGAACTCTTTTTTTCTTCTTCTTTTCCCGTGGATAACTCTCCTTAATAACTCAAAGGTGAGTTTTTAAATTGTTAGTTTATCCTTTCGTTTTTGGTTGGTTATTGAAGCCTTGTATATGATACAAGCTTAAGGACGGATTATATGAGATTAAACCTATGGAATAGAGGAAATAATGGAGACTTTAAAAAATGGGTCTTGAAATGATATGTTAGGATATTAATGTTTATTGATGATTATTAGTAGTTTTGACTTGTTTTAGTAGTAAATAATAGATTAGAAGCATTGGATGAGTTTAAAAACAAGTTAGAAATTGTGGAGTGATTCTTAGAAGCAAACGATCTTGAGGAATACTAGATGTTTTAAGTATCAAAATGAAGGAATGTTAGTATGGATAGTTAAAGAAGAGTTTGATAGTATTATATGGTGTAAATATAAGGAAATTTGACCCCATTTTTTAAATAATCAAGTTGAAAAATGGAAAATCTGGGCAAGGGAATCGGTACTAATAGAATAGTAATGATACTATCAGCTAAAATAGGATGAATCAATTGAGTAGTATCGATACTGATTTAAAAAGTATCGATACCGAAAAAGGAGTATCGATATCGAAGATGGAGTATCGATACCGAAGGGAATGTATCGATACCATTTCAAAACAAAATGCAAAAATGGTACATATACCATAATAGGGTATCCAATATCTAGATAAGATTATCCAATATCTGTGAATAATATCTTGAAACTCTAGTGTGTTCCCTAATCACATGAATATTTTATTTGATTTCCGATTTGAATTTTGTTATGATACCTAACATGGATTCTATTGTGATATCTTACCTGGATTATGTTCTGATATTTGACCTGAATTATGTTTTGATTTTTGATATATCCGTTTACGGATGGAAAATGTTTTATTTGGGGGATATTGTTATAGGAAGAATACTTGCAGGCTCCTCGGCTTTGTGCTCAGGGCCTTACTCGATATGACGGTGGGTGTATAGTTCTAGGGAACCTACACATTATGATGTGTTCGGTTGGAAGGATTACTATGGTTTTTGATAAATGTTTTATTTGGGAGGTATTGTTGGATGAAGTATACTTGCAGGTTCCTCGGCTTTATGCTCAGGGCTTTACTCGATTTGACAGTGGGTGTATGGTTCTAGGGAACCTACACATTATGATGTGTTGTTCTGGAGGGATTACTATGGTTTCAGAATTTTAAAAATATGTTTTAAAAGATCTGTATCTTTTCACTGGTTTTGTGGGAACACACTAAATAACCTATTCTAATCTCTTGAACCCAGTCATCCGAAATATTTTCCTCTTAACTGCAAAATTACTGTCTGTTATTACATGAGATATCAGTGGAACCTCAACTCAGTAAAATTTTTATAGATGTCTGAACCAATATGGAAATATATGCTTATTTGTATCTGCACGTTCTTCAGCTTCATCTGGTAGTTCTGTAGTACTGAGCTTTCCGAAGCTCACTCTGTTACTCAACTTTTCAGGTTAAAATAATCATATCAGTGCATCAAACGACATCAGTAAGGGAGTTTTTTTGGTGTTGGTTGCAGAGTATGGTACATGTGATTAGGGGGTATGTAATTGTATTTTGTTTTATATATGAGTCTGAAAATTGGTTTTATCTCTCTATACTGATAAATCATTTTATGAGTTAGATGTTTTAATAAATGTCTTAAATTTTTCGAGATTTTTACAGTGCGTCAATCTGGTGGCCCTAATGGGACACTCTAGATCGGATAGGATTACCAACATCGGTCTGAGGGGGTTGTAATAAATGTACCAAAACCCCATTCCCATTTCATTTTCAATATTTCCCTCAAATATCATCTCCCTCAGCCTCACCGAGTTCTTTCAACTCCCCTAACCGGCCGAAATTTGGCCACCGCTTTGGCGACACCCCCACTGTTCCAGCCACCACTCTGGCCGCCACCTATGGCGGCTCTAAAAACAAATTACACCAAAATGATCCCCTCGGTCCCGTGAACCCGAAACCTAAGTCTAACTTCCCTGAAAACAAGCCAACCGTTGTAGATCTAAGAGTAAAACTATCGGGTTTTACCTTTTTACTATGAAAATCTTCATTTTCCCGACCACTGTTCTTTTCTGACAAGCCACGACCGATGCTTCTCCTCTCTTGCGAGCGATTTTTCGTTTTGCTTCGTTATTTGTATTTTTTCTATTTTTTTTCTTTATGATACTTGCAGTATTTGAATCAGTTTGTGTTGGTTTTTCGGTGGTTCCGTTGTTCGATGTTGTTGTGGTTTTGTGTTTTTTGGTGGATGTTGATGTTCATTCGTTCAGCTCCGGTGTGGTATTTATAAAGCCCCCCGATAGGGCTGTTTCTGGATTTGGCGGGGGTGGTTCCCCTCGTCCCTAGTTTGCTCGGGTTTGTTACACGTTTGACCAACCAAAACGGGATAGGTTAGTCCTGGTTGTTCGGCCGAAAATCTCAGCCTGTCTTCGAAACTTTGACTGGCCCATGGTCCTCATGCACCCCTCGAGCCATTCATATGCAACGCCTTTTCTAAGAACGTAACCCTAGTTGGTGCTGGGTTAGGCAGTTGGGCTCGGGTTTTTGGGATGTTCGGGTTGGCTAGGTATTTGGGCTTTACCCGTCCTTGGCCTACTTGGTCAGGCAGGCACTGACTTAGACCCTTATTGGACCTAAAAATAAATAGAAAAAGAAAAACATTAATAAAATAATAAAAAACAAATAATAATAATATACATATATTTTCAAATATATTTCCAAAACTATATAATATACTTTTTTCAAAAATATTTTAAAACTATATATTATATATATATATATATTAAATGTTTTCAAAAAACAATTTAAACTATATTTTATATATGTTTTCAAAAATGTTTTCAAAAACTATATATTATATATTTTCAAAATGTTTTCAAAAACTAAATATTATATATATTTTCAAAAACTATATATTATATATATATTAAAAACGTTTTCAAAAACTATATATTATATATTGTCGACACCGTTTTTCGCCCGGGCGGGGAAAGACTGATACCGACTCGGGGGTTTTCTCTTTGAAAAATGTTCGAAATGTGTAGAGTCACCACAAATCATTTAAGGTGAGATTGGAATACCATAAAAAACCGGGTAATTTTAATAAAACATTTTATTTTAATAAAATACCGAGTTCTAAGGTATGTAAAAATCCAGAAATCAGGTTCGGGAGTCGGTTACGCATGGGGAAGGATTAACACCCCCACAAGCACCCAAAAATTGGTACCTAGTTGATTACCCTATATTTAAAATTGGAAATTTTAAGTTCGATCTTTATTTAATTTGAAAATCATTACAGATGCAAAGTTTAAAAAGGATATTCGTTTATTGAAACCGATAGCATTTGCCCTCGAGCGTAAATGCGGAAGATCAACTATTGTGCCTAATAACTGACTATTGCCTCGTTTTTAGAAAATCTTGATGTAGTTTTGAAAAGGATGTCGACTTATTTCGGGAATTATCAGTAGTCACCCCCTGAGCATGATCGCGGGAGATATACTATTAATTCCGTAATAAGTGAAAAGTGCCTTAGATTTATAAAAACAATGCGATCGAACAAAATTTGATATAATCCTAATTATACTAAAAATAAATTAAGGTTTTTTCTATCTTACGGTGATAGATTATGAAAATTAAAGAACCTAGGGGTTCAAACCTATATGTAGGTTCTAATATTAATCATATTTGATTTTAGTTAATTATTGAGTAGAATAACCGAAAAGGTCCCTCGAGCTTTTGAACGATAGCCATTTCAAATTATCCCCTAAATTGAGAGACTAATTTGAAATCTAAGTTAAAAATGGAGGCTCTATTTAACCCATTTAAGTATGTCAATATTAACAGTTTAATCAAGTCTGAGGGACTAAAAGGGTCAAGGTCTAAAGTACCAAGTTTTAAAAGATTAGGACCTAAATTAATAATTCCTAAAGTTAGGGGACTAATTAAAGTCTAATTATTACCTAAATTACTACACTAAAATTTTTAGAAAATTTCAATTATTAACTAATTTTTAATCGAACAATTGACTCGAGTGATCGAGTGTATAATGCGAAAAATCGACTCGAATTGCTCCCTAATTAAACTACACT
Source organism: Hibiscus syriacus (assembly GCF_006381635.1). Classification (NCBI taxonomy): domain Eukaryota; kingdom Viridiplantae; phylum Streptophyta; class Magnoliopsida; order Malvales; family Malvaceae; genus Hibiscus; species Hibiscus syriacus. The sequence continues at coordinate 2,282,949 of NW_024063166.1, read as the reverse complement.
GAAATTCTAATTTCTATATTTGATTTGCAAATCTAATCTAAGATCAAAAATAGAAAACTAACTAAATAACATTAAATAATAATTTTAAAATATATAATAAACAAAAAGGTATATATGAATTAAATTTGTGCTAATAACAAATTAGAAGAATTACAAAAATGAATTAAACATATAAAAGGCTCGATTAAAATAAATTAAAAATTAAGTGACTAAATCGAAACAAAATGAAATAGATTAAGGACTAAAATACAAAACAAGCAGACATCGTAGGGATTAAAACTAATTATCCATTTTCTTTTAAAATGTAAAATACACTATTAAATAAAAATGTAAAATAACAAAACTAATTCATACAGATTAAAATAAAATTAAACATTCATTACGTAGGACCATCATGCAAAATCACACTTAAATTCGGGTGACTAAATAGAAAGTAACCCAATAGGTGATAACACATATATAAAAATGATAAATAACAAAAATGATCCCTCTTGGGATTAGAATGCAAAACACGGCCGAAACTAGGGGACTTAAAACGTAAATGACCCCTGAAAGTCCACCATAAAACACACTCTCCTTTTTGTTTTGTTTTATCCCCAGCCTCTAAAAAAAAGCTAAAAGCTCTCAACCTTCCCTTTTCCCCTTAGGGGGGAAACTCACCAAAACCCAGCAACGCCACTTCAGTCATCGCTCCGGCCACCACGCACGGTGGTCGTAGCCCCTTAACCATCCAAAAAAATACCCTTTTTCCATCGATCTATTTTCTCAAACCTAACCTTACACTGAAAACCCAAAGAAAAACCTTAGACCACTTCGAAAATGGCTTGACCTTTCGTATGGCTTGTTTTCCGACGACCCTCGACGACGGAGCACCCGCTCTCACCCCAAAACTGCAAAACCTACCTCATAAAAACCTATATTTATACCTAAAACCAACATGCAAAACTTCTTTGAAACCCTAAAACTCCTAATCTATTCAACTTCCTCACCATCTATCTACATCGGCGACCTCTACCACAGTGAGACTACCTTCCTTAGATAATCACTATATCTTCTTCCTTTCAACACTTTGTATTTCTGCTGGAAAGATGAGAAAAAAACAATTTCTCTTATTGATATCCAAAAAACCCTACAATTGTTTCACTTTCGTTTTCATGTTCTAAATCCCCCTCTCTTTATCTTTTTTGATTTTAGGTTTTATAACCACCCATTTCTTATATCTCAAAAATTAAATAAATTAATCTATTTTATTTGGTGTAGTTAGATGGTGCGTTACAGGGCATGGGCAACAGCTTTGGCGTGGAGTAGGCTCGAAATTTGTGGAGGTATGGACACATGATGGGATTTGATTAAAGGGCTTGGGCAAAGCATGTGTTTGATTAAAAACATGGTGCTCACAAATGCCTCACTTTACTCATTGATGTGAAACGGGAATGAAGCAAAGATAATAAAGCACCATATTTTACTCCATCTATGTTCTTTCAATCGCGTGTTATTCTCATCGTGGTATTTATTCCAAAAATGTTGATCCTTCAAGCGATGTGTTTCTGATTCAACTATATATGTGATTAATCAAGAAAGAATGAAAATATTGATGATGCTGAACAAACTATGTATGTAATGGATGAAAACGTCGATCTATCTCCTTCTGTGATGGAATAGAACGAGATGTTGATGCATATCTACCTCCTTCTGTGATAGAATCGAGCAAAAAGTTGATGATGATCCATCTCTTTCTACGTTGGATTTGAGCGAAAAATGTCGATCCATCTCCTTTTGTGATGGAATCGAACGAAATGTCGGTGCTGACCTACCTCCTTATGTGATAGAATCGATCAAAAAGTTGATGTTGATCCAACTCCTTCTGCGAAGGATTTGAGCAAAATAAAAATGTCGATCCACCTCCTTCTGTGATGGAGTCGAACGAGATGTTGATACTGATCTACCTCATTCTGTGATAGAATTGAGAAAAATGTTGATGATGATCCAACTCTATTTGTGATGGAATCGAACCATGGTTGAAAAAGTTCTTCTCATTTTGAATTCTCTATTGGAAATATTGATCCACCTCCTTTTGTGATGGATGAACCAAGATTGAACAATTTCTTCTCATTATGAACTTCTTCCTTTGTCACGACAGAGCCCTCGATTTTGGGAGTCGTTCTTAAATTGTTCTTAATCTTTTTCTATATTTAAGGTTTTATTAAACGATAATACTTGGATGACTTTTTGATAGCACCATGATTGTCTTACTTGGTGTTAAACTTTGTTTTTCCTAAACAATTATTTTATGTTTTATGAATGATGAATTATGATTTTGCTCATGATTGTTTTGTTCATTGTTTGAATATTTTACTTTGACGCTGTAAGAGCATCGAGAGTTCGCCTGGGGTTTTGGTAAAACATGTCTTGGTAATGTAAGAGCATTGAGAGATAGCCTTTTTTCTAGATAGTGATTCTTAGATTCGAGAGAATTAAGATAGATCTACGTGAACAATGGAATGAATATGGGGTGGTGATGTTCTAACTTGTTTACCTTAGAGATAGGGAACGAGTTTCAATCAACTAAAAGGGATAGATTCTAGAGTAGGAGAGATAATGACTATAGTTCAGGCTGAGAGTTATTGCTACAACAACAGTCTGAAAAACCAAGGGTTGTAGTTAATGTTGAGGAGTATTGCCATAGAAATCGTCTAAGAATACCTAGTAATCCTGTCGGGCAGCTTAAGCAAGTCATAATAATTCATTCTAGACTTAGAATAATTGTTGTTAATATAAAATGTTAGCATCAGTGCTCTGTGATAAGTCTGAATATGTGAGGTTGTTTACATTATATTTAATTCAACACTTGTTTTATTTTATTCCTGCATTCTACATATTTATTTTACCTCGACCAAACTTTTTTGCAATCATTATATCACTTCTTTGTTTTATTAATATTAGTTATTAAGTTGACAACCTAGTAGGAATTAGTTTGTGACACTAGTTCTAGTTGTGGTGAAGATAAATATCTCGACCAATCCTTGTGGAGACGATAACTCACTTACCCTATATTACTTAATTCGATTGTGTATACTTGCAAAAAATTGATTACCTTAGCTTATACATTTACAAGCAATCAAGTTGTTGGCGCTGTTGCCGGTGTAGTTTAATATTTTCTTTTGTAGGTTTTTTTATTGCATGACCTTTAGATCTTCTAGTAAACCATTAGAACCATTCGACCTTGAAGTTGAGCAATCGTTCAGACAAAGGTTACATGCCCAAAGAACCAGAGAACATTTAAACCAACTTCAAATTCAAGACAACATGGGAGACCAAGGAGATCTTGATGCAGTAATTAATCTTCAAGTTACAAGAACAAGAGTGATACGAGATCATTTGAACCAAATTCTCGATGACCTCAATCCAGGCATAGTGGCACCTACAATACAAGCAACTCATTTTGAATTTAAATCGGTAATGTTTAATATGATAAACTCTATTGGCCAATTCGGTGGTTCACCTAATGAGGATGCTAGACAACATATTATTTCTTTCCTTGAAGTACTTGACTCATTTCGAAAACAATGAGTACATGAAGATGTGCTTAAATTGAAACTTTTCCCTTACTCCCTACGCGATAGATCAAGTGCCTGGCTCAGCTGAGTTCCTTCCGGCTCAATGGGGTTATGGGCATATTTATACAAGAGTTTATTACTCCGATATAATCCACCAAATATGAATACACAACTTTGCAATAAAATTGCAAGTTTTCTCCAAGGAGATAATGAATCAATGTATGAATGTTGGGATAGGTACAAAAGCTTACTTCACAAATGTGTCAACCATGGATTTCATGATTGGATGTAAGTGGTGGTATTTTACAACGGAATTAATGCACCAACTTGAATGATGTTAGATGCCTCGGCAAATGGAACCTTACTGGATAAATCACCAGAGGAAGCCTTTGACATCCTCAACATGATAGCAAATAATGATTATCAATTTCCAAATAAAATATTGGGAACTGACAAAAAAACATGTAGAGCATATGAATTAGACGGTAAGGATTCGGTAGCCGCTCAACTTTCTGCCATAACCAATATGTTAAAACATTTACAACATCCTGATGAGGTAATAGAAGTCAAGGTGACCAATAACACATGCATATTTTGTCATGGCAACCATCATGAGAGTGAATGTCCAAAAAACCATGAGTCAACCAATTTTGTGGGCAACTATAATCGGAGCAATAATAACCCCTATTCAAACACGTACAATCTTGGTTGGAGATAACACGCAAATTTTTCAAGGAGTAATAAAGGGAACAACAACAATCAAGTAGCAAATTACAGGCCACATCAAAATATTTCTGACCATCAACTTGTTCAAAATCAGCATCATCATCAGCCCCGGCAAAACAATAACGGTATAGCTTCTTCCTCTTATACTAATTCCTTGGAGTTATCATTGCAGGAATTTATGGCCTCGACGAAAGATTTCATGGCCTCCACAAAGACCTTGATGCTTGAACATTCTACAACAATTAAAAAACAAGGAAATTTGCTACAAAGCCAAGTAACACTTTTGCAAAGCCGTATTTCATCTCTAAGAGCATTGGAGAATCAAGTGGGACAAATTGCTACGACATTACATTCTCGTCCATAAGGAAATCTCCCCATGGATATGGAGATCACTAAACATCATGGGAAGGAGTAATAGAGTGTACTTACACTAAAGAGTGGAAAATAGGTCAGCTAAGATTACAAGTTTGGGGGAGAACACCTGAACAGTCCTCATCATGGCATAACACAACCAGAGAATCGAGCAGAAAATGTTGAAAAAAATGAAGCGCCTGAAGAGAAGGAAATGAATGAAGGCTCAGAAAAGCATCGCTTAAACAATAAGAAATTCATGGCCAAGGCCAGAGATTATTCAGCACCAACAGCAGACAATGTGAGACCTCCACCATCGTTCCCTCAATGGTTGAAGAAGCATGATGATGACATCCAGTTTAAGATATTTATTGATGTTCTGGATTAGTTGTGTATCAATGTACCTAACTTTAAGCCATTGAGCAAATGCCTTCCTATGCCAAGTTTTTTAAGGTCATTTTACGAAGAAACGGAAGGTAGAATGTGTTGACATGGCAACATAAATTTGTTCGGCAGTAAGCAAACTCCCACCAAGACAAAAAGACCTTGGCAGCTTTATAATACCATGCTCAATTGGTAATGACTTCATAGGACGATCTCTTGTTGATTTGGGATCAAGTTTAAACTTGATACCAAAGTCCATATTTATGAAACTAGAAGGGTATCACGCTTGTCCAACCTCAGTCATCCTATAGCTGGCCGATCGATCATATGTACGACCCTAGGGCAGAATAGAAGACATCATAGTAAAGGTGGATAATTTCGTATTTCCAGTTGATTTTCTCATCTTGGATCGCAAAGCCGATGAAAAGTCCCCGATCATTCTGGGACGACCTTTCTTACCATTGAGAGAATCTTGATAGATTGTGAAAAGGGGGAGTTCACAATACGAGTAGGAGAATAAAGTACTGCCATCAATGTATTCAACTGCATGAAATATGTATACATAAGAGTTCACAATAAAGTATGAAATTCAAACCCTTAGATTATGATGAAGTTAAGTCTCAAGAGTCATCCTTACAACATGCACCGAAACTGGAACTTAAAACTTAGCCATCACATTTGAAGTAAGCATACATAGGAGTTGATGAAACTCTACCATTAATAATCTCTACCAATCTAACCTCCGAACAGGAGAATAATTTATTGAATATTTTGTCACAACACAAAAAGGCTCTCTGATGGACAATGGTAGACTTGAAGGGAATCAGTCCGACTATATGCATGCACAAAAATAATCTAGAAGATAGCCATAGCACATCGGTGGAACCCCAAAGAATGCTCAACCCAATCATAAAGAAAGTAGTCATGAAGGAAATTATAAAATGGTTGGATACGGGAGTGATTTATCATATATCCAATAGTTCATGGGTCAGCCTGGTGGAGTGTGTGCCAAAGAAAGGTGGTGTGACAGTGGTTAAAATCGAACATGACGAGCTCCTCTCCAATAGAATAGTAACGGGCTGGCGGATATGCATGGATTACAGTAAGCTCAATAAAGCCACAAAGAAATATCATTTTCCCTCTTTTTTATCGACAAAATACTTGATAGGTTAGCGGGAAAAGCATTTTATTACTTCCTTGACGGATACTCATGATACAATCAAATAGCCATAGCACCGGAGCATCAGGAGAAAACCACTTTCACAAGCCTATATGACACCATGCATTTAGACGAATGTCGTTTGGGTTGTGTAATACTCCAGCTACCTTCCAAAGATGCATAATGGCAATCTTTTCAGATATGGTGGAAGAATGTATGGAAATATTTATAGATGACTTCTCCATCTCGGGTGATGATTTTGACCGATGTCTCATCAATCTATCCAAGGTACTGAAATGATGTGAAGAATCCAACCTAGTGCTGAATTGGGAGAAATACCATTTTTTGGTGACCGAGGGAATAGTGTTGGGTTACAAAATTTCATGTCGAGGCATTGAAGTTTATAAATCCAAGGTCGACATAATTGCAAAACCTTCCCCCACCCACGAACGTGAGTGGTGTTCACAGTTTCCTTGGATATGCAGACTTTTATAGGTGGTTCATAAAAGATTTTTCTCAAATCTCTAAACCCTTGTGTCTTTTGCTTTAACAAAATCATCCATTTAAATTTACTAATGATTGTTTGAATGCCTTCGCATATTTGAATAAGAAGCTTTCGGCAACATCAATTGTTACCCCACCGGACTAGAACAAACCTTTTGAGCTCATGTGTGATGCTAGTGATTATGCAATCGGAGTGGTCCTAGGGCAATGAAAAAGTAAAATCTTTAATGTTATCTACTATGTGAGCCGTACTCTTAATGATGCACAAGTAAACTATGCCACCACTGAAAAAGAACTCTTAACAGTAGTATCTACATTCAAAAAGTTTAGGCCATCTCTAATAGGCACTAAGGTAATTGTGCATACAGACCATTTTGCCATTAAATATTTTATCAATAAAAAAGATGCAAAGCCTAGACTAATTCGATGGATATTATTACTACAAGAGTTTGATTAAGAGATCAATGATAGAAAGGGCATAGAAACTCAAGTGGCATACCATTTGTCTAGGCTAAATAAAAAATATGATTGTCCTGACATTAGAAAAATTAAAGAGGATTTTACTAATGAGAAAATATTATATGTCACGGCTGCGCCATGGTATACTGACATAGTTAACTTTCTTGTTAATGGTATTATTCCTCCTTATTTATCTAGCCAGGACCGAAAGAAGTTTCGACAAGATATGCGACATTACTACTGGGATAAACCGTTTCTATTCAAACAATGTGGAGACTAAATAATCCAAAGATACATTCCAGAAGAAGAGCATAAAAATATTCTACACCAATGCCACTCATCACCGTATGGAGGCCACTTTAGTGGAATGAGAACAATAGGGAAAGTGCTTCAGTCTGGATTTTATTGGCCAACCTTGTTCAAAGATGCACATGAATTCTATAAGTCATGCGATAGATGCCAACAAACAGGAAACATATCAAAACGGCATGAGATGCCATGGCAAAATATTCTGGAGATTGATCTTTTAGATGTATGGGGAATAGACTTTATGGGACCATTTCCCACATAATTTGGAGATTTGTACATTCTCTTGGCAGTGGACTATGTATCCAAATGGGTTGAAGCCATTGCAACACCTAAAAATGATTCCAATACGATGTTAAAATTTTTGCACAAAAATAGATTCATACGCTTTAGAACACCACGAGCTATCATTAGCAATGAAGGCACTCATTTTGACAACAAATTGAATGCCAAGGTAGTGAAACGATATGGAGTACGACACAGGATCGCTATGACGTATCACCCTCAGACTAATGTACAAGCCGAAGTGTCTAACCGGTAAATTAAATAGATCCTTGAAAAAACGGTTCACCGAAGCTAGATGAAGCACTATGGGCCTATCGCACAACATTCAAGACGCCGCTGGGAATTTCCCCGTTTAAATTGGTCTACGGAAAAGAATGTCATCTGCATGTTGAACTAGAAGATAAAGCCTACTGGGCTATTAAAATGTTAAACATGGATACACAGCTTGCTGGAGAAAGAAGACTCTTGGAATTAAACGAGATGGATGAATTTAGCGTACGCATATACGAGAATGTACGCCTATACAAGGAGAAAACAAAATGATGGCATGATAGAAAAATATTGACGAGGCAATTTTATTCTGGATAACAAGTACTGCTCTACAATTCACGTCTTAATTTATTTCCAGGCAAGCTAAAATCACGATGGTCCGGACCATTCATCGTACACAAAGTCCATGACAATGGAGCAATCGAGATCCAGAACCATGAAGATGGGTCCATCTTCAAGGTGAACGAGAAGAGGCTAAAGGAATACAAATAAGCCCAGTCATGCGCGGCAAACCGACATCAATGGCACATGATGCCCAAATGTTTGCCTTACTTACTCAAACAAAATTCATTGCCTAGGCATCAAAAATTTGAAATTTGAACATAAATAAATTAAGTTATTTTCTGCTTTCATTATCCATTTATTTTATTTCTTTATCTATTGTAGGCATGCAGAGTACACATAGAAGCATGGGCAGATGAATCTTGCATTAAAAGAAAGGAAACCCTAGGGTGACATGGTTTTGGCGGCATAATTAAAGAGGGAAAGAAATCTTTTCCCCAACTTTATGTACTATCACATATCCCACATTCAATGCAAAATATTTTCTCGGCGTGTGAGGACAAAATTACCCCGAAACTACCCATTACTTTCCAGAAAAAAATCGCCCAACTCCTTCTTCTTCTTCATTGTGCCTCACTCTCTCTACTGAGCAAGAAATTTTTTCTTTTTCTCAATAAAATCTTCTCCATCGCCGCCACTGATTTCAGCACACCAACCAAATACCATGGTAAGATCAAGGAAAGCCCCAGCCTCAACACCGATTTTTGAACAATTCCAAACAGTCAAAGCTGAAGCACGCTTCAAAATCCTCCAAAAACATCAAGTATATTTGGAAGATGGATTCATTTTTCCAGCTGAGAATGAAGAGGCGTTTGGACCAGAGGAGATGGACGTGATAAAGAAGCACAACTGGGAGAAGTTTGTTGGCCATCCAAAAGGCGTAGCACCATCGATGATGAGGGAGTTCTAAGCCCACCTCGAAGACGCATCCAACCTCACAGTGTACACCCGAGGGAAGTTCCTTCGATTTTTCCCTTCAACACAAAACAAACACTTTAAGTTGGAGAAAGTAGAGGATCAACACACGAGATTCATGGCTGAGGAAGACCATGAAACATACAGTGGAGTTCTTGAAGATCTTTGATTCGGGTGGGCCAAGTTCGAAGGGAATACCCCTATAAGGAATAAAGTCGATCGTCGAGCCATAAAACCGATCGTGAAGTTGTGGAACCATTTTTCTCAAGGGCAAACTTATGCCAACTTCTCACAAAACAACTATGCTTGTGAAAATATTGATGTTCTTGCACTCAATAATATAAAGGAGAAAGATTGATGTTGGCGTACTCATATTTGAGAAAATCCACGAATGCGCCAAAAGAAATCGGGGTAATCTATTGTTTCCCAACTTGATAACCACGTTGTGCAGGAAAAAAAAAAGTCCCTGAGGATAACTTTAAGGACTTCATTAAATCCAAGGAGGGTATTACCATGAAAAAGGTACCCGGGCTGATGAGTTTAGATGGCAACACACTGCATGAAGGTTTAGAGCGAGAAGTAAAATTTGTTGTCGCAGCCAGAATGGATGCAGTGGTTACGCTTACACGAGAAACGCGTGAGAAGATAGGGCACGTAAAGGATCACATGGAGACCAATTTCGAGTATGTCAAGGCAAGGTACGCGCAACTCAATGCCTTCTTCAAGGAGTTGCTCCCAAACACAACTGCCAATCTACTGCCCTTCTCTAGTGTCATCCTCAAATACAATGTTGGCGGTAACACATTCCACGCCTCAGCACCAAATATCCCTCTAGAGGTTCCCCACGAGTACCCACAAATGTGCCACAACTGGAAACTCATGTCTCGCCCGTACGAGATGAAGGCCAAGGTGACACAGAAGAGTTCCTCAGCTCCTCATCTTTCTCAACCTCCGACAGCAGTCAAGATATCCCACCCAACTTCTTCTCTGATAAAGATTTCACTCCAGCACCAAAGAAACCTGATTGTGGTCCTATTCAATCTCATGCCCGTCAAGCAACGCTAATCCCAGCAACAGCTCAAAGTCTAGCACCACTCCCTGCACAACCGACTCCTACTGCCAAGCAACCAACTCCAGCATGAGTCTCGACCAGCAAGAAGTGATACAAGTAAATCGTAGGCTATATACATCAGCCATCTCCCTTGACTATAGCAGCAGTAGACTCTGGATCTGAGAGTCCCTCTCTTCCTAAACGATGTCGAACGAGGGCGTTCAGTCAAGCCACCCTACCATAGTAAGTTTCTATTTTAGTTTTTTATTTTATTTTTTTATTTGCATACAATATCATATAGTTTTAGTTCTCATGCATTGAGGACAATGCATCCCTCAAGTTTGGGGGAGGTATTGTGCCATATTTTGCCATACTTTGTTAAAAAGCAATTGATGATAATTGGTTGAAAATTTTAGTTGTCGTGACATAAGCATTTTAAGATTATTGTTAGGAATGAATTAGGGTTGTCCAATGATGAATGCATAATTTGATTGCCTAGGCCAGAATTCTTATAAGACTGTCTAAAGAAGATAACAAACCATAGTCATAATTGTTTAAAAATTCCAACACAATTGTAGGTTGTCCTTGGTTAAGGTAATCTGTAAACTTTTTGGGAAAGAACTTTCTGCTGGCTGAGACGTCAAAAATATTTCAAGGGTAAAGTGAAACTCCCTAATGTTTAGAACTTGAAAAATAAAAAGGGACACTACTTTATGCAAAGGCATAAACAAAACAACTCCATAAGAAATTCAGAGTTACCAAGGCATATGAGTGAAAGAAAGTAATCACAGGATGACTCTGCTTGACTAGCTTGGGGGTAAAAGGTATGCACCCTTTCACCTAGACTGTGAAACGGTAGGTGTGACGAGCTGACTCCCCTATATAAAAAAAGAGAAATAAAAAGATGCTAAATAACTAAGAGTATAAACAAGCCTGACAAAAAAAATTTGATGCCTTGACAATCCAGAAGTGCATACTTTAAGTTTTCTAATTACCTTTATTGATAGACTGGTTACAATCACACACACATAATATCATGGAATCCTGACGAGGGAAGGGACTTGACTGATATGACCGTCGAACATATTGAGGCCAACTATTTTTTGGCTAAGGGATAAAATCTCAAACCATATGATTTTCTTAACACTGCTTTGCTATGACAATATTAATTTTCTTCTAGATATTGTACATTGCTTGAGGACAAGCAATAGCTTATGTTTGGGGGTGTGATAACTCCGTAAAAAGACTCAATCTCATGTATTTTCACTTAAGTTATTGCTCGTGTAAACAAAGTATGCACAACATTTTAGTTGCATTTAGTTTCATATAGGTTATGTTAGCTTGTGGTGGATAACTTTTGCTTAGGAAAAAATTTATTTGGTTTGACTGATGCTACTGAGGAGAAAGGGTTATGTGGATTGTGTTTGGGCAAGAAATTTACAGAGGAAGAACATTTCAATCTTGACAATGTAAATTTAAAAGGGCCAACGGAACAGATAATAACGTGAGGGGTAAATTTATTTCACCGAGGCAAGGTTTATCTGAAAAAGTCTGAATAGGTATGACGAAATCGCCTATATCACACGCTAGCTGGATGACCTACTTCACGTGAAAGAAAGCCTTAATTATTTTGATAGTCGCCTTTCCTTTTTAAGTCTGGGCATATAACAATGGCTATTTAAGGAATCTCCAATGCATGCTAAGCCCTAGGAGATTCTTCTCTATAAATAACCAGCCGTAGCCTCCAAAAGAGGAAGCAAGGAAGAAGAGAGAAGAGATTTACTTAAGGCGTGAGCAAGCAACTGCAATTCTTTCTCACCGTTTACCAACCAACTTTCCTTGGTGTCCTCCATAGCATGGTTGTAGCAGAGCGGTGATCAGGTCTCGAGAGAGGCTGATCACCAAGGCAGGCGCGGTACAGATCAGAATTGTCACGACAGAGTCCTCGGTTTTGCGAGTCGTTCTTTCTTTGTTCTTATTTTTTTTTATTTGGGGTTGTATTAAACGATGATACTTTGATGAATTTTTGATAGCACCATGACTATCTTACTTTTTGTTAAACTTTGTTTTTCCTAAACAATTATTTTATTTTTTATGAATGATGAATTATGTTTTTGCTCATGACTATTTTGTTCATTGTTTGAATATTTTACTTTGACACTGTAAGAGCATCGACAGATCGCCTGGGTTTTGAAAAACATGTCTTGGCAATGTAAGAGCACCGAGAGATAACCTTTTGTCTAGATAGTGATTCTTAGATTCAAGAGAATTAAGATTGATCTACGTGAACAATGGAATGAATCTGGGATGCTGAAGTTCTAACTTGTTTACCTTAAAGATAAGGAGCGAGTTTTAATCGACTAAAAGGGATAGACACTAGAGTAGGATAGACAACGCCTATAGCTCACGCTGAGAGGTATTGCTACAATAACATTCTGACAAACCAAGGTTTGTAGTTAATGCATAGGAGTAATGCCATAGCAACCGTCTAAGAATACCTATTAATCTTGTCGGGCAGCTTAAGCAATTCATAATAATTCATTCTAGACTTAGAATAATTATTATCAATACAAAAGTTTATCATCAGTGCTCTGTAAGTTTGAATATGTGAGGTTGTTTGCATTATATTTAATTCAACACTTGTTTTATTTTATTTTAGTATTCTGCATATTTATTTTTCATTGACCAAAAATTTCTGCAATCATTATATCACTTCTTTGTTTTATTAATATTAGTTCTTAAGTTGACAACCTAGTAGGAATTAGTTTGTGACACTAGTTCTTATTGTGGTGAAGATCAATTTCTCGACCAATCCCTGTGGAGACGATAACTCACTTATCCTTTATTACGTGATTCGATTGTGTATAGTTGCACTAAATTGCTTGCCTTAGCAAATACATTTACAAACGATCAAAAATCTCCACTGGAAAATATTGATCCACCTCCTTATGTGATAGAATCAACCCAAGGATTAACAAGCTCTTCTCATTATAAACTTATTCTCCCTCATTAGATAAGTTCTTCTCATTATGAACTCTCCACTGGAAAATGTTGATCTACCTCATTTTGTGATGGAATCGAACAAAGGTTGAACAAGTTCTTCTCATTATGAACTTTTTCTCCCTCTGTCGGATGTGTTCTTCTCATTATGAAGTCTCCTCTAGAAATATTGTTTCAAGGTTGAACAAGTTCTTCTCATTATGAACTTTTTCTCCCTAATTGGATGAGTTCTTCTCATTATGAACTCTCCATGATATTCCCTCAAGCGAGACGTAACTGATTCGACATGTCGTGAATCGAGTAATAGGTTGAACAAGGTCTTCTCATTATAAACTTCTTCTCCCTTTGTCAAATGAGTTCTTCTCATTATGAACTCTCCATTTGAAGTGTTAATCCCTCAAGTGAGGCATCGCTGATTTGAAATGTTATGAATCGAGCAATAGATCGAATAAGTTATTCTCATTATGAACTTCTTCTCCTTCATTGGATGAGTTCTTCTCATTATGAACTCTCCACTGGAAATGTTGATCTGTTTATCTTCTCTTTAAAGATTTTCAAACCTGCAAAAAATTATCATGTGTCAGTGATAATTGTATTTGAAGTACCCGAAAGTATTGACCCAAAGGTTCTCGAATCTTTGTTGAGCTCCATTTCTTTCAATGATTAAAAATATGGATTGATTTTTTGCTGAAGTCGTGAAATGAAATCTTTGTTGGCTCTTTGAATTCCTGTCAGATATTTAACATTTGATGAAAATTAATAAGAAACATGTTTTAAGAGAATAATTTTGTTTCGAAGGAAAATTGTCACAAGGCTTTTAAGAAAAACCATCTCAAGTGAGATAGATTTTGTTTCAAGGGAAAACTGTCCCAAGTGAGATGAAGTTGGTTTTAAGAAAACCCATCTCAAATTAGATTCAATTTCTTGTTTCAAGGGAAAACTGTCTCAAGTGAGACGAAGTTGGTTTTTAGAAAAATCATCTCAATTGAGATTCAATTTCTTGTTTCAAGGGAAACTGTCTCAATTGAGATGAAAATGGTTTTAATAAAAACCATCTCAAGTGAGATAAAATTTCTTTTTTTAAGGAAAACTATCTCAAGCGAGATAAAATCTTCTATTTTGAGGAAAACTATCTCAAGCGAGATAAAATCTTCTGTTTCGAGTGAAACTATCTCAAGCAAGATAAAATATTATATTTGGAGTGAAACTATCTCAAGCGGGAAAAATTGTTCTTTTAAGAAAAATGATCTTGAGTGAAATGAAATGTCTTATTTCGAGTAGAAACCGTCTCAAGCGAGACAAATCTTGTTTTAAATAAAATAATCTTGAGTCAAATGAAATGTCTTCTTTCGAGCGAGACAAAGTCTGTTTTAAGAAAAACAATCTCAACTGAGATAAATCCTTTGTATTCAATGAGACTGTCTCAAGTGAGATAAAAATTTTTTGGAAATGTTGAATCTGAAGATGGTTGCTCCGTCTTGCTAAGGATGTCTTGTTATCTTTTAATCTCATTTTTTCCTGAAAGATCTGTAAAATATAGTTGATTGCAACTATCATGATGATGGATGTTTGATGCAAAAATGCAAATTTATGTAAGTGTAATGCATGTTATTCTGTGAAAATATGCTCAAGTAATCTTGGTTCTCTTCTTGATCTATTCTTCTGCATTATTCTTTTACACCATGGTGTATCATCGCATTTCTTTGCAAACATCTGCTTTCCTGGCTCCTTAACATTCAAATTCTTTACCCCAATTTATGATTCTGAGCTTTTAAGTCTGAGGGACCTCTGTCAATTTCCAGGATAAACTCTTTAGAGAGATTATGTTGTTTGAAAATGTTTTCTTTCTTTTTATTTTAAAAATATGGAAAGTTCTTTTTAAGAAAAAGGCCATTCTTTTAGGCTCACAATTAAAGCCAATCATAGAATATTAGTTCAGTAAATATCAAGAGAATCAACAGTTCTTTTATATTTCAAAGTTATACCTCTTTGACAAGTGTCAAAATTGATGGGTTGGTTTTAAGTTAGATCCTTTAATTTTATAAGGATTCAATCATCGAAATGTCATCTCATCTTCGATCCTTGGAACCTTACTACATGCCCCTCTTCTTTGGCTTGGTATTTTAATTAGATGCGGACAAAATGACTTAACTAGTATAATCAATCAATGGACTTTCTAGAACACTTCTGTTTCGATTCTCTGAAATATTTCATTTGTTCAAGCTTCATAGACGTCCTTTAACAAAGGTAGTGCAGGGACATCAGTCTAAACATAAAATTCCTGCGTGCTTGTGTGAGGTTGACTATAACAAGTGTTCCCCAATTCCCTTAGTCAATTTCATATAAACTCATTATTAGATCAATTTGATTTAATTTGCCATTGTCGACTAGCTGAATTCAACTTTATTGTATATACCTTATAATCGCCCTCATTGGGCTAGATGAAGGGTTCATCTCATCACAAGATCTTTGACTTGACAATTACAGTGGAGCAAACACCGAACTATCGAGTATCTGAATAATGTCATGGTTTGAATGTAATATATTCATAAAGCCAAGGTTTTTGAGTTGCCTCTATAAACAATTGCTTTAGCAGAATAGCTCAACTTTATTGTATAATATATATAAATAATTTATTAGCCTTTCGAGCATTCAGATTTAGAATTTCTTAAGGTCATCGAGAAGAACCTGTTATAGTCTAGGTGTCTTTGATGGTAAGAAAATCCAACATTTAGAGTTAAGTTCCCCAAACAAACTGACCTAAACTAAATTCAGCTACTCTATCATTCCATTTGCGAAGATTAATACCATAACTGAACGTCTTCAGCAGAAGTGTAGTCTAAGAAGTTTTGCAATGTCATACACAAGAGATGCCTCATGTTGTCTGCTCATATTCATAACTGAATGCCAAGCCTTTAGTCATTTTGTCATGAGAGGAGAAGTCTATAGTGGTCTCTATAAGAGAAGGGTATGAGGTTCGAATGTATCATCTATGGTAAGGTCAAGGATCCTTGTTTTATCAGTTTTAAATCTTATCATTTTGTCAATGATTTATAAATCTGATTATTAAAAAATATTTTAATCCAGTGGAAATTTAAAGAATTTCGAGTCTAAAAATTATTCATTGCTCATAACCTAAGAAGGCAGAATTTTACTTAAAATGTTTGATTATCAAGTGATTTACAAACTTTTTAACAAAAAGATAAAGAAAAGAAATTCAAACAAGACAACATGTGAGTGCATCAAAAGTTTCTAGTGGTTGCAATAATTTTTCTCGGTTTGCATCAGAATGCCCCATCATTCATCGAATGTTCATGCCCTAAAATTGATTAAATTCTGAACCTTGCGCTTCAATGCCCCACAACTCTTTGTGAGGTTCCTTGATCTTTAGATGGTGCTAACATCTTGTCCATAGCTTTCAATTCTTTCTATTTACGAGTAGGGTGACTTCATCTCACCTCAAAACTTTTAGCACAAGATTCTTCGCAAGTTACCTTGGGGATCCATGATTGAGACGTAGTGTATACCATGTAATGTACAATGTGTATATACTAATGCAAATATACAAAGATCCACATGCAAATGCAAAATGGTTGTGCCAAATGTGAGATACAAATACAGTAAGGGATTGATCCCAAAAATAAATGTTCCTACAACAATTCTTGAAAAACCGAAAATGTGCTCGGTACACTGAGGAAGTAAAAATCTGGTCTATCTGTATGTCACCTAGCTCCTGCGAGCATCATGGTTCTACATCGTCTTCAAAACTTATACTTCCTCCTACTTTCAGAAATATTTCGAATTGGTTTACGATCTTCAAATGTTGACTTCAGCGTTGAATCGTCCGGACTCTAACTTATTACCTCAGCAGGCAATGTATGGATCATCTTCTTGCTAGATAGACACCCTCTAGCTCCTACTTCTAGGAATCATTCAAGCTTGTGTGTGATCTTCAACTGTTGGCTTCAGCGTCGAATTATCTCTAGTCCAACATGTTACCTCAGTCGGTAGATGTCTGGCTTGTCTCCTTGGTAGGTAGACTCCCTCTTGACGCTACTCGATCTACGTAGAGCATCTTCGAATTTCCTACCGATCCCGGTGAAAGGCATTGTTTTTTAATAACCTTCTAAATAATCAGTTATTTAGGGATCAATACCGTTGAATGATATGTTATGTTCATGCAAAAATGCAATAAGAGCATACAAAAGGAAACCAATGTTAGTAGAAACAAAACAGAAATAATCAAGTTAGTTGAAATGATTAGTCCAGAAATGTAATCTTAGCAAAAATAAATAAATATGACTCAAAGTTGAGACTGAAACAAATACATACAAAGAAAATTAATAATCATAACCGCAAGCATTCTAGTTTTCCTAGGCTATCCATATGGGTCTAGAAAGGTATGCTTACTAAATTCTCTACATGAGGCTGAGTTCTAGAAAAGGTTTCCAACCCATCTTTACAACTTTCTAAGGTTACCCCTGATTCTTTCCCATTACAGACATTCGAATCGGGTTCAACACAAGGGATCACACCATTAAAAGCATACCTCGGATCTGATATATGGATAGGTAACTTAGGGTGCTTTCCAGAGGTACTTTATCAGACCCCACACAAGAAAGTACAATGATCCTCGTGAGGTGTAACGTTTCTCTCTACTTAGGTAAATCGGGATTGAGCTCGGGATTAGAGCTATGATATGCGACAATCCTAAATATCTCATAGAATTGTAAGCATTAATCAGAGAGAAAATCTTTTTTCTTTTTGAAATTACATAATGAATCGTAAATTAAACAAGATCAAACTCGTAATTTTCAAATAGTAAATATAAGGTAATCAACTCATGGCTCATCTCTCAATTTGTTTAAAAAAAAGTCTCAGTGGAGTCGCCAAGCTGTTAATACCGTTTTTCGCCTGGGCGGGGAAAGACCGATACCGACTCAGGGAGTTTTCTCCTTGAAAAATATTCGAAATGTGAGGAGTCGTCACCAATCATTTAAGGTGAGATTTGAACACCGTAAAAAACTGGTGATTTTAATAAAATGATTTATTTTAATAAAATATTGAGTTTTGGGGTCTAAGAAAATCCAGAAATCAGGTTCAGGAGTCGGTTACACATGGGAAGGATTAGCACCCCCCCCAATCGCCCAAAACATTGTACCTAATTGATTACCCTATATTTAAAATTGGAAATTTTCAGTTCGATCTTTATTTAATTTGAAAATCATTACGGATGTAAATTTTAAAAAGGGTATTCGTTTATTGAGACCGATAGCATTCGCCCTTGAGCGTAAATGCGGAAGATCACCTATTGTGCCTAATAATATAATATTGCCTCGTTTTTAGAAAATCATAATGCAGTTTTGAAAAGGATGTCGACTTATTTCAGGACTTACCAGTAGTCACCACCTGAGCATGATCACGGGAGATATACTATTAATTCCTTAATAAGTGAAAAGTGCCTTAGATTTATAAAAACAATGCGATCAAGAAAAATTTAATTTAATCCTAATTATACTAAAACTAAAATAAGGTTTCTTCTAACTTACGGTGACAAATTATGAAAATTAAAGAACCTAGGGCCTCAAACCTAAATGTGTAGCTTCTAATATTAATGCTATTTGATTTTAGTTAATTATTGAGTAGAATAACCGAAAAGGTCCCTCGAGCTTTTAAGTGAGAGCCATTTCGAATTATCCCCTAAATTAAGAGACTAATTTGAAATCTAAGTTAAAAATGGAGGCTCTATTTAACCGATTTAATTATGTCAATATTAAGAGTTTAATGGAAGTCTGAGGGACTAAAAGTCTAAAGTATTGATTTCTAAAAGATTTAAAAGTTTTGGACCTAAATTAATAATTCCTAAAGTTGGGGACTAATTAAAGTTTAATTATTACCTAAATTACTACACTAAATGTTTTAGAAAATTTTAATTATTAACTAATTTTTAATCGAACAATTGACTCGAGTGATTGAGTGTATAATGTGAAACTCGACTAAAGTGAAATTCTAATTTCTATGTTTGATTTACAAATCTAATCTAAGATCAAAAATAGAAAACTAACTAAATAACATTAAATAATAAATTTAAAATATATAATAAACAAAAAGGTATATATGAATAAAATTGGTGCTAATAACAAATTACGGGAATTACATAAATGAATTAAACATATAAAAGGTTCGATTAAAATAAAATAAAAATTAAGTGACAAAATCGAAACAAAATGAAAATAGATTAAGAACTAAAATACAAAAGAAACAGACATCGTAAGGATTAAAACTAATTATACATTTTCTTTTAAAATGTAAAATACACTATTAAATAAAAAATGTAAAATTACGAAACTAGTCTATACAGATTAAAATAAAATTAAACAGTCATTACGTAGGACCATCAAGCAAAATCACGCTTAAATTCGGGTGACTAAATAGAAAATAACCCAATTGGTGATAACACATATAAAAATGGTAAATAACAAAAATGATCCCTCTTGGGACTGGAATACAAAACACGGCCAAAACTAGGGGACTTGAAACATAAATGACCCCCGAAATCCCACTATAAAACACACTCTTTTTTTGTTTCATTTTATCCCCAACCTCTAAAAAAGAGCTAAAAGCTCTCAACCTTCCCTCTCCCCCTCGGTGAGAAACTCACCAAATCCCTAGCGCCGCTGCTTCAACCGTCACTCCGGCCACCACACGCAGTGGTCGAAGCCCCTAAACCATCCAGAAATACCCTTTTCCACTGATCTATTCTCTCAACCCTAACTTTACACCAAAAACCCAAAAAAACCCTATACCACTTCAAAAATGGTTTGACCTTCCGTATACCTCGTATTCTGATGACCCTCGATGGTGGAGCAACCACTACACCCCAAAACCACAAAACCTACCTCTTAAAACCTAGATCTACACCTAAAACCAACATGAAAAACTCCTTTGAACCCCTAGAACTCCTAATCTCTTCGACTTCCTCACCATCGACCTACATCGGCGACCCCTACCCCGGTGAGACTCCCTTCCTCGGGTAATCACTAGATCTTCTTCCTTTCAACACTTTGTATTACTGCTGGAAAGATGAGAAAAAATGATTGCTCTTATTGATCTCCAAAAAATTCCCCTATAATTGTTTCACTTTCTTTTTCCTGTTCCAAATCCCCCGTCTCTTTGTCTTTTTGTATTTGGGTTTTATAACCACCCATTTCTTATATCTCAAAAATTAAATAAACTAATCTATTTTATTTGGTGTAGTTGGATGGTGTTTTGCAGGGCATGGGCAGCAACTTTGGCATGGAGCAGGCTTAGAATTTGTGGAGGCATGGACACATGATGGGATTTAATTAAAGGGCATGGGCAACGAATGTGTTTGATTAAAAAAATGGTGCTCAATTATATTTTTTCAAAATGTTTTCAAAAACTATATATTATATATTTTCAAAAACTTTATATTATATATATTTAAAAACTGATTTTTTTAAAAACTATACGATATTATTATATATATATAAGGCTCTGGATGAAAATGAGTGTCTACAACATGAAAGGATGCAATAAGGCATGAAAGGATGCCATAATTAAAATTGCATAAATGGATGTGTAACACCCCAATTTACGAGCTAAATTTTAGAATTATAAAGTGGTGCATAATTGGATTTAATTGAGGATTAAATTTAAAATTTTTAAAGTTGCTAGACCGTTTTATAAAGTGTAGGAAATTCAGTGACTAAACTCATGGTTTACCTATTTTTTATGGGATGAATTATAAACCCCATTTCCCCGTATGTTCTATAGATTATTTTCTCAGTTTTCCTCCCCCTTCAACCTTCCTTTCAACTCCGATCTACTCGCCATCCGACCTCTATTCGACGAACCGAAACCACCATCGTGTTCTTTGTCGATTGTTAACAAATCCCCTCAAACCTCTCATCATGAATCATCATTTTTTCGTTAATTTCAATTGGAAGTATCCTCAGTTTTAACTCAATTTCTGTTGGTTTTTTGACGATTCACATCGATCCGGTCATTCATTTTCCACACCTGCCACACCATCGTGTTCCTTGCATCGTTCCGAGTCTGTCGGTGTCCTCTATGTCTCCGTCGTTGTCGGCATATGGAGGGGGTGAGAAATTAAGTTTTCGATGATCATAATCGAGCTTTTTGCCATTCAAAATTGTGAATCGAGCTTGGTAAGTGTCTCAAAATGCCTTAAAATAATTTATAGAAAATTTTCTGGGAATTTTTGGACCCTCCACGGTGTCGTATGCGCCGCCATTACGCGTGGCGTAGTCCTAGCCGTAAGGTGATATTTGAGTAAAAAACTCGGGTCCTAGTTTTGTAAATATTTTTAGAATAGTGCCTAATATGTAATTAAATTTTGTTAGGGTGATATTTGTGTAAAACGTTGACCGGACTTTGACCGAAAAAGTCAAAATTTTCGAAAAATCATATTTTAAATTTTTCGCTATTTTTACAATGGGTTGCTCCGGTGGCCTTAATGTGACACTCCAGATCGGATCGGGTTACCCGCATCGGTATGAGGGGGTTAAATTTAGTGGTATCAGAGCTTTGGTTTGAGTCAAAATTTTCAAGATAAACCGACCGGTTGAATGTCAAAAGATTTCTGATCAGTACATGCCCCTAGACTACAATCGTACCTCTTTGAGCTGGAACTCTAAGGTTGAATCCGTATCTGTAATGAGCAAACTGAAGCCTTCATCCGTTAGGACTCTATCGTTTTATAAAGGAATACCAATAACGTCTATTTGAATTCTGTAAAGTTCCTCACAAACCATGTGAGAGTTACTCATCTGAGAAATTCCGATGCGACACCAGAAATGAAATTTGGATATGTTACAGCTCCATGACCCTATTTTCGTAACCAAAACTGAATTGATTCTTCAAGGAAATTTTCGTTCGGATTCTTTTATTAAAATGAGGAAAAGTTCTGATAAGAAAGTATGCTCAGCTGGTTAAGGATTAGTAAAGAACTTGCATTTTTGTAAAAGTTACTT
This sequence comes from Hibiscus syriacus, assembly GCF_006381635.1. Lineage (NCBI taxonomy): Eukaryota > Viridiplantae > Streptophyta > Magnoliopsida > Malvales > Malvaceae > Hibiscus > Hibiscus syriacus. Next base: position 2,260,623 of record NW_024063166.1, on the reverse strand, counting down.
GAAAGTATGAAAAAACATATAGAAGTTTCATTTATGCATTTCTGTGACATGAATGAATTTCGAGGATGAAATTCTTTTAAGGAGGGGAGAATTGTAGCACCCCAATTTAGGGGCTAAATTTTAGAATTATAAAGTGGTGGATTTAATTGGTATTTTAGGAAGAAAATTGAGGATTAAATTGAAAATTTTCAAAGTTGGCAGACTGTTTTATAAAGTGTAGGAAACTCAGTGACTAAACTCATGGTTTACCCATTTTTATGGGATAAATTATAAACCCCATTTCCCCGTATGTTCTGCAAATTATTTTCCAGTTTCACTCCCTCTTCAACCCTCCTTTCAACTCTGATCTACTCGCTGTCTGACCTCTGTTCGACAAACCGAAACCACCATCGTGTTCATTATCGACCGATGAACAAATCCCTTCAAACCTCTCGTCGTGAATCGTCGTCTTTTTTCGTTAATTTTAGTTGGAAGTATCGTCAGTTTAAACTCAATTTCTGTTGGTTTTTTGTCAATTCACGTCGATCCGGCCATCCGTTTTCGAAACCTCCCACACAATCATGCTCCTTGCATCATTCCGAGTCTGCCGGTGTCCTCCGTGTCTCCGTCGTCGCCGATGCGTAGAGGGTTGAGAAAGTTAAAGTTTTTGATGTTCGGAATCGAGCTTTCCGCCGTTCAAAATTGTGAACCGATCTTGGTAAGTATCTCAAAATGCCTTAAATTAATTTTTAGCAATTTTTCCAAGAATTTTTTGACCCTCCATGGTGTCGTACGCACCGCCACTGCGCGTAACGTAGTCCTAGCCGCAGGTTGATATTTCTGTAAAAACTCAGGTGCTAGTTTTGTAAATATTTTAAGAATAGTACCTAATATGTAATTAATTTTTGTTAAGGTGATATTTGTGTAAAATCGTTGACCGTTGACTTTGACCGAAAAAGTTAAAATTTTTGAAAAGTCATATTTTATGTTTTTCGATGTCTTGAATCCGTTTTTAGGATCCGTTTCGCCAAATTCAAAACCGATAAGTTGTTTTTGACTGGTTTATCACCCGATTCGATCTGTTTTTCGGAATTAAGCTCCGTTTTTTATGTAATTTCTATTCATATGTATTTGAGGGATTATTGAAGTTGAATTAGAGATCGAGGACATTCGAATGGAAATTATATGGTTGATCAGTATGGCATGAAAATCGAGGTAATACATTACTACCTTTTCATGCTTTATGAAACATGTTGGTATTGATAAATGCATGAATTAATATGTTTGGTCTCATTTGGGTATTTAATTAATTCATACACTCGATATGGATGTAGTAAAAATTTGGTAATTGAATACGGCTCGGATGACTGATATAAGAAATTGATGGATTGTTAAAATTAAATTATGAGTTCTGTGATTAGTGATAAAGGAATTATTATGGATTTGTAACATATAATTTATTTCAACAAAGGTTAAATGTTAAAGGTACTTGGATGGGAAATTATGAGAATACTCTGGTAGGGTAAAATTACGAAAATACCCTTATGTTGTAAGATGACAAGAATTATCCCTAGAAATTAATTAATAACTCTGAAAAGACATATTGATCCGATAAAATTTCAGATGTGCATAAGAAATGCTAGTTTTTCTTAGAAAATTTGGATATCTGGTTTTAACCCCAAGGTGGTTTGTACAAGATGCTAGAAGTTTGTTAAGAGAATCATTTCAAGATTAGAGAATATTCAAGAAAGCAATTAATCACAGGATCTCTAAATTATATTATTTTTGTTAAGAGTTAATACTGAAATTATTTATTTAAGAAATTATGAAAATGCCCTTGAGAGGTAAAATAGTATGAGTTAACCCTGAATGAGAACGTACTTTGAGAATTCGTACTTAACTCGGTAAATTACATATTTAATGGGTAAGATCCATCTTTGTACAGAAAATTCCTGATAACATGTTTGTAACTTCTGTGAAGGCAATTGACCTGAAAATCTCCGAGTTAAGAATAAATTATTGAGGGTGCTCTTTTGTTATAATTGTTCGAAAGAACTGGAAAAGATGATACGTTTAAATTAAATAATAAGATCAGATGGGAGGAAAGGGTTGAAATGGATATCTTCAAGCTTTGAAATGGATGGAAAAACATTGAGCTCAGAAAAAACTAAAATGCCCTTATGGTCTAGACTAAGTAAATGTCTTGGATTAATTAAGGAATCCAAATAAACATGAGTGTTGTACTACCCTTAAAAGTTATGGAACTCAGTTTAAGTGAGCTGGTCAACCTTAATGATATGTCAGTACCTGAACGACATAGATATTACTTGAATGCGTTTTCGTTTTCTCAAGTTTGGCTCGATGATAATCCTGGAAGTACTCAGCTCTACTCAACTCTAGATCGTATTCGATACTAAGAAGTAGATATTCATTAGACAAATCAACTACGAATACCAATTTGAACTGAATGAAAGTATAATATGTATTAAAATTCAGAAACGTCTGAATTAATCTGTAAAACTATGAAGTTATCGGGATGACTTGACTGTTAGATGAAATAAGTAACCTCAATGATTGAGGATTAAATAAGTGATTTGGATGAGTTTGGAAACATTAATGAGTATACATGATGTATGTTCTTATGAGACATGAACTACAAATTAAGCAAGTCAGTATTTCATGATATCGTGGAAGCGTAGAAATGAAATAAAAACCATTGGAAGATCTATTTAGCGATGACTCAAAAGATGATTTATGGATAATAATTGTTGGTATTAAAGAGTGAATACTTGGAAGGACAGCGAATGGATCGATCAACCTGTATTAGTTCTGGGAGTTATTTCAGCTTGAGTTATTTTGATAATCCAATAGATCGACACAAACTATAATTGTCCTGAACCTTTATTTCTTCTTTATCAGTTCAAGTCTCATTTTGAATAACTGATGATTCTGACAGTTATTAAATTCTTCCAATAGTGATTCTAAATTCTGACATTTTATCAGTATACTGAAGATACGTGTTTCTCTACCTGATAAAATTATCCAGTACATTTGAATAATATCTGTAAACTCTGGTGTGTTCCCTAATCACATGAATATTTTATTTGATTTGATGAATTGTTTTTATTTATATTTCAATAAAAGATGCAAATTTTCTTTCAGGTAAACATTTATTTTTCTTTATCTTATTTCATTTCTTTTGTATAAAATTTTTTATTTTCTTTCTTCATTTTATGTGGGATATTCTTTTCTCTCGTATATATATATTTTTCTTCTCCTTGCCCTTTCAGGTCTTTGGATCTTCATGATGGGCATAATAACGATTCTGACCCGGAGGTTGATTTTGACCAATCCAAGTGTCTTGGGGGAATTAATGAATATGACCACAAAGAAGAGTGGAATTTATCTTCTGAGCTATTAAGAATGATGGAGGGAGAAGACAAACAAATATGGCCCCATGAGGAGAAAATCGAAGTTATGAATTTGGGTATTGAAAAGAAATGAAAAAGATTAAAATTGGCATAACTCTTTCATCTGAATCAAGGTAAAACTTTATAGACATACTTCAGAGTTCTTTTTATGAGGCACAAATGGGAGAATTTATCCTGGAAGCGGAAGAACTACTGAAACTTCGCGAAAGCCTCACAATGGTTTGTGTACAAAGAACACAAAGACGTGTTTGCATGGTCGTACCAATGCATCCCTGGGTAGGACACATATATAGTGGTTCAAAAACTTCTAATCAAGCCAGAATGCAAACACGTACAATAGAAGCTAAGGGGGATGAGACAAGAAATGATCTTAAAAATAAAAGAATAAGTCAATAAGTAGTTTGACGCTGGCTTTCTTCAGGTGGCCAAATATCTGAAGTGGGTGGCTAACATAATGCAAGTGCCAAAGAATGATGGAAAAGTGCGCATGTGCGTCAACTATCGAGAACTTAATAAAGCATGTCCTAAAGATAACTTCCCTTTGTTGTACATAGACACTTTGGTGGATAATACAACCTAAAATTCTTTATTCTCATTCATGGACGGGTTTTCAAGATACAACCAGATTAAGATGCATCTAGAGGATAGGGAGAAAACCACATTCGTCAAGATGTGGGGGACATTTTGTTACAAGGTAATGCCTTCCGATTAAAGAATGCAGGGGCAACATACCAAAGAGCCATGGTGATCTTGTTTCACGACATGATGCATAAAGAAATCGAAGTTTATGTTGATGACATGATTTTCAAGGCACAAACTAAAGATGAACACATCAAGAATCTAAGGAAACTCTTCCAAAGACTAAGAAAATTCCAATTAAAGCTTATTCCAAGCAAGTACACCTTCAGAGTAACATCTAAAAAGCTATTGGGCTTCATTGTTAGCAAAAAAGGCATTGTGGTTTATCCGTATAAATTCAAAACTATCCATAATATACCTCCCTCATGAACACAAAAAGAAGTTCAAGGTTTTCTAGGTAGATTAAATTACATTGCTCGGTTCATATCCCAGTTGACAAACAAATGTGATCCAATTTTCTGTCTTCTTCGAAAGAATAATTCTGGAACATGGGATAAGGATTGCCAGATCATATTCGAGAAAATAAAAGAGAATTTGTCTCGCACTCCCGTTATAATGTCTTTCATCCCAAGCAAGCCTTTTTTCCTTTATCTCTCCATATTTAAGAATTCGATGGGATGCATCCTGAGAGAACATAATGAATATGAGAGGAAAGAAAGAGCCATTTACTACATAAGTAAGAAGTACACCGACTGTAAAGCTAAATATCCACCCATTGAAAAAGTTTGATGCACTCTAGTCTAAGCCACACGAAGACTCATACAATATATGTTATACCATACCACTTGGTTAATTTCCAAGTTGGATCTACTTAAATTCATGATGGTCGTGCTCACTCTCTTTGGAAGGTTAGCTCGATGGAAAATGCTATAATCTGAATTTGACATTGAATACGTGGATCAAAAGACTTCGATTTCCTAGATGAAGACTTGATGGATATATCTTTAGAAGAAGCAAGTATTTACACATGTATCTCCTAGAAAATGCATTTCGATGGTGTATCAAATGCATTGGGGCACGATATTGGGGTTATTTTAGTCTCACCCCAAGGAAACCACTATCCGTTCCCTAGCAAATTGAACTTTGATTGCACTAACAACATGACAGAATATAAAGCATGTATTTTGGGGATTTGATATGCTAGTAGACAGAACATAAAGACTTTAAGGGTATATAGAGATTCTTTCTTATTGATCTGAGGAGAGTGGGAAACAAAATATACCTAGCTTGTAGAATACAGAAAGCTCATTCTGGATCTACTTAAAAAATTTGATGAGGTCACTTTCCATTACGTACCAAGAGAAGAATATCAAATAGCAGATGCTTTAGCTACCTTGGCAGCAACATTCAAAGCTGGTGAGGAATCTGACATGATACCAATCGCTATGCAATCATATGAGTGCCCGACTCATTGTTATCATATCCAAGAGGTAAAAGATGAAACACCATGGTACCATGACATTCTGTAATATATAAAAAATCAAAGTTATCCGAAGGAAGCAACTGAGACTGACAAAATGACAATTAGAAGAATGATATCCGGATGCGTTCTTGATGTAGAAGTGTTATACGAGAAAAGTCATGATCAAGTATTGCTAAGATGTGTAGATGCAAAAGAGGCAAAAATGATCTTAGAAGAGGTACATGACGGAGTGTGTGGAACACATGCAAATGGGTATATGATGGCAAGACAAGTTATGAGGGGTAAATACTTTTGGTCTACATTAGAGAGTGAGTGCGTCAATTATGTCAGACGATGCCATAAGTGCCAAGTCTGCGGGGATAAAATAAATATTCCAGCTTGTCCACTTTATGTGATGACATCACCGTGGCCCTTTTCGATGTGGGGTATGGATGTCATTGGACAAATCCATCCAAAAGCTTCAAATGGTCATCGATTTATTCTTGTGGCAATTGACTACTTTACCAATTGGGTCGAGGTTGCATCATATGCCACTGTCACTCAATCCATTATTTGCAAATTCTTGGAAAAGGAGATTATATGTCGGTATGGTTTACCAAAAAAAATCATTACCGATAATGCAACCAATTTAAACAAGAAGATGATGGATGTCACATGTGAACAATTCAACATAAAGCATCACAACTCTACTACTTATCGACCAAAGATGAATGAATTGGTAGAAGTAGCGAATAAAAATATCAAGAAAATAGTGGAGAAAACGACTGAGACATACAAAGATTAGCACGAGAAGTTACCTTTCTCCTTTTTTGCTTACCGAACTTTGGTGCGAACTTTGACTAGGGTAACCCCATTTTCATTAGCATATGGGATAGAGGTTGTATTGCCCATTGAAGTGGAAATCCCATCACTTCAGGTTTTGTCAGAAGTTAAATTGGATGATGAAGAATGGGCGTAAATTCGATATGATCAATTGAACATAATAGAAGAAAAAAGTTTGAAAGGCATTCACCATGGTCGACTCTACCAAAAACAAATGATCCGAGCACACAACAAGAATGTATGCCCAATACTATTCCATGAAAGAGATCTTATATTGAAAAAAATATGGCCAATCCAAAAGGACTTCAGAGGAATGTGGATGCCAAATGGGGAAGGGCCTTATGTCGTGAAAAAGGCCTTCTCTGGATGAGCACTAATCATGACAGAAATGGACGGGCCAGAACTACCAAATCCTATAAACTCTGATGCAGTTAAGAAATATTTCCCTTAGGGTGAAAACCCAAGAGGGTGCTCTAAGTTGAAGAAAAAGAGTTGGGGTAAAAACCCGAAAGAGCTCTCTAATTTAAAAAAAAAGTTATCTATAGTGAAAACCTGAAAGGGCGCTCTAAATAAAAATGAAAAATAAATGGTGGTCTAAGATGAAAACCCGTAAAGAGCGTCTTGAAACCGAGGAAGGATCCTAGTTGAAAACCCAGAAGGGTAGCTTGGATAATGATCCAGGAATCAAACACAAGAAGGTCCTCAGAGGACTAAGTGATTTGGGAGGAGCTTTGCACTCTTCCAAACGTTGTCATATCTTCGAAGTGCCACTGAAAAAAGCTACATTCAAATGTCATCTAACAACGTGCCAGTTCACAAGCGTCCATATTATCAAGATCTAGGGCACATATTTGTATTTTTGAATAACTTCGTCTTTAAATGTTTGCCATGTATTTTATTTTTCCACATAAATAAATATGGCCATTTGTCTAAGAGAGATCAACTCCTTAGCATCTTACATTGAGTTTAAATAAGAATAATTTATTCACTATTGAAAAAGATCATTATGTATTACTGCACAAATATTTCTTGAAAGGTAAAGGCATTTAGAAGTCAGTAAAGGTTCTTGCACTATACTCGAAAAAATGGCACGAATATTAGGCATTGACCAAGATTAGAAGAAAAGATTCTTTCTGAAAAATTCTGGAGAGAATATTAGATCAAAGCTCATCAAGGATCAGAGAATCCAAAATCAGGAATCCGAAATTCAAGATTATAAGGGATTAAGAGACGTCAGAAAAATCAAGACTGGTAGTAAGAGATTGAGATTTCTCTCTAAAAATTCTAAAATAACATACTTTAAATATACATTTTAGGCTTTGAAAACACATTTTTGAAAACGTATAGTATATAGTTTTCAAATATTTTTTAACACATATATAATATAATTTTTGAAAACGTATTTTTTAAACGTATAATATATAGTTTTTTAAAAATGTTTTTGAAAACATATAGTATATAGTTTTTTAAAATGGTTTTTTGAAGACATATAGTTTTTAAAAAATATATAGTTTTTGAAAACATATTTTTTGAAAGATATACATATTATTATTAGTAGTATTTTTATTTTATGTTTTTATGTTTTTATTTATTTATTTATTTATTTTTATTCTTCTTTTAATTTTTTGGTCAAATCAGATCCAAGTCCAAGTCCAAGGCTAAATTCAGGTGGTCCAAGTCTAAGACAGTAATAAAGGGTCTAGTTATCATCCACACCCAGCCAAGCTCACAAGCCTGACCCAGTAGGTAAGCCCGTTTGAGGCCCAAGAAGAAATAACCCAGAAGTATAAAACCAGGGTCGTTGGATCAAGCTTTTCGATCCAACGGCCGAAAACACATCAGGTCACCATTTCAACGGTGCATGAAGGCCACATGCCAGCTAAGTCACCCATCAATCGAGATTTCCGATACCAGTAACCAAGAAAATCATAGAAAATCAGAGCACGTTATGAAATAAACAAGAATCATGTTGAACGAGACTCTACCATCCCGATAAACCCGACAAGAACAACACCAGTGGGGTTATATAAACCCTGAGAGTCATCGAAACAAGTCACAAAAAAACCTGATCAAGCAAAAAAATACCAAGAAAAAAAAGCAATATACGACAAAAAATGAGGCATCCACTACAAAAAAAAAGCATAAACATCAAGCAAAACATTTCGCAAAACCGCAAAAAAGCACAAAAACACAAAGAAAGTATTTTTGGTTGTAGTTTAGGAGAGGATCGACCTCCAGAAATCGAAGAGATTCTTCGAAAAAGGTAAGAGTCGAACGAATTTTTCTTACATCTACTCTATTTAGGGTTAGTTTTGAGGATTTTAGGCTCGTGTTAAGCTTTAGAGCTTAGAGAGGAAAATTTTGGGTAGTTTTAGGTTTTCCAGCTACTAGAGGTGGTGGCCGGAGCAGTGGTCGGTGCGACAGGACTTCGAAAGAGTGATGGCCGGCCATAGGCCAGTTGGGAAGTGGGGAGTGAGTTTTGAGAGGTTGGGGAGAGTTGTTTTGGAATAATGGGTTAAAAATGATTTTTTTGTGTTTTAAGGGCTATTTATAGGGATGGCCTTAGTGTAATTATGAAATTCTTAAATTATTTTTGCAGCCCCTACTATTTTGATGTGTAATTCATTTTGGCCACCTGTTGTAAATTTACCGTTGAATTTTGAATTTATTCAATTCAATCCATATTTAAATTTCTTATAATTTGCAAATTTTCCCCTCCTAACTTTTTATTTTTTTCTTGCAGCTCCAAAATAATATCAATTTGGTCCTTAATTTTAATTTTTTTGCGGTTAAATCCTTTTTCTTTAAAGTTTTTTATTTTAAAATTCTTAATTTGATTTTGTTTTGCTTTAATATTTAACACGAATTTGATTTATATTTTTTAGGTCAATTTTAAATCCTTCAATGGTAAGTAGTTTGGATCGAACTTTTAAATTTTAATTTAACTTTGAATTTTTTTCCATTAAGACAATCGAGAAATTAAATTGGTATCGAAAGGGTAGTACATGGGTACTAATCCTTTCCTGACTGTAATCAACTCCCGAATTCGATTCAATTCTGGTAAAAATGTAGACTAGGTAAAATGTTTATTTTCTCATAAAACAAACAAGTAGAGACGGAGAGAGGAAAAGAAATGTACTTTTTGCTATGAGTTTCACCAGGAGCAAACGAATCCAATGCTAAATCGGAAACAATTTTTATCGTTTCTTCAACGGATCCTTCCATGTTAACAGTATTTAACAAAGAGAGTGTGGCATAAAGATAAAGCGAAATGTTAAAGAAAAGACGACCTAAGTTAGGGTTTTAAAACAAGGTGTTAACCTTTTTTTGTAAAGTATAGAAATGGTCCCTCAATTATAGGGTGCTACTTTGTTGAATCTCTCGGTTATTAAATGTTATAAAGTGGTCATTCAACTATAGGATGTTGTTTTGTTGAGTCTCCTAACTATTAAAAGTTACAAAATGATCATTCGACTCTTCATTTATTTGAAAGTCATCATTTTCTGTTAAAAACTAACGGTCATCAAATCTAGACGTTAGCTTGTTGATTGAGGGTTAAAATCAGTTAACACAACAATAACATATGTTGAAAATGTTGTATTAATGGCATTTCCAACTGCAATTCTGGGAACCATAAACTCTTTCTAGAGTTTAAAAAAGTAACTCATGTATGAATTTCATGTAGGGGTGAGTAAAACTCAATTCGAACTCGAAAAATCGATATTTTCGATTCGAAAAATTTTAAACTCGAGTCAATTTATAAAATAGAACTCGAATAATTCAAATAATAACTTAAAACAAAGGCTGAAAATATTGTATTAATGGAATTTCCAACTACAATTTTGGGAACCATAAATTTCCAAAACCATTCCATCAAGGAAAAGAATTGAATTATTGTGTGTGTAACCCTTAATAGTAGTATCCATAATACTGGCTTAACATATAATAAGACATGGCCATTGTAGACACTTAATTTTGTCTAAAACTTATTATTATTGGTTATTATTAGTTATTATTATTATTGATTATTGATCTTATTAATAAATATTAATTATTATCAATTGTTATCAGTATATATTATTATTATTATTACTTATTGTTATTAATTATTTTTAGTTCTTATTATTATTATTATTTAAAATACTGATATATAATGTTCATACATTTTGAAGCCCATTTCAAGAATCAATCCCATCAAATCTGAAGCTAAAGGATGAAAAACCCAAACATATTAGCGTTTTATCAAATAATGAGGGAGCCTCCAAATCTCAGCCGTCGAATCAAGATGAAGATAAAGAGCTTATACGTGTCATCAAAATATGGTTTTAC